>NC_136599.1:23239626-23387126 GCF_910589615.1 Taurulus bubalis | reverse complement strand
ACACCAAAGGGTCAAAAGGTGACTGAGGCAACACAGGAGGACACAGATGATTTTAAAACGGCACACATCTGAAGAGGTCTACAACTTGGAGGGAGGGACCGAGAGAAGGTCAGGAAGGATAGGCTCCAGTCAGGGTCGGTTTCCAAAAATAAATCCAGCCAGAATAAGGAAAGACGGTGACCGGAACTCAGATTTCTGCTGCTGCGTGTCCTGAACCGCCCCCAACTCCCTCCTCTGGGGAATTATTTCTTCTCCGTCAATGTCGCCCCTCAACCGCAGAGAGGGGCGACATGATCAATGATCAAATTTGGTGTTCTTGCACAGCTGTCTTTCAGGTGACCGGGGGAAGACTTTTGCACATTTAAGGTGATTTCAAAGAGCTTTGGAAGGCACGACAACACACGATTC
The DNA here is from genome assembly GCF_910589615.1 of Taurulus bubalis. Taxonomy (NCBI): domain Eukaryota; kingdom Metazoa; phylum Chordata; class Actinopteri; order Perciformes; family Cottidae; genus Taurulus; species Taurulus bubalis. Next base: position 23,386,718 of record NC_136599.1, on the reverse strand, counting down.
TCAAGGCATACAGTGACGATGAGGCGACTGATGGAGAACCACACCCATCTACCCAGCTTCTCAAATGGTTTCGCTTTTTATCAGACGCCAGAGGAAAACTATACTGGATCCTGATTTACGGATGCCTTTGTGCAAGGATTAAAATATGTATGGAGCAATTATCTATGGTCCTAACAAACGCTGAGACTCGGTGTAAAGATCTGCAGCGTCACCCAGCCGGACTGATATTCCCTGAGTCGACATCAATGCGGCCACTGTACACTCCCGTACTGCAGCCCCCGGCTCGCTGGAACCGAACCATTTGGACACGTTGCACATTAGGGCCGAGGGAACGTGGAGAAGGGGAGACGGGGTAAAATTCCACTGCACAGCTCGCGATCATAATAACTCTATGGAGCTGCATTCCTGCAGAGCCGTACAAGAGGGGGGAGGTCGGGGAATACATTTAACTGGAGACAGTCGGTCAGTCATTTTTGCGAGTGACCCTTTTGTTTGCTCTGACCTAAATCAAATGAATGCGCGTGCACTGGAATGCTGCTCGATCATTGCCAGACCGCGACGTGACAATGCAGCGCCCAAAACTGACCCACTTGCATTATTTGTCTGCTTGTCGCACAGGAAAAGCACGAGTTGAACTTCCTGAGCTGCAGGATGAAGGATCGGGCCGACTGTCCACAATGACGGTGCGGGGAGATTTGCACTCAGTCGGAAAAACCCACTGATCCGAGCTGTGTTTGAATCTTCTATACTGGTGATCAGTGGTGAACAAACGTTGTCTCTGAGACACAGTAGATGCAGGAATAAGCCAGCTACTACACAGTTACAGTAACAATTTGCCAACACGTCTAAAGTTTTCAGCTTCCCCTTTCCCACGGCTGACAGTTAAAAAGAAAACGTTGCTATTGCCAGTGAGGCCCGGATGACATCCAGCAAGAAAGCTGGAGGGTCTAAATGAACTTCACTGACAGTTATTGGGCTGTCAAGTATCCTTGTATTTTCTCCTGACAATCACTGACTCATCTACAAGGAAACCAGACGAGTGGCTCTATGAATCTGAAGAACCACTTGGCAGCGAAATCAAAAACCTTATTACACCTTCAAAAGCTGCCACAAAACGCCCACAGAAACGCGGCGTGACACAACACGTTGTGTGAGAGGTGTTGTGCGGTTCACCCTCAACAGGGACATTTGAAGCTATAATCAAAAAGAGAAAATTAAAACGTGGGTTTTGCTAAATGCCAGCGTGAAGTTAAAGGACACGCCAAAGATGAAGTGACTGATCCATCACCAGCCAGCAGGACAGACTGACAGGCCACTTGACGAAGTGACAAGTTCCATCATGTGTTGTTGTGGACACCATTGTCCTGAAGATGGATCCACATCATCTCATCAATTCAAACCAAGACAGCTATGTAATCAAAATCAATGCAAATGTATTTATATATAGTTAATTGGACGGGATTAGTGGAACAGATATCTTGGATGCCTTTAATTGAAGTCAGTTATTCATTAACTTCACTGTTTTTCCTAAATGGTATAACACCTGCAGAGGATTTCCATAGAGAAGCTGTACTGTCTGCATTCAGGTTGCAATGAGCAGCATTAGTTGCTTAATTCCTGATATTGCTGTTAAACACGTGTAGGGAGAAAGAAGAAAACCAAAAAACTATAGACATTTTAAAATGTTCTTCCATATAGCAGAGTCTCGTTTCATAGAAAATAAACTCAATTGCTCCCCTGACTCTTTAGGATCCATATCCTGTAATTTGGCGCAACAAAATTACCAAATCAGTTTAAAGTAGGTCGCTGGTTCCCACCGACAGGAGCCCCAGTTGTTGTACTGGAAGAGGAGGCAGCGATACGGTTATCGATAACTCGGGAGATTCAGAAAAGCACCGTTCAAACTATTGGAAGGCGAGGCCGAAACGAACAACTTATCGATACAGAAATACGTCACTTCAATGTAGCGTTCAAAATAACGACGACGTCCCCACTGTGTGAAGAAGGGAAAAAACACCGCAAAGTGACTTGGACGTGTAACGTGAGCGGAGATAACCCCACACCAGTATTACAGATAGGAACCATGTAGCGGGGTTACCGAAAGGCGCAAAACACGGTGACGGTAACTCGTGCAGATGTAGCGTCGACTTAACGGCAGAAGAGAAAAGACACCGACGGAGTCCGAGGAGTTGCGTGCATAGATATGACGAACCGACCACCGTAAAGTCACATGGTGAGATGCAATAACTCGTCTCGTAACTTACCCCTTCATAGTTTAAAAGTCCGAGGGAAACTATCTTGCTCTATCCTCATTTTCCTTTCGGTTAAAAATGAAAAACAACATTAAATCCGACTCCGCTCGCTCGCAGCGGTCAACCCCGGAGAGGTTATCAGTCTGAATACGTCCAGGCGGTTGGAGTCCACGTCCAGCTGTTTGCGACTTCTCAGAAAATAAACTCTTCAGAGCCGTAGACCGCGTCCGCTGTGCCAATAACTACACACACAGCAACAAAGAGAGTGTCCATTGACTAGAGAAAAGTACAGCAGAACACTCCTCGTCCTCCTTCTCGGGACAGCTCGTGTCAAGTCGGACAGACAACGTACGACTTCCGGTTAAAACTTCCAAAATAAAGCTGTTGTCACTCACAAAACACAATGCTTCCCTTTTCTGCAACCTTTGAAGTTTCAAATGACACAATGGATGTTTTGTCTTCACGCTAAGCAGCTACATTGTTGTGTTCCTTTAATTGTTTTATATTATGTCAGTGTCAATAGATGTAAAGGTAAATGTATTTTCATTGTATTTGTCATTTATCTAGAATCAGAATCAGAATCAGAAAAACTTTATTTATCCCCGAGGGGTAATTAAGAAGGCAAAGAGCGGCATATAAAGAGATTAAGAAACAAATAAAGAAATTAAGAAACAAACAATAATGGATGAAGACAAGGATAGGAAAGAATTATACACATACGCAAAGATGAGGAGGTTCTATGATAAATAAAAGGTGCAGGTGAATGATAAGGTGCAAGTAAATATAAGTGAAAAAAATAAAAATAAAAATACAGTTATATATTTAAATAATAAATAGTAAAGAATAAACAAATAAATATATACATATGTTATAGAATTGTGTTATTTATACTAATACGGTGGCAGACTAGCTGCTAGATGCTAAGTGAGGGAGTAAGTGTGATTATGTTAACCCTGTAGTATTTAGGAGGAGAACAGCTTTGGGGATGAATGTGGACTTCCTTCTCTGGGTTTTACACGCTGGACAGCGTAACCTACATCCTGATGGGAGTCGCTCTAAGGATGAGTGCAGCACATGTGATGAATCACGGAGAATACGGCGGGCCAAGCCACATGTCTGCTGCTCATACACAAAACTAAGATGACGTGTAGGAAGTCCGATGACCTTGGAACACACTTTAACAATGTTATGCAGGCGGTTCCTGTCCTGTAGTGTGATGGAGTGATACCAGCAGCAGATGGAGAAAGAAAGAATACTTTCAATAAATGAATAGTAAAATGTCAGTAAGATGTTCTTACTGACAGAAAAAGAGTTGAGTCACTAGAGACACTAATATGGAGTTAAATCCATACACGAACAATGACAGAAAAACTTGTGTGAATTCCTGTCTGCTGCTTCACTATCAATATAGGATAAGGCCTTTCCTAGTAATTGCTACATTCAGAATATGAACCAATTCAAGGTAAAGTTGGAGGTAGTTGTTGGAGTATTAAAAACAAAAAATGTGTTCCCTATAAGTACATGTTTATTTTATTTTTCAGCCACAGATTCACAATCCAGCGTAGACTCATTTCATATATACTGTATATTGTATATAACTTAGGGACACTCATTTTCTAGGAAAGCCTTTTAACTTCCGGTTTTACTCTGGGTGTTTCTGTCCAGCTTGACGCAGTTGTGGCTGCGAGAAAGTTTGGTTGAATCCTCCCGATCCAATAGGGAAGACGTCATCACATCAACTGCTGCAGCTGTCAGCGATGAATAAATGCCGTTGTCTTCAAGTGTCCTGGGAAATATGGACGCTCGGGCATGAGCCGCACCTGCACGACTCAACGAAGTAACAACCGGCTGGGACATATTTCTTTCGTTTGTAAAGCACGGAGATGTGACGTCTCGGTGCGGGAAAGAGATGGACGTACCGTATAAGTGTCAAAGTCTAGTAGATGTCCATTTTGCAGCAGATACTACCAGAATGTTGAAGCTCACTCCAAGAATCTATACACTGGAGCACATGCCACATGTTTGTTCAGTTGAATCAGACTAAAATATGAGCTAAATGGAATATCAGTAGTGAACTTCCCTGTGTTTTTTTTTTTCCTTCAAAGAAATCTCAGACTTTATTCCACAAGGCATATTGTGAATTCAATCCAGCTCAGATAACTGACAGACATCAAGGAGGCTCGGTCAATAACTCATGCTAAAAGTGAGGCATTATGCAACTTATCTCAAACTAATACATCTTAATGGCCGATGCACATTTCCCCAGATTTATTCTGCAGACGTGGCTAAAACGTTACTGCAGCTAAACCTCCAAAGGAAACAACAGCCATCAGAAAACTACTTTTGGTGTACAGTGCAAAAGAAGCATGGCGCAGAATAAGAGTGCAATTCACATTCTCATTTGCCGCTCACAGGTCAGAGCTTATTGAGGAACGCCTGATGGCGGCAGGAGCTCTGCCAAGTCACACAAAATCAACACGAGACAAGATCCGTCTGTCTTGTAAATAATGCTGCAATGCAACACCGATCGACTTCTGAAATGCATCAGTGGGGCAACATACCACACAAACACACTTGTTATTTCACATTTTATTCCCTTCCGTTTTGCCACATGATGTTTTTAGTCCACATGGAAGACACACGCTGTGATGCACAAGTGTGCACATTTCATAGTGAAGAGCAAAAAGGTTTCTCCCTCCAATAGAAGGGAACACCAGCGTGTTAGACGGTCCGTTTGGGTAATATTCAATTGTTTGAAGAGTTGCTGTGGAGAAGATGCAGATTTTTTTTCCCCAAGTGGTATTTCAGAGTGTTCAATCAGACTTCACGCCCTCCTTGATGCGGTTGAGCTCGTAGCACAGCGTCTCGTAGCGATACGCCATGCGGATCTGGGCCACGTTGGTCTTGCGGATGTCGTTGCCTTCTGGGCCCTCCTTGAGGTAGTTCTCACCCAGGTAGTGGCTCTTCTCCTGGGACGCAGAAGAGGAAAAAACCACAAGCAATGCTTTTTGGTGCGAGCACAAAATCTCCTACTTAAGTCCCTTCGGTTTAAGAGCAGTTTTTGTTTTAAACAGTCAACAAAGCATCACCGCATTTAATGCGTGTCACCATCTGGCGTGTTACCTCATGAGACATGGCGCTCTGCAGAACACTGTTCCTGGAGATCTCACACATGTCACAGGTGCTGAGCTTGAAGACCTGGGCCGCAATGGCGTACTCTTCCATCAGGGGTTCCTGTGGACGTAAAGGCCGAGATTTACCCTTTGATATTTTGGAACATATCGGCACAGCTTTAGCACATCCAATCCCCATGAACTGTGCCATTACCAGTTCCCATTGTTAAACCACGATCAGCGTATTCTACAATGCTTACAATGCATGCTCATTTTAACGTGCGCTTGCGAATGACTTTTTCCGTACAATCAAAATACCAAAAAACTAAAACGCATTCGTCTGCAGACGTGCTACGATGCTCGTCATACACCGCGCCGGTGTCTGCACCCCCCATGTGCTCGGACCTTGGTGTAGTGGAACTGCATGGGGTCATCGGTGGACAGAGAGACCATCAGGCCTTTCTGGTGGAACTCCAGCAGCGGGTTCTTGGCGTATTCCAGGAACAGGCTGTTGTTGCTGAGAGGGGACATGGCGATGGGGATCTGGGTCAGGTAGTACAGGTACTGCAGCACAGGACTCTGTGGGGGGATCAGAGATTGATTAATATGATCGGGTTTAGTCAACTCATGACATTCATTCTCAAGGCCTGGCTTTTTTTTTTAAAGATAAAGCAAGCAGAAGGATCAAATGTACATCAATGCAGATATCCCCTTCCAGAAAATCCCAAATCAGTCCTTAAAGGTTGTTGCCGTCACCTAATTTCAAACATTGGGCCCTAAAAGGGTGCCGCTCACCTCTGGGACCAGTTTGAGAGTGGGGTCTTTAAGCCCTTTAATCATACGGAAAATACGATATACACAGAAAGGACATCTTTTGGTACTTTCAGATAAAAAACATTACAATAAGAAAAACATGTTTTAAATTGGATTTAATGCCTCCAGGGTACTATTTTGAATGCGGTAGCTGTGGCAGAAATTGGAGAGGGAACTGGGGTGTAGAGGTTAAAGATGATGTGTTGGAAGATTATTGAAAACAAAACAATAAAGTCAGTAGTAAATCTATTTTTCACTAATGACAACAACATAGGGGAATCCAGAACAATATAATCGGCCTCCTGCCTCGGATGATGCTTTCGAAGGGTTTTTAACAAAATAAAATGAAACCTTTCTAGAATATATTATTGTATTATATTGTGAATGTATCCACCATTTTAACTCTGTTTTTTTGTTTGAAGTAAGTTTGAAACTGTATCGCCATAACTGATGCTTGCCTATATAAAACAGTAATATTATATATGCAGAGATGTGTTTTTAAATTCAGTTTTTCATTCAATATTTCATTTTCAATTTGTTATCGGCACAATTAAAATGTATTTCACCGGCTGTGCTTCCACGTGTCTTTTTTCCTTCCTTTTGTTTTCATGGAACATTTACAACAAATTAATAAACACGTTTTAATGAAAAAAAAGAATAATTGTGCAGTAGCTCTCCTTTAGTGCAATATTGAAACCTTTTGTGTGTGTGTGTGTGTGTGTGTGTGTGTGTGTGTGTGTGTGTGTGTGTGTGTGTGTGTGTGTGCACGAGTGCTGCAAAATGAAAGTCCTGATTCACAGCGAGGACAGGACCGACCTTCTTGAGGTTGAGGCCGTGGGAGATGTTGTCCGCGGTCATGAAGGCAGCCAGCAGATGGGTGATGGCGCCGGCCTCCCCGCAGTGAGGCCTGAACGTGAACGTGTTCATGCCCCTCTCTCTGGAAAGCAGACATTAAACAAGTATTATACGATGGACACAACGAGGGGAAAGCATAAGCGATGTGAACGCATGGCAGGAATCTGAATACGTTAAATAATCATTAGTGCGCTACTAGTTCACACACAAAAAAAAGACCAAACTGTTTGTGTACGGAGAAAGTTGCTGACCTGCGGAGCTGGTTGAGCACGGTGATGTTGGCGTACATGTAGTAGATGTAGTAGGTGTAGGAGGGATTTTTGGCGATGTGCCACTCCTCTGGTTTGGGGCTCTTAGTGCTGAACATGTGACCACTGTGCTTGGACTCATCATCTACGCTGTCGAAACCTGTCACCTACACACCAGGGGGCAAAAAAGGTTGATTATACGTGTAACAGATACGATTCGTTATCTTGTTGTGTCTGAGCTGTTGTGATTATCCCAGTTACCTATGAGTGCAATCATGGGCTTGGTTGCATGTGTGAATGGCTGAGTAAGTGAGGGAAGCAGACCTCTGTGTCTGTCCACGGTTAATCTGGCATTCTGCTGCCGCTAACTGCATTATGTGTTGGGTGTCCAGTCATGGCTCAAAAGACCTCTCGTGGTTGCGGTGACTCCTGCTTTCTCAAAACTCCTTTTAATACTTATTCCATACTGCCATTGCTCTTTCATTTGTGCAAGATTATGCAGCATGCATGCCTCATCTGCACTCTACTGAATGCACCTTTCTACTTTTGACTCACATGTTGGAGGAAGATACTGAGCTCTTGGTTGGACTGGGGTTCGATGGTGGCCTGGAACACGGGAAGGAAAATGTTCTCCAGCATCTTGCCAAAGTGGGGCACAAAGTTTCTTTCTCTAAAGATGTCGCTAAGATAGAAGAGGGGAGAAAACACACAGGGGATTACAAATTGATTTCCTTGACAGATTAGAATCTATGATTTATCCACGAGGATGAATTTTTCTCAATCGTCAGGCAAAACTGCATAGAAGAAAGAATCAAGACATGGAAACTTACTAGATCCTGGGGATTTGAATCATCCATTTGAGGTGTGGGGAGAAGACTCTGTGCTTGACGAACCAGCTGGAGAGCTTGGTCCACTCGGTGGGGTTGCTGCCGTAGATGGACAGACGAGGCTCAGCATACTGGTACTTGGCGTCCTCCAGGTCACTGGCTACTTCCTGGTTTACACAAAGGTCAAACAGACAACAAAAATATACATTATTTCCTAATTAAAACCTATTTTTTTCAAGAGCTGTTCATCTGTGACATCTCTTGTCCACTCTTTTCATGCTGACCTTGATGATGGTGGCAAAGTACTCTCCACCGATGTGGTTCTCTGTCTTCATGTACAGGTCACGCAGCTCACTGGCTCCGACAGGGTTGTACTTGGCATTGAACTTATCGAAACGCTGGAAGGTTTGTCTTCCCTTCAGAGAAACAACGAGAAAAGAAGCGCATTAGATCACAGAAGATCGACGGCGCCAATGTTCCCGACAGGTGTGTGTGACGTACAGCGTGCACATCCAGGGAGTCCACGGTGAGGTCATAAGGGTGCAGGTGAAGGGACTCAAAGAGCTCCTTCATGGTGACCTCTTTCCCATTGAGTTTGTGCACGATGCGGTTGGCGTCCACGCGGTAAGACCTCTTGATGAAGCGCAGCAGGTGCTTCTGGTTCATGCAGGCGGCAGCGTGAATGTGGGTGTCCACCTGGAGAGGCAGGGAGACGATAAGATGAGTGGATCACTGAGGTCAGGGGGCTTCATGTGGTGTGTAATGACTCCGCTTGGTAACAAGAGGGAGCTAAAGACACACACACACACACACACACACACAAGGTGAATGGGAAATTTAAGCGAGAACGACAGCAAACTAAGTGGTAAATATAATTAAAGGCTTTCTCGCATAAAGTGTGTTTTGTGTAAAACAAATTAAAGATTTTTAGATCAGTCAAAGCAGGAAGAATGCAATGATTCCACTTTATTTTACAGTAAAACACAAACTTTGTGAACTTCACTAAGCACGTGTATATTTGTTACATTCCTCCACAGAAATATAGGTTTAAGGCTGATTCCAAGTTATTTGTCCTGATGTTATGTTTTGAAGCTAAATTACACGTGTGCATGCTTAATGTTTTCCACAGCTACCTTCCTGCAGTTGTAGAAGTCCCTGTGGGGGTTCATCTTCAGCTCCTTCATCTCCTCCATCTCATTCAGCATCTCATGCACGTTGAATTTGGACATGACGAACTTTAGACGGCGGTGAGTGTAAGTCTTGCTGCAAAAACAAAAGAGAAGCAGTTTAAGGCACGAACTGCACTGTAAGGCGGCGCCAAATAAGTCCACAACATGACATGTCATTTTTAGAGACCTGACTCGTGCAGGAATTGGATGCAGGGTTAAAATCGAGGGGGGGGGGGGGACACAGGGATAACTGAGACATTTCAATTCTAAAATTCAAAACAGAGCAGTCAACCTCATCTCAAAGGACTCACGTGGGGCCCTGTGCGATGAGAGCAATGAGGAAGTTCATGTCGTCGATGAAGGTGTCGTAGTCGGGGCAGGGCAGGTCTTTGGGTTGATGCTTGTCGGCGGCTGCAGCGTCGTTGTACACATAGATGACGCCGTCCTTCATGCGAGCAACATAGCCCAGATTCTTTGCCAGGGTCTTGGTGTCGAAGGGGTCTTCTCCATTCTTCGGAGGCGCTTTGAAGACTGATGGACGGTCGTAGATGCAAATTAATCCCCCGGGGGATGCCCCAATGGTACAGAAAACATCTCACGTGAGCTGCCTCGACTCCTTCACTCCTCACCTGGCTGCACCTGATCCTCGATCTTGAAGCTTGTCCCCTCGATCTCGCGCAGGTACTCGGAGGTCGTCCGCGGGTAGCGCTGGTAGGCCATCCTCATGTACTTCTCCCTGATGGTCAAGGCGCGGTACAGACCCTTGCAGGACAGCTCAAAGTCATCCATGGTCACCTGATGGGCAGATGTGTACAGATTCCCCAGTTACTAATTGTCGCCTTATGATTACGCATGTGGCTATGTCAACATTTGAAGCATTCCTTTAGAAAACAAGATGAACTGTTAGCTCTTCGCTCATGCAAAAAAAAAATGTAATGCTAAAGTGAACTAAAGATTTGTATTTGTTTGATGGGAGGCAAAGGCTTGATTGACACATTAATTGGAAAATACGCAGTATTCTGTGAAAAACATTGTCCCTATTTTGCAGTTTTTTCCCGGCAAGCGGGGCACACCCATGAGGTTTTGAGAAGGCTAAAGCAGAAACAACAATCAGCTCCTCCAACGCGTTTCAATCCCTGGAAATGTCAAACCCACAGTCGTGAAATTTAAACCTGCCTGCTCTCAGCTGAGCTCCATTCATGGGCCTCCACAAGCGAGAGGGAGGCCGTGGGGCCGCTGACCCACAGACACATATAGTCAGGGAAATGTAAAGTCTGCATCCATGTCAACTTGACCCAAGTCTAGTTTAGGATCCTTTTGCAACATGCAGTAAATGAAGAGGTAGAGATCTCATCTATTACTGCTATTAAACTGTAAAAGATCACACGGGACTGAAATCAACTAATCGTTTATAGTTAACTAAGCTAAGCTAACCTTTTATTGAACGAATAGATGTGAACGTGAAATCAATCATTTAATACGTGTATTTCAAAAAAGTTCAATTTCTTGTTTGATTTTAATGAGTTATTATTGAATGCCTGACTGTTCACTAAACTGACTAAATGAAGTGTCTAAAGGTGGTGGTTAGCATATAAGCAAGTAAAGTTATAGGGGAAAAGTTACATGATGGAAACTTGTTTGTCAGTTTATACAGTTAATAGGTAATAATGAAATGCATCCCATACATTTAATAACTTTTTTCCCCTCTCTTTAAGTCAAGGGAACGTAATAAGAAGAAGAATAAAAACAAATACTGAAGTTTACTTTTTCAGGCAAAGATGAAGGGAACTTTTTTTTAAATTTGAACTAACTCAAAATGTTTAACATTGTTGCACTGCATCACAACCAGGCAATGCAGCGTTGCAGGAATGAGGCCCAGAACCTGCAAATGGGTTTGCATTTTCGAGGTCAGTGGGCCTTTTCAAATGGGTATTTCGTTAGATGCCTGAAATAAAAAAATAATAATCATATTTTATTGGGAAATATGTACCCCAGAGGCATAGTCCCCGATGATGGCCACTCTCTGGAAGTCCGGCACTTCCAGGTAGGCGGGCGTGTCCACTTCCACTGACACTACAGAGGCAGTAGAAGCCAAGTGGGTAGGCACGGTCATGGTGCGGCAGCGCTGGTGTCTCTTGCTGTGGAGAAGGAGTGAGATTTGGTGGTTGGCCATTAAGACTAAATGTAAATGTGAAAAACCTCAGAATATCGTATTTCCCCACCGTGTGGCGACACCATTTAGTTGCGCCACAACTAATCTCCCGCCTCACCGTTTCTCAACATCGTCGTCAGTGTGTAGATGGAAGGCCATCTCTTGGTGCATGATGGGACAGTCGTCAGCCACATCAAACATAGAGATCTCATCGCGGACGTCCTCGCCTTTGGTCTCGGACGCAAAGACCTGTTCCGCGAAGGCCCGCATGGTATCATCGGTCACTGTGAGGCACAGCGACAGGTTCGGTGCGTTAATGACTAGAGATGCATTCTTCTCACTTCACACCATGCAAACTACTCTACGTGAGCATGACCGCAGAATGATGTGGATTTGTGTGCACATGGCAGCTTACATGACTTCAGAAGGCACGTACATTACCCAACCTGATGTGATTGCAGAGTCCGGCGCATGCGTTCTGCACATCACCAAAGATTGACTTAGCCATTACAAGTGTGCAATTCTGACCTTGAATGTGGTCCCATGCACATGGAGGAATGATGAAGGACCGGCACTCTCTGTTGGCTCGTTTTAAACGGACACAAGATGGGAAAGCCTTTTTTTTATATATATATATATATATGTATTTTGTTGTTTTTTAACTCCAGACCCAGTTTTCTTATCATCTCTCACTGTATACGGAATGTGTTGCTATTTGAGCCCGTATGGGAACGTAAGTGAGGGGATTTTGATCAAGATTCATGTTGAGGAAATGACAGGAAAAGAGGGCCATGGTGCAAAATGACTGGAGTTATGAATCAAGCTATATGAACAACAGTTCTCCAACAAGCGCTCAAGTCTCATAAGCAACCCAATCACAACTACACAGCATGAGTGGCATTACTTGATGCCAAACGGCTCTCTATACTTCTGACATGCACTTTCTAGCCAAGAGCCACAAGACATTCTACTGTAAGACAGGACAGGACTGGAGATGTTCTTCAGTATGGCACAAATGACAAAAGGGTTCTACGTCTGACCCTCCACACTTACCCTGTTGACCTGATTGTCGAACCAATCAGGAGCAAAACACCCCAAAAAAGAGAGCGTTAGAAAAACATTGCTTAGGAAGGGGATGTACAAACCAAAACAATTATTGTGGATATTATTTCACAGGATAAGAGTAACAAAATGTTATAACCAAAATAGATAGAGATTGATAGAGATCAAGGTACATTAATATTAAATGCTCCGGATATGAGCGACGGAAGGAGACATTGGAGAACGTGGGATTAGGGTAACATACAGTTTGAGGGTGAACACTAGAGAGAACACATGACTGCAACATTCCCAGTTCCTTCTGAAGGAACAGCGGCTGGACACAGCAGTGGTAACTGCATCTTCATAACGCGCGCAGAGATGACGGTCACTCACTTTTGATCATCTCTGCATGTGAAGATGCATTTCACGTTGTCTCCCTGGCGTTACGTCGACGGGTCAAACAAGTCTGAAAGGTCAACTGAGTCTTGTTTGCGCGCTGCTTTGCGAACCGACAAGCATTCCCGAGGGGAGGAGTCTGTGAGCTACCGGGGAGAAGTCATTTATTGATAATCTGTAACTGTTCACATTGACGGAGGTTTTCGTTTCAAATGCATCACAATGAACCAGAGAACCGCTGTTGAATGTGAACAATAGATGAAAAAATGGTTTCATTTACCAAGAGCCATTATCGCATTAAAATGCGCTTTGGAGAAATATTTTTTTATGTTGTGACCGTCTCACATCCACACAGTAAACCATACATTTTGAAACGCTTCAAATCTTCCCCCAAACTCCATATGAAGTTCCTCGGCTCCATACTCACTTCCTTGCTGAGTAAGCAAAATGTTCAGGGTGGAACGGTGAAGGTTAGAGGGGAACAAGACAAGTGTGGTTATGAAGTAAGTGAGCTATAGAAAGAAAAACAAACTTTTTGAATGTTTTTTTTGGGACTATACCTTTAATAGAAAATAGTTATGCTGATTATCTCAGTCGTTGAGTTTTGTGTGATGTTGGTAAATCGACTCATCTGAACTTGACTGTAAAACTGGTGTGAAATCCCAGCCGTCACGTCAGATAATGCTCTCATATCAAGCCCATTCTGCCAAATCATTCCAATCTCTTCAGACAGCCTTTCTTTTTTTCCCCCCTTTAAAAAACTCTAAACGGCATGATGTGTCATCGTACTTGCCCCATGCCCAGAGCCTGGTGGAGGTAAGCCTATAATTAGCAGCTATTACAGCAACATTTTAAATGGTAGTAATGATGAAGGGGGATGAACTACAAGAAGGAACACTAAGGAGGAAACTAAAAACTGAAGCCCAATAGGAATGACCTGATCCCCTGTCACAATTGACCTCGGAGAATCTGCTGGCGAATCACATCCATAAAACACTCTCTCTCACCACACTCTGCTCTGATACAACCATGGAGTTTCATGATATGAACTTTAAATTGTTTGTAATTAAGCTCAAGAAAGGTTTTTCTACGTTGGAATGGCACAAATCACGAAAGGTGCATTTAAAAAAAATCATCACCTTGTGATGACTATTTATTAGTCAATATAGACTTCATATTGGAACTATATGTATTTTAACCCCAATGAACCCATCATAAAAGCTGTCAGTGCCATCTATTATAGTGGCAATGTAACACTGGCCAACATATGGGAATGTATTCCCTCCACAGCTGTGATACACAGTGAGAGGTGTGAACCCTGTAATGTGCATTCAAGGACCATTTGCAAAGTCTTTGGAGTCCTCGCTTCCATTCTTTCAATTCATCTCCACGATTAGAAACGAGGGTGGCATTTTGACAGAATGGTCAAGTTTTATTTTTCATGTGTTGGCCAAAAACATTCCATGGAAAAGCGTAGCAAAAATGTAAAATGATTGCACTTTAGGTGAAGGCTCCCACAGTTCGTTGTTACAGTCATGTGTCAACGTGAAATGTTGAAAACGCTTTCCTAACGCGACAGATGAGTGTGCATGTTCGACCCCCAGAGTCATTCTGCCCATACTCACCTGGCACTAAGACTTTCGGCATGGTGACGCTCTCCCGGTGCAACGCTCCCTGAGGACTAGAGAAGGTTGGTCAGCCACTGGACAACTGTAGAAGGGAAGTGTGAAGCCCTGGGCTGGTCTGTGCAATATTAAACTCCTTCTGCCTCTCACGTGTAGCCTGCCATGCCCACACGGGACACGCCTGGACGAAACGGAAGGGGAACTCATATATGTCCAACTCTATTTTAAGTTGTGCATGTGCCCACAGGACTCCCTGACAGGGCACAGGGTGGAGACAAAGAGACGGGGGGAACTTGTATTATATAACACCCTGTGGGGCACAAGTGGCTCTGCACATGTTGGGTTGGGTTTTTAAATGGGTGCTCTGAAAATGAAGATGCAAAAGGTTTGACAAAATTGTTACAGTTGGGTAAACAACTTTAAGTTTCCAGGAAATAAGAAGAAGAAGAAGAAGAAGAAGAAAGTAAAAATGTAAGCACAAGTGGAATGGGTTAGAACTTTATTGTAACTTTTGTCTAATTTAAAATAATATCCCATAATGTGATCTTTGCGCCTCACATTAGTGATGTACTGAAGTCCGAGTGGTGTTGTATTCTATACTATTGAGTTCGTCTTTTGAGAAAGACACTGTTTTACTATCTCGTTCCCGTATGCCATAGCTGCTCTGAATAGTGCTTTGAGCTACATGCTAATGTTAGCATACTAACATGCTACTGGTGGTAATAATGCTTACTTTTTTAACCATCTGAGTTTAGCATTTTAGCATGCTAGCATTTGCTTATTAGTACAAAACACAAATGATGTCAGTTTTGCAGGTATTCAGTCGTCCATCTAGAAAATGTTTGACCAGTCGATTGCACGAGAGGAAAAGTCAGGAGATCGCCACGGTCAGTAGGATTTATCTTTATGGGACGAGTAATGTTTGTTCCCATTCCGTGGCAATCCATCCAATAGTTAATGAGATACTTCAGTCCGGACCAAAGTGGTAGACCAATCAAAATTGCCACACCACGCCGTTAGCGTGGCTAGTGGGGAAAGTAATATCCACCAGGCCTTGTAGACAGGTGGAGGCGACGCCCCGACAAATAGACTTAGTACCAGTCTCTTATGGGAATAACTGAAGAAAGTTAATTTTCTACAATTTCAAAAGAATATAAATATTGAATTAGTTCGGTAGCAAGTCTGATCCAACGTTAACAGACTCTCCGATTTCCTGTATATTATCCGGTATATATATCATATCTAGCCATGCAGAAGGTTTTAGCTTCATTTGTCGAGGTTTTTTTATATAGCTTTGTTCTCTTTAGCGCATTGGAAAAATGTACATTTGAAAAACTCAACAGCGACATGCTTTTTCCAAAAGCAATTTCCATTTTAATTTCAATTGCTGTCAAACCTTTTGAAAGTCATGTTTACTGCTTTGAGCGCCCTAAACAATATTCCATTCAACTCAATGCTATCAGGAAATACAATGGAGTCTCTACCATCTTTAGTCATTTTGGGTTGTTGATGTCATCGCACAGACTTTGCCATTCACTTGAGTCACACTTCTGCTTCTGTGCAATTCGAAGACACTAAACAAGCCATCTATTTTTAGGGAATGTGATCCTAAATGTCAACGTTCCTCTCAGGTTGCAACTAGCGAAAGAGATCAAGTTAGTCATGGCAGTTGAGCCAAAAGAAATAAAAATGCCAGACAGGAGCTTTTAGGACATTTTGTAAATTATGTTTTTCAGTAAAATACATTCCATAAGCATACTTTTAAAATACATTCCAGCTAAAACCTTTATGTTTATGGTTTACTGGTGATTACATCTGAACTGGTTACACAAGCATCAACCGTTTCCTTGAATGCTAGAGATGAATTTAATCCCCTCATGTTTTTGCCGATGTGCTGTTCGGACTGCATCTCCTCAATACAAAACATGTTGTATAACAATGTTATAATAAAGAAATGCAATGAATTTCCTTTTAACAAATTGTGGTTTCTACAAGTTTGAGGGGGGAATTCTTTCATGCTGCACTTCCACAGCCTTCGCCGAATTGCACAAACCATCAAAGGCAAGTGGCAACCAATGCACAGGCTGACATGAATAAACACTTCTCCGAGGAGTTTCTCTTCCATGGTCTTGAGAGATCTGGCTGCTCCTCGCCATGAAAAGAGATTATCAGCAGCTGGACGTGTGGTTGACAAGAGCAGGCGGGAGCAGGGAGTCCAAAGCTCCCCGTCTCATATTGCTCTTATCATCATGACCCAGGCTGTCAGACACTACCAAATTACAACAGGTGTCCAGCTCATCAGTCCGGTTGACCATGCAGACAATTTCCTGTGGCTTTCACTTCTCTGATTAATCCAAAACGTCATACAATAAGCAAGGAGAAGCAGCAAAACATGCTGTGAACACCAGAATGCAATAAATGCAAAATAATCACCTCTATTTATATCTCCGATGTGTACTTCAAGTTGGTGTCACATGACAATGTTTTGTTTGGTCTTGATACTATTAGTGTCAGGTTAAGTGGTGACTACAGATCCTCCCTGCATGAGGGACGACATCTGAAACCTGTGCTCCTCCAACAGCCACGCAGAGACTTCTGGCATAACAAAGAGGATCACTGCAGCATTACAGACGCATTAATGCACTGCGTTGTCTGCAAGTGTGACCTGCAGAGTTCAGTACGTCTCACATCTTTTGTACGGTCAGTGAAAAGCAAAACAAACACACAAAAAATGGCGAAAACTAAAAGCTGCACTAAGTAACAAGCAGCGATGTATACAAGCAATCTACTGGTACTGGTACTTGTATTAGCCTCAATGTGGCCACATGGTAGCAGATTGCATAACTGGGCACCCAAAATATGAATTACTTTGCTGGAGCAGAATGCGAGATTAGCCGTGAACACTCACTACTTACATGCTTTTGTTGGAGTGATGATGACAATCTAGCTTGTTAGCTGCCTTTTTAAAGACATCTAAAAGCTTCAAAATTCACAAGTGGAGTATTTAATGACGTATTATATATTGTAGATTTAAAAAAAAACATTAAATTCAATTAAGCTTGTTTCAACCACAGACCCTATTTCAGGCTTCTAACCAAATACTCATTCATAAAACCCATCAACTCTGAGAAGAGGGAACCGGAAGTGCCAAAATGCGTCCTTATTCCTGGGTTTTTAGGTCTCATTACTTCCTGCAGCACTCTATGAGAGAGTACTGTATGTGCTGCTTGGTTGTAATA
Source organism: Taurulus bubalis (assembly GCF_910589615.1). Taxonomy (NCBI): domain Eukaryota; kingdom Metazoa; phylum Chordata; class Actinopteri; order Perciformes; family Cottidae; genus Taurulus; species Taurulus bubalis. The sequence goes on along the minus strand of NC_136599.1, from coordinate 23,368,988 downwards.
CTCACTGGTTTCACAGTTTACAAGTTCAGTGTGTTTACATGTTCCGTCTGGATTGCAATCAGCCTTCCTGTTTGAAAGATAGAGGAACACCCAGATCTAAAAGTGGCACAACACTGGAGAATGCACGTATACAGGACTGTTTGTTTTCAGGGACGGCAAGTTTCACAAGACGGTTTAGATCTCACCACCACAAAAGGCATTAAATTAATACAGCAACAATTTCACATTTTAGAATCTCATTATAATAGTTTATTTAAAAAAATAGGGTTTGCTGATTGGGCTTAAGTTACCTATATAAGATGGAGGTGGTGTATTAATGTGTGTGTGGAGTCACACAGGGTACCGTCTAGATCAGGGGTGTCAAACATACGGCCCGCGGGCCGGATTCGGCCCGCCAGGGGGTCCAGTCCGGCCCGCGGGATAATTGTTTCAATTGCAGGAAAAAATACATAAACTACCTGAGTTGGGACTAGAACCACTGATCTGCTGATCATAAGACAGGCGTTGTAACCATTGAGCCACAATTGAGTGCAACACTGTGAGTGAATCTGCAGAGGAGAGCCCAGGCAGGTAAACAGTGGACTGAGGTCTGAATCTTTGGTCTTTATGCTTCTAGTTTCTTGTAGAAATACCTTAAAATAGGTTTTATCATCCAACAACCTTCACCAATGATTTAAACATAAAGAAATATTGTCGTTATGTATGCTTTATTATGCTAAGATTTTACTGTTCCGGCCCACTTGAGATCAAAATGGGCAGCATGTGGCCCCTTAATAAAAATGAGTTTGACACCCCTGGTCTAGATCAATTATAGCTGGTTTAAATCAAAACTGTGGAACTTTTAAATAATAAACAGGAATAGTATATGAATATGAATTATCATATTCTCATAAAACACACAGTACACTTTGCAGCTACAGCTTCCCGTGGTCTGGTGTGCTCAAGGTGGCTAAGGTGGAACATTTTAGATAGATATTGTTGTACAACCGACACACTGAGTGGGTTTGCTGACTTTATGATTTTGTTCTACAGCATCATACAGCTCAGAAGGAACACAAAGCTAGTTTTAGAACTCTCTGGAAAAACGACACACACACACACACACACACACACACACACACACACACACGAAAGGCTGTTTGACTGCAGAAGAAATTTGCCTGAGTAATGTAACACTGGAGATTTACTTCATACACCTTCCCACTATGTCATGTTATGAGAAAAAAAAACGGTCTCTTCCAATGAATATAGACAGTGTAATTACATTTTTGCTGTGTTTTTTTTTTCATGCAAAATGAATCAGATGCAAGATGGGTGGGATCACAAGCCGTCCCCCAGTGGTAGGTGACTTCAGGAATTCTAATTGCTCCTAATTGCTCAAAGTTCCTCCCGACCAGACGGTTCCCCCAGAGCAGAGCGGTCAAAGCATCTGTACCACACATGGGACAACACAAAGGAAAGGTTGGTGCTTTTAATATTTCCTTTTAAAGCCGTTATTAAGTTTGTTTTCTGTTAATTTAGTGTCCGTTTTATGGGGACACCGTCGCCTTCTATCACTTAAAACTGTATGCCTTCAAGCTCGACTGACGTATGACAGATAACAGAGAACGTGAAGAGGGGTCCTATCGCTGCCTCCCCCACTTCCCCTAACATCGTACACGTCAATGTCCTCAAATAACAGATCGGGCCCAATGGAAGTGAAGGTGTTGGTGGACGGTCTCCCCCGCGTGGTTTGTGGCGTTACAGAGGAAACAACATGTCAAGATGCCGTCATAGCGTTGGCTCAAGCCCTGGGTATGTATATCCCTCTCACTGCGTGGTAAAACGATTTATGTTCTGACATGCTGACAACTAACAGTCGTCCTTCTCTCCAGGGCGGCCCGGGCGCTACACGTTACAGGAGAAATTCAAAGACTTTGAGCGGTGCATGGCCCCCGGCGACTGCCTCCTGGAGACTCTGGAGAAATACGGCGAGCAGGCGAGAGAGGTGCGGCTCACGCTGCTCCACAACGGGCCCTCGGCCTGGGATGACATGAGCAGGGCAAAAGTGGGTCGATACCAGGCCTGCCCGCCGCCGCTGAGGAGGAAGGATGCGGGCACCAGGACGCGGCGGGTCAGCGCCTCTCTGGGATTGCATCGTCAAAGCTTGCCCCCGCTGTCCTGTTCAAGGCAAGAGGCCGAGCGGCAAAAGAAAGAGGACCTGAAAGGGCCGAAGAGAAAGTCTCTGACGCTCATGGAGGAGGCCTGGGAATGGCTGGAGAGCCTGGGGAAAGGGAAGGTCTACAGCACTGCCCCTGAAAAGGAAAGCAGTAAGAGGACTGATAAAAGGAACCGCAGCTCTCTGGGCGTTTCTCTCACTGTTGAGGAAGGTAACGCAGGTCGAAGCGGTAGAAGCAAGGTCAGGGGTCAGAAAGGTCTCAAGGCAGACTTGGATCATCAAACGTCCTGCTGCATGGGAAGTCAGACGAGGGGGAAAGAAAGCAATCGCGCGGCTTTGTCCGGTTCAGGCGATGCGGCAACGAAAGACGAGAAAAACGGTCTGAGAGAAACCGTAATGCGCCAAATCAGCCGTCTGCAGGACTTGCAGGTGCGGATCGCGCACACGGACCGGCTGATTTTGGAGCTCGAGGACAAACAGGGGGTTCGAAAGGCCGAGCGGGAAGTCCGGCAGAGGACGGTTGAAGAGGAGACGGAGCAGATCCAGTTTTGGGAGAACGAGTTGAAGGCAGAGGAAGGTTACGAGAAAGATTTGCAGCGCCAGTTCCTCGAGATGAGAGAGAACGCCGCCGGGTGCAAGGCCAAGCTGGAGGACTACAAGCGCAAAATGCAGGGGCTTGATTTCTTCGTCACTCAAGAAGATTCTCCCGACGCAAGAGCTGCCATCCCGACTAAGGACCTAAATCGGCAACGATCCGAACCAGATGGGGACTTGGATGTCGGCAGGAAGTTCCCGCCCAGAGAGGACTTGAACCCTCCTCACGCTCGAGTTCCTCCCAGTCAGATAAAGGAGCGGCGGCCCACGGGGCCCACCGAGCTGAGGGAGTGGTGGACGCGCTGGGCTCAAGCCCAAATGCCTCAACCGCAGAGCCAGAAGGCGCCGATTCACCGCTCAGAGCTCACCATCTATCTGGGTGGCACCAAGTCCCAAACACTAAGTCAGTAAATATTCGGGATGCTTCCTTGCACACCATTTGTACGCTGTAGTATTTGTAACGCAGCTAGCAGTTTAATGTTGAATGTATATCAGAAGGCCTCCTCTGAGTCAAGCAGGAAGTGCTTCCATAAAACAAAAGTATAAATTAAACTGTCTTTTTTGTGTGTACAGCACTCAAACTACATATTACATTAAAATTACAGCGACATGAGAGACATGATGGATTGGACGATGCTTTTCTCTGCACCTCAATACATACATACAACTGCACGTCTGGAGCAAGTTCAGAGGGGTGTGACTGTATTGAAAGAGCACTCTGCATATGCACCTTTGTGTTTTTGTAACAATCCTTGGTGTATATTTCTGCAAATTTATTTATGGGGTCATTTCTTGCCCATAAGTGAACACTGGAGTGTATTGTTCTTCATAATAAAATAGTTCATGCTTGAATATGTGAAATATATATAAATAAAATACAGGCTCTCTGAAATAAGACGATCACAAAACAGCACAGGATTTTCATAAAACTTTAATTCATTTCAGTCAAGACCATTAACAAAAGTACATGAGAACCTCTGTCCGTGGTTCAACAGAAACCCTGTGATCTCCAAAATTGTATCCCCTCCCCCCCAACCCCCGACTGTAACTTAAGTGCAGAGGCACAAAGAGCTCACCCACCATGTCTCAGCGCTCAATAACTTTTATCCTGATTCTTAATGCTTTTTTTCTCCTTTTTTTTTTTAAACTGAATTTGTAATACTTTGTCTGTCATTTTTAAAGTTAAATTTGTTTTCTTATATCTGAAGTATGAACTTTCATTAAGCGAAAAAAACAAAAACAAAAAAAAAAGCACACATTACATACAGTATAGTTCAACCCACAGGTTTGGGATGCATTTCAGTATTTCTACTAAACAAAAAAAAGCCACCCTAAGATTGTTCTGAATCTTTTGGCGGTTGGCTGGGAACAGAAGATAAACCTAATTGTTTGTTTCATCTTTTTTTTTTTTTGCTTGTGGTTTTTTTTTTATTTATTTTTTTTAGGCACCTTATTCTTACTTAATTCATTATTAGCAGATTGAGTTTCAATGGAAAAAAGCAAAAATATGTGCATGAAAAGAAAAACAGTATAAAAGAACTGCAGACATAAGATGCCACAAGGAATTCTGCACCTGGGAAAAATTGCTTGAGTGGAGCATGTGAATACCAAAAAAGGTATCGAAAGGCTCCAGATTGGTAAAAATAAATCCCGTTAGATCAACTACATTGACGTTCACATACATCACACACACATACATCACACACACACACACACACACACACACACACACACACCATGCTTTCACTTCAGCTCTTCAATAAAGCGTTTTTAAAACTGCTCAAAAAAACGAGCAGAGAAGAATCTTCAGTTTAAGCTCGCACATGAGAAATATGATCCTCCTTATGGAGGGAACTTTTGCTTTGCTTTATGCGTCTTGTAGGAAAGCATACAATAGTGGAAACTTGACAATGAAACCATTTTGTTTAAGTTTCCATGGGTAAAGGAGCAAAAATATGAGGGGGAAGAAAAGAAAAAAAAAAAAAAAAAGAAAAAACGAAGCGGATGCTCAAATACATGAGACACCACCAGCCAAACTCCTGGACAGATTACAGGTGCAGAATTCCAAAAAAAAGAAAAAATAAGCAGATTCAAAAGATCGGGACATGGACAGCCACACAGTCATCAATCTGATTTATAAGAGCCGAGACCCTCAGAAACAAATACCTCCGGTACACACTATAATCACTTCTAGGATACAACACACACACACACACACACACACACACACACACACACACACACACACACACACACACACACACACACACTGTAGTGTGGAACTCTGCATCAAGTACATCATACATGGGCGACAGGGAACTGTGGAATGAGAAAAAGTTCCCTCGCAGGCATCAATGGGGACAAAGATTACACATGCCAATTATCGTGCGTGTGCGCGCGCGCGTGTGTGTGTGTGTGTGTGTGTGTGTGTGTGTGTGTGTGTGTGTACGTACGCATGTGTACGTCAAATCAAATTTCCCTTTTCCCAACTCCAAACAGGGTGGGGCTTTGTATTGCTCAGTCGATGACGCCGGGCTGGCGAGTCTTGCGCTCCACATTAAAGCCCTGTGTGGAAGGGCACAGAATTACAAACATTAGTTCAAGTGGTATTTCAAATAGAATATTTATTCACACACACACACACTAAAAATGTGCCGACAGTGCGGGCTTGGACGCACCTTTGAATTGTCGGGACCACGGGGCTGTCTGACTATTACCAGGCGAGGAGCGCTGGCGTCGTCGAGGGTGATGCTCTTCAACCGGTTCACCAGTCGATCCGGACGCGGAGTTGCCACCGGTTTAGGCCCCTCGCTGCAACATGAGATGTCAAGGTAAGTAAGCATGTATATACAGGGTTCATACACATTTCCATGGCCAAACATTTTGTGAAATCTCAGTGTAAACATGAAAGTGAGAAAATGTAGTATTTAAACTAACAATGAGAATACAAAGCATACAGTAAACCTTAAATGACAGATGAATGAGACAGTTTGATTCAAATAAACATACATACATACACACACACACACACACATACATACATATGCCTGTATGCTTATATTTTGAGCGTCTTTCTTTTAAAAGCATATTCATTATTTCAAACTCGGCGTAAATGAACGTCATGAACACATTAATATAACAAATTTCCGTGATATTGCCACAACCTTTGGTATTTTATCTTTTTCAAAAGGACTTTTCCAGGCCTGGAAATAACCATTTTAAAATTCCATGACTTTTCCAGGTTTTCCATGACCGTAAGAACCCTGATATACACACACACAAATATAATGGCTAGAACCACAGCCAGGTTCTGCAGCTCTTACCTGACTCTGCGTACGTTGCAGGCACTACATTTTCCTGTGCGTTGATTGAGGACAACGGAGAACTCCACCTCATCCCCGGTCTGGAGCTCGAGGCCGTCTTGCACCTCTTTTACATGGAAGAACAGCTTCTTGCTCTCACCAACTTCATATGTGATGAAGCCAAACTGGTAGGGTGGGGGGAAGGAGATTGGAAAAAAACAAACACAAGTAATTTACCACAGCATAACTGGTGCTGTAGTCAGTTACTTCAACACGGGAAACAAAACCTACCTGGTCTTTGACACACTCCACCATCGCTTTGCGCTGAGGGACCACGTTACAGGCCATCTTCTGTCCAGTTTGGGAAACTGTGCAAACGTGGAACTTCACAAGTTCTCCTTTCTGAAGGCAATCGGCCTTGTTTGACATACCCATGATTCCAAAGGGATAATTCTGGCCTTTAGTTGTACCTTAAAACAATCCAGAAGGGAGACATCTTAGACACCTTATTCTAACCAAAGAAAACACCGTGCTGTAAATGGTCGACAAGACCGTGATAACTTGGCACCAACCTTCCTCTGTGATTTCAATAAGCCCTTGGTATTCCGTCTGGGAGGGGTCCACACTGCGCAGGGGACGGATGACCTTCCCCATCATCACCGTCGCACCAACATCCTCGCTGATGCCATTCACTACGAGTGGAGAACAGTGGATTTAACATACCCATGTATATATTCTCACACCTGTACAAACACTTCCACCAACAAAAGCAACATATTCAAATCCCCTCATACCTGCAGCCACTTTGGTAACCTTCTCAGCACTGACTTTGTTCCCTTTTCCCTTAGAGAGCGTGTACTCCACAGTGTCGCCCAGCTCCAAGTTCTCCAAGTCCCCACACATTTCACTGCAGGGAGAAAGAAAAAAGAAAAAAGAAACATTTATACTCAGATTTGAATTGGCAGATGTTACCAGAAACGGCGACCAACTCTTCCGAAACCTCTACCTGTAGTGAAAGAAAATCTCCTGGTCGTGATTTGCCGTCTCAATGAAGCCAAAGTTGTCCTTAAGCGTGGCGACAAATCCGAGCAGTCTCTTGGCGTTGGAGGCATTGCGGTTGAGGACCCGAATAGACACGGCACTCTGCAGGCCGGTTCGCTTCACTTCGTTGATGGAGAACTCCACCTAGAGGACAAACATGAAGAAGTCACACACAGACTCTAAAGCACCACTAGCAAATGTAGCCTCAAACATTGGGCAATATTAGGAGCTTTACATTGTATTTTTACTCTTTGGTGCATCTCAAGCAAAGTAAGAGTGCAGCTTCCCTCAGTACATACCTTGTCTCCGACCTGTGGGTACCCTCCTCCCTCTAGGTCCTTGTTGTGGTACGGCACCGTGAGCTTCTCGCCACAGTCTTCATATGCAATCACGCCTTCCTCTGCCTCCTACAGAGAGAGGCAACAAGTTTGCATAATGAACGTCACAAACGCTGCCGAAGGCAAGGCCGATAGGCTCACCAAGGCTACACCCGCGTCCCCGTCTCAAGATGATTTAAAGGGGCATGTAGTGTATTAGGAGATGGTGTGCAGACAGCCCACACAAGCTTGTGAGATTCCGGAGCAGCTGAGTTGGTTAGCGTCGGCCAAGTCTACTGCGACAGCTGAGTTATAGCCACCGCTATGCAGGGCTGCATAATTACCCGTCAGTATTGCAGTTTCACCGGGAACCCTTCTGCAGTATGCGCATCATTTATCCCCCTCCCCCCAGTCAGTTGCGGTAATTGTCTGAACCAATTGCGGCATGCATTTGCCGGCATTATCACCGAGAGTACAAATTAAGCGGCTCCTTTTATGCTTCTTAATCCGTTGTTGTGATCATGCCGCAACCAATTACTATAATTGTTTTGTGTGTAAAAATGTCTTAATTTCAAGTGCGGTAAAAAATAAGAGGATAAGAAGTCCACCGAGTCAGAGACCGGAGAAGAAGTTCATTAAATGAAGGTGCTGAATGGGAACACAAGTCATGTTGTACCACCTCATATGTACCACCGTTCGATCATTAATTGTGCAGCCAACTCACTGAATCAGTGAAACAAAGTTTGAGGGCATGTTCCTCAGGGTTAATTGGGGATCAAATACCATGCTGTCAACGAAAGAGGTGAAGGAGGCAATCGGCGGGCCAGAAGCCGGCAAAGACCAACCTTTTCTACAACTTTAGCCTTGAGAAATAAGAGAAACAAGACACCCGTTAGACAACAAGGTCCATGTCACACTTGCTGCATTGTTTGTCAACTGTTCCAAGTTAGGTCTAGGAATCGAGTAACTATTTACTTGACTACCGTTAGTGAAAGGCACAGACTGTTGGTGAGAGTCTGAATACGTTTGCTTTGGTGACTTGAGTTTAATCATGTGGCTTCATGCACAACATCTCAGTCCTACCTTGTCTTTTTTCTAAACCAACAAGGATCATGAAGGACCATTGGATGAGAAAGAAAAGAGGAAAATTAGAACTAAAAACAGAAATTGGAAAGAGGGGTGATGTAAAGGACGACGAGGCTATTGTTTTGTTTGTTTTTAAAGCACTGGGTTTGTTTCAATGCACCATAATATTAGTCTAAATATTGTGCATCATGGTACCTTTTCCTTGGTCTTGGTGGGACTGACGTTCTTGGTGTTGGTTGCCACAACTTCCTTCTCCACCACACCCATAAAACGCTGCTCAGACTGGGTATGGAAGGACACCGTGCCCTTGGGCAGCTTCTTGATGCGCACAGCGTGGTTCCTCTGAGCCGACAGCATGTCCTGGGGACAGCGGGACATTCGATTTAGCTTGCAATCCACAAATAACCAAAAATAGTGCCCGATTAAGTAATGAGACAGAATACATACTTTTGTGAAAAGCTTATAAACAGGACCTACAGGCACAACAGTGAACTCCACTTCATCTGAGATGTGCAGTTGGCTTTCCTCCAGGACTTCACTGAAGTGGAAGAACATCCTGGCGTCCCGGTCGACGCACTTGATGAAGCCAAAGCCGTCGCGTATGGCCGCGATCACGCCCTGAAGGAGATGGGTAGTTCAAAGAATGTGGACTTCATTTTTCATCTCGACAATAATGCACTACATTAATGATCGCTGTAAGGAAAGCCCACCATTTCACGGGTCTCCTTGGTGAAGTCGAACGTATCCGGGAGGATGTCGATGTTGGTAGCCCTCTCCAGCTTGTCCCTGCGGTCGGTGGAGATGTTGAACTGGATGTGGTCCCCCTCCAGAAGGGTCACCTTGGACTTTGTGTCCTTCTCGCCGAACGGCAGCTCCTTGTCGTTGAACCCAATGCGGGAACTGATACGGCCCGGTAGGGGGTCGTTCTGCGGAAGACGCATCAAGGAAATATTTTATGTTCTCGGTTCGTGGGTCACGAGTTCCACACTGGCTTTTACTGCCAAAGACTTTACCGAACGCATCATTCAACCATTCGCCAACTTGTGATCCACTTGCCTGGTTTTTGGTGGGGACCTTGGGAATGACCTTGACGACAGTGCCCTCAAACTGCTCAATGCTGATGTCCTCGAAGATCACCGTCCCCTGGGGGAGCAGCCTCACTTCGGTGGCCACCTCTTTACCCTGTGGGCCAAAAGAACATGAACAGTAAACAGCTGTACAGACACATTCAGCCGGTTATCAGGTACTATGGGGTATTTTCCCAATGGTGGAGGCGCAACACCTACATTTCTGTCCTTGATGGTGAACTCGACGTCGTCTCCAGCCTGCAGCGCCTCAAGATCACCCTTGAACTCGCTGTAGTGGAAGAAGATCTCCTTCACCACGTCGGCCCGCTCAATGAACCCAAATGCCTCCTGAAAGACAACACAGGTTTGAACAGAACATGTAAGGTACATCGTCGCGACACTGACAACGGGAGATCCTGCCCTAAACAGCACAGAGGGTTAATTCATGGGATTAAAACCAGGGCTTGCAAATGTTGAGGCCAAAGTTACTCACATTCATAGATTAAATTTGTGATTTTATCCACGTATTTAACTTCAGACAATATATCATGATTGTATTTATATGTGTGGTAAAACTAATGGTATGGAACCAGAGATAATAATTTAGCATTTACATATCACCAACATAATCTTATCAAAAGCAGATATGCGTGTGTAAAAAAAAAAACAAGCTCGTGGCTAGGTTGGTAAGTCTTCTGTACAACTGCTTTTTACGTAGTGCAGTTTTGTATTTTCCCCCCAAGTCACTAAACAAAGATGTAGCCGTATTATGTCTAATCTGCACAATGGGACAGGTCCATGTAATGATTAGTGTGTCCTTACCTTTGTAGCACACACCACTCCCTGGCACCTCATTTGCTTTTTCTTCACAAGTTGAATATTACGAGCGCTGACTGCACCGGTACTGAAATGCGAGAACGGTTCAATATAAACAAAGTGCAAGCTGAGAATGATTAAAGTCGATAGCGATGCAGCGCGAAGACTTACTGCTTGTTGGTTTCCATGTAAAAGCTGACTTTGTCGCCCGTGTCCAGGTGGATATTTCCCTCCACGTCATCAGGGGTGTAGGTAAGGTAGAACACCTCCTGTGGAGAGACAGCGGTGTTAAAAGGGGCCGGGACCTAACTTTAACATTCAACAAATGTTGTTAGGATGCTGTCGATATTGTCAGAGTCATATGATGCATTTTTGTTTTTCTAAGTGTAGCAATGCGGTTTCTCAACTTACTCCACTTACCCCGTTTCTTTCATAACAAACGCTGCCGGTTGGCACCTGGCCAGGAGCCGATTTTCCGTCCAAGTGCACCGGGATCGCCGAGACAACCTGCAGAGGAGGAGAAGGAGGAAATGACAAGACAGAGGCCGTTAGCACAGTGCTCTGCCAGTTGTAGGTTGAATATTAATTGTAATTGCAAAGCCCGATTAAAATAGCAGATGTAATGGATGAAATGGTTGAAATTCAAAGTAACAGGTAGACGTATTATGTGTGTGCATTTTTGTATTATCTTTAAAGACCTGTACATGTGAGACCAACTGCACTATACTAGTTGCGGTGAGCATTAACATGTAATGAATACACCCACTGGGCAGTTACATTAATCACTTGACCATATTGATTCTATAGATATTCAGCAACTCGGCTTAACAAGCCGATCTGAAAACTAAATGTTTTCTCAATCTTGATGGAATAGCTTAATTTAGATGCAGGATTTGGAGGTGGCAAGGGGGGGGTGGTGTTTAAAATTGAACAACACCCCCTAGCCGAAAAAAAACACAATGGGCCATATAAATGTTCAATTGACAGACAACGACAGAACCAAAAATAAAATGGTGTTCCTTAACTGGATGAATATAACCATGCAGCACAGTAAAGGGATAGGCGTGCAGGTCTGGCCCCACCTGGCCCGAGATGCGCTCCTCTGGCAGCACCTCTGGCTTTATCTTTAGCAGCTTCACTGCTATGGGCTTGCCAGTGCGCCTGTCAGAGGATACCTCAAACTCTACATCATCTGAGGACAGAAAAGCGAGAGAAGAAAAAAACAAACAAACAAACAAACAACATTTTAGCACATTTTCTTTTCCAGTTGTGCATTTATTGATGTCACATGTCCAAGGCCCCTCACCTCCTATTTTAAGCTCCTGCAGGTTGCCATTGTACTGGGAGCAGTGGAAGAAGAGACGGGCCTGACGTTCGGAGCACTGGATGAAACCGTACGACGTCAGGAGCTTCTCCACCACACCAGTCTCTCGGATGCCGGGCCCCGTGCCGTTAGCATACGCAGTGTGCCCATTGTTATGGAGCATGCCTGGGTCAAAACTCATCTGGGGGTAAAGAGAAGAAGCAAGTGTTAGAATGCATCCAGTAGTGCATCAACATGAAGCAGGCAAAATTAAATTTAAAAATTAGGTCGTAGTTTAATGTAGTGTTTGATGCCAACCTTAAAAAACAAAACAAACACTTCAAACATGCAGGTACAGCAAACTTCAAGAGGAAGTGGGGAGTAGGGGAAGCAATAGGAAAGCTACATCGAAGTCTTCTGGGGCTCTCTGGCCATCGACGGAGGGGAACACACGTAATACCCAAATTGAATTTCTGAATAATTTACGCCATTCAGTGAAAAATAAAAATAGCAAAAACTGTGCGGCACTTCCTGGTTCTATTCCAAGCTTCATGCACTTCAGATTCACTGTTTGTGTGATGTGATTTTAGGCCCAAAACAACAACGCACTGACTAAACATTTCATGCAATTCTTGTTAGACGAACAAGACGTTCAAAAACACTTCTCCTCGTCTACCAACCAACCAGTGATTATACCCGAGCATCAATACAAACCTGCCAAAACACCCGGGTTAAACTCGCTCTCCACTACAAAACCATGCGGTTAGCGAAAGTCACACGAACAACAGCAGCTCACGGAGCTGTTCAAAGTCAAGCGCGGGCACCACCGAACATGCCCTCTTACTGATCTCTGATACAAGGGGGTCCGCTTGTGTTTTTTGCTTCCCGGGTAGGGGTGACAAGAGACGGAGGAGGAGCGGGGGATGGGCACGGGATCAGTGGAGGTAGATGGGGCGGAGTCGGTGTTGCGGGCCACCGGGGGTTCGGAGGAGCCTCTCTCCATTTCTGACAGTGGGGATAGGATATGCTGTTGGGAGGAGGCGACAGCTTTGACAAGGAGCATAGTCACCCACTTTTCCAGATATCACAAGTCGTTTTGTTATTACGCCAAAAACACAGGTGTCATCCAGCATCACGTAAAATACTCCGCTGATCTGACGTCATTTCCTACAACAGCCAGTACCCATGCACCAATTATCGCAATATACTACTTCTCAGATGATGTTGTATTATATTCAAACCCATCACAACCACCAACACTCTAATCCTGACATCAAAATACCAAGACGCAAGAAAGCCGCATGGCCTCTACGCAACGATGAGTCTGCAACTGTGACCATCTCACATTACGGCATCCATCGATGGTAGACTAAACAAAAAAAATTATAATATTAACCAACCTCTTTGCACAGCCACTTAAGGTGAAGAAGTTGGAGTGTAGTGCAGCGAATGTAACTCACGATCGAGGGAAGTAAAACTACTGAAAGTTGGAGGACCGGAAAATGCAAATGAGGTCAAACAGGTGCGTCTACAGTGGATATAGTTGGTGATGGGTGATGAGGGATGGGGGGTCCCAGAGCAGCCTCAGGCCTTTGTACTGCACTCAACAGAAGACATGACAGAGGTCTTCCATGCTTCAAAGCCCTTCAAAGAAGTGCACAGGCCGCATGCCAGAGCATTTGGTTCGGATGCCTGTGCAGCGATTACTCTTAAACGTCTACATAAAAACTATAGTTCAATTCTGATGGGCAAGTGCCCATTTCATTCATTTGTCTTTAACCAACCCAACTAAGGCTTTACTGTTGTGGCGCAAAGTAAAGATGCAATTTTTTTTTTTTTTTTAATATGACCAAATTTCCACCGTCTAAACCAGCAGATCACCTCTCACCCTGCAACTTTACACCGGACAAGAGGCTAGTCTCTGGAGCCCGGAAAGGATGAAGGAGGTTAGGCCATTCACAGCAGAGAGAGATGCAGGGCAAGGTGGGTGGATGGGTGCTCGATGGGGGTGAGGCACGTAGAAAAGGAGGTGGGAAGGTGCAACTTACGGATCGGCCATATGGCGACAGGCTGAGTCCGACGGGAGAGGTGCTGCTCAGGTCAGCGCTAACGAACGCGGTCGGTGGCGACGCAGGCAAGGTAAACTCAACAAAGCCTTTCCAGGGGCTGCCCATATTTTCCCATAAACTCAGACCGAACTTGCTCGAGCACTTGCTGAACTTGATTTCTTGTTTGAATGTTGTTGTTTTTTGCTTGACTGTTAAGCTCTATTTGTTAACTTTTTTTTTTTCCTTTAATGTAACCACACAATGATACACCGCTGGATGTCTGCAAGGGTGAAGAGAGGAACAAACATAACGGGTAAGGCAGATAGGTCAGCCAGTGTGCCACGTGTCAAACAAAAAAAAATATCTGTGGGCTTAGAACAAGACTTTAAAAGTACAAATATATAAAAGCTGGGTGTGGGGAGGCAATCAAATAATTGTCACACTAAATTGAATAACCAGTTCAACTGTTTGGAGGTGGTGGCTGCTCAGTTCAGCCCGCTACAGTTTTACCAACAGCCGTCTCTAGCAAATAGCAATGTAAAGGTCACTGACTAACCAAACGATCAACTCGGTATTACAAATAACACGCCGCATCTTTCACCAATAATTCTGTCTCTGTGGTTGACGGTGTGCTAATTGCTGTCCATTTTGAAATTGAGAACCCCAAAGTGGAATCATTGAGGCCACAAATGCCGATCCAGTTTGAATAAGAAGCAATTGTAAAAATAGCACTCACGCGCTTAACAACGTCCGACTTTGACAAAAGCGCTGTTGTTCGGGTTCAGTTACAAAAAAAGAAAACAAGCTCTGCATTGCAGCCTAAAATAAGCACAGCTGGCCAAACTAAAATCAGAATTGAGCGTTTTGCAATCTGTATATAATGGTGCACAAAGTGGGACATTACCAATTCCACCTGACTTGCGCTTTCAATTGTTTTTTTCTGAACTCGGCATTACAGGGAAATATTTTCAGCAGACAGTGTGTGTGTGTGTGGTGGGCAGGGGGAGGATCATTCAAAACATGACAAATTAAATCATAAGTTGACAATACAAAAGTACAAAAGTTAGACTAAACAATTGAAAAAGTACAGTTGTCGTTAACATGATAACTATCATGTTATGAAGGGAACACCGACTGAGACCCACCTTTCTTTGTCGTCTTGAATCTCGTAATTCTCAGGATCTCGTCTACTAGGCAGTTCCTGCAGATCTCTTCATGCACACAGTTGAACACACATACACACGCACGCACGCACACAGTTGTTACAGGTTTCTGGCACAAGTTCTAGATGGTTGCATAAAGCGAAAAGGGGGGGGGGAATCTAGCGCCAAAAAAAGGCAAACGCAGGTGCAATAACACTGCTGAGGGAAAAAAAGACAATGAAAAAAAAGTGAGAGGAGTAGAGAAAAGGGGAAAGATGGGGAGGAAACTATGGGGGGAAATAAAACTAGCAGATAGCAGCCCACTCCACACCCCGGTGGTGAGTCGGTGGTGTGGTGAGGATGAGGAGGGCTAGGAGCAGCGTTGGGACGTGTGCTTTGTCAAAGCTGTTGAGTAGGCACAAACTTCTGGTTTCAGATCAGTTAAGTCTTCTCAGAATATGCTTGGGCGCAGGATTGCTTCTCTTCTAGGTTTCAATTGGGCGGACGTGTGTCTTCTTTGGTCGTTTCAGGATTTGGTTGCTTCGTGTGTTGTTGTTTTTAAACCCTGGAAGTGATCCTTTGTTTTTCTACGCGTCTTCAGTGTTGCAACTTTTGCTTGTTTTGGGAAGGTTTGTCTTCGGTTTCCTTATGGTGATCTGAACTTGAAGCAGTTGCGGATGGTACAAAAATTCAGTTCCATTTCACTTCATACTGTTGGGGGAGAAAAGCACAATTGGTTAGCCGAGCAGAATATCGGCCGTCACTTTGAAATTAAAAATGGAAGAAAAAAAAAAAAAAAAAACAAGGACCAGTGGCTTGAAGATATATTGAGAATACTAGATTATTTGCCCACATACTCATAAGAATAAAAAAAGAAAAAGTTTTCCCCAGATGCCTCTGAACCAAATCCCACAACGCCAGCCAGCTGACTGGCCGGCAGGAGCTGTGGATCAACAAGTCAGATTGTGCATACCTTCAGTTCGGGCCATGATATTTATGGCTCCATTTCTAACCGGGGGCCATTCTTTTTTTATTTTAACTCATCTTACAACTGTTTTGCACACTTATTACATTCATCTGAGGCCCACTAACCAACCAAGATGAATTACATGTGTGCATGCGTGTGAATTTTGCTAGAAACTCATTAAGTTAGAGCAGTGTTGTTGACCTAAATAACCAGCTTTGAAAACAAGCTGGGCACATGATATATATTCTGCTGAGACTGTGTTGCAATAGCACCCATCTCCTACACTGCCCAAAAAGTTAAAACATAATGCAAATGGTCTCCTAACCGAAGACAAAGGGGGCTGTGTGTGTGTGTATATGTGTATGTGTATATATATATATATATATATATATATATATATATATATATATATATATATATATCCTTGGTAATCATATCCAAATGTCAAATCCAGATTAGCCAGCAAAGCATGGTTTGTGTTTACATTTGGAAGGTTTAGCTGGGAAAAAAAACATAGCCACTGGTACGAAAGCTGTACAATGCAGCAATAGTACAAATAAAGAAGTCAGTTATCACATGATGGGTTGGTTAAGTGGGTTAAAGGTTGCGAGCAGCTGCAAGGTACATGGACGACTGTTCGGTGAAAACAACCTTGGTTCTTCTATTCGCTTCTTTTTTTTTCCCCTTCAGCTTTTGGTGACGCAGTAACAGAAAACATAAAAAAAAAAAATTAAAAAAAACACACACACACCGTACCGATTTTCCGTCAGCACTTTCTAATGAGCACGAGGAATACGATACAGCCAATTTCGGTGATCATGAAACAACAAAGACTATCGGGGCCGTACAAGACGACCCCAGTCACGACAGAAAGGGGCTACTACGCCCGTGATCAAGTCTCTGGTCTCGCGTACTGGAACACGACGGCGCAGCCCCGTCTGGGCCCGAACAACACCGCCCTGACAGCACCGACCATGTGACCACCGAGCGATCCACCATACTCAGCTGGAACCGCTAATATGGCCGAGTCCAACACGTTGCAGCACGAAAACGCCATCGAAAAATGTCACGTTTAAGCTAGCCAGTTTACGTTCATGTCCAAGCACGTCAAACTCTTTAAAAATAATAATAATAATGAAAACAATATGTGCCGGAACAATCGGAGATGGGTTGCGTTTCGTATTGTACAGTTTGCTATTCAAACTAACGCACACGGTGACTGAAGCATCTTAATGACCTTGTCTGGACGAACACAACCAGACAGATTAGCATCTCATGCTAACGTGGTAAACAGCCATTATACCCCTCGGGCGTTACAGACTTTCAGATGGAGATTAATTCACTGCGACAGTGTCATTGCGCGGCAAGTTAGCTCCAATAGAGAGCACGTCTGGCACATCTTTAGTTATTTGGTTGTTATCACGAGTACGTGGCATAGCTCGGAGGTCTGGGCATAAAGTTCTCGTAAAGTACGCACACAATCGTGTCGTTCTTGTGCACCGATACTAGCGTACCAGTCTCCACCAACAAAAACTACGTTTTTAAATGAGTTGTGGTTCATTCTAAAATGCACACTTGGTTTGGGGGATTATTTGAGGCTTGTAAAAAATAAATAAAAAAATCGGAACCCGTCTTTTAAACGAGTAATTTGCGCATTTGAATGAAAACATATCTGTATATCTGGTAGCACTGCGCTCCCCCCCTCACCGACAGCGGATAGTCTGATAGACATTTGATTTAACCGACACATGACAGTTGGGAATGGTCGATATGTGACGCCGAAATAAAGCCTTGACCTTAAGCAATAACGTTAGTTATCACACGGACCATGAAAACGTATAGCGAGCTAATGAGGGTCTCAATAAATGGTCGGTGGTGTTAATTAACAGACTGACTAGATAACGTTATCGGAGCTTACGGCACGAGGACGCAACAAAGAAACTACTGCCAAGCGCCGCACTCAGCTCTGCTCAAGTACCGCGTCTGTCATTAATGTTTAACGCGTCCATCTCACAAAAAGCAGCCCCTCTTTTGTGACGCTACGCGTTTCAGAAACAGAGAGCCGTTTGTGTGTCTCGTTAACAACGTTGCGAGGCCGCTAGCGATGCTAGGTGGCTAACAAGCGGCTACGGTTAGCTAGCGTGCGTGTTGGACCGCTTGGTCCGTGTGTGTGTGTGTGTGTGTGTGAGATTTATGGCGAGGAAAAACACGGCTGCCCCCACCCAGGCCCGAGCTCTGCGTATGTCTAAAAGCTGGACAACCCGTTCACTTCGGAAGACCCGCAGGGTACAAAATACAAACGTCCTACTGACACAACTCGAACTAATGTTCGAAAGGTTCCACAAAACAGTAAAATTAATAAAAACTCACCCCAACAGCTTTCAGCACTGTCACCAGCGCCGCTAGAAGCAGCACGGCACATTACGTAGTGATTAGGGAGGCAGTTACCGCGATATTTGACAACGGTAGGACGTCCAAAGAGCCTGAAAGGGTGAGAGTGGCCACTGCCGCGGAGCTGCCGATGACCAACCGCCATTGTGGCTTTAATAGGACCAGGACGGGGCATTTTGTCTCACTGGCTATCTGGCTTTCGCTGAAAGAAGAGTTTCTGAGGCCACTTACACTCAGGAATTACATTACAAGTGTTATTTGAGGCCGCGGTACCTGTCACTTCAATTGTTCACGACTTTGATTATGCATGTAGACTTTATTTTATGCAGAAAATAGTACAGGCTGATTCGATACTTGGTGGAACAAGCTTGTTTATTAATTCATTATTAAATGTGTCAAAATCTCGAAATATATTTGATTTGAAATCCCAAATTTACTTGATTTTTATATGGATATTAAAAACAACACGGCCAAAAAACGACATTCACAATGTTCGTATGGTTGCTTTGAGATATCAGGATAAACATCAATATAGTCATGGTTTAGAATCACTTTTTTATGCTTACTCCATACCAGTTGGGGGCGGTAATGGACCAATTAGTTGTTTGCCGACCGCGAAGAAGAAGGAATCTCACGCTGCGGTCAAACGCCCCTCTACTCTCTCCGCTAGGTGGCGATATATACCTACAGGCCGGTGCGCGATTAGCGATAGTGACAAAGAGTGAAGAAGAAACGGAAGTGACGTCCATGTTCACTCTCACACGGATAAGCTACACTTGGCAACAACACAGAGGATACCAATTGAACATTTACATGTACCATACTTATTCTGTGTAACTACACATATTTCCGAAGACCCGCAATATATAGACGCTATAAAGGCGTTGCAGCTGCCCCGGTTAACGAAGGGCTACGTAGCCAGCGTTAGCTAACGCTGCTTGGTATTCCAGTCTAGCTAGCTGGTGGTAGTGCAGAGGAGCTTGGTGACGGTAGCGCGCGCACAGGAGCTGACAGTTTCCAGTATGGCCTGCACTTTGGAAAAAGTGCTGGGCGATGCCCGGACCCTCCTCGAGAGGCTGAAAGAGCACGACACGGCTGCCGAGGGACTCATAGAGCAGTCCGGGGCCCTCAACCAGAGAGTGCAGGGCATGAGAGAGGTGGGGAATGCCCTTCCAGACAAGGTAAGGGCGAGTCACGTCTACACGTCAACGTTGCCTCAGCACAGGTTACGGGGAGATTTCGCACGAGTGGTGTCTTTGTTGAGCTCGAACCGGTGTTACGGTTTAACAGGCGACCATGTTAACTGGCGACTTTCGGCCGAAAGCGTCTCCTGTTGTCGTCGTTACAGCAGATGTTGAGAATAGCAAGAGAACACGTAGCTGTCCTCGTGAATGCCGCATTGTTTAATTCTGCAGTTCAATGTCTAACCTTCTCGTCTAAAGTCTCTGGTCAAAACATACCGGACTAGACGTTGTTGAGTCTTTTCAGGGAAACAATCCACGCGAGTGGAAACGTCGCTTGTTGTTTATGTGTTGAAACAGGAAGTCAGCAAATTGCCTTTCCTTTGAAATAAAGTTGTTACAAATAACACATAAAGACTGTGGAGTCTGTTTTGTGCAAATATCTGTCACGTAAATTAGCTCTATAGTACACGAAAAAAAGAGAAAGAAGATATAAATTTAATTAACGGGATTCAAACTCATATCATTGGGTGGAAAAGGATCACAGGTCAGTGGCATTACCACTACACCAGGATAGACATAGTAGATTTTCTCGTGGATTTATAATCAAATCATCTACAACACAGTCAGCAGTCCCATTTAAACGGCAGAGAGCCACCAGATCAACTTGCGACCAACTGCGACTCCATGGAGCATGTTGACGTGACCTGCGGAGCACTTTACAATATCGCTGCTTTCTCAAACTAATAGACAGCTGTTTAATATCAGACCATTTAAAACGTCTTTGTAGAACTACAAATTAATGAGGCAGATCTTTGTGGTGTTGTTATGAGGTGAAAATACACAATGTGGACAATAACGCAAAGGAGGGAACAAGAAAAGCAGAGCCATAAAATTAAGAATTCAACCAGCCAAGAACACAGATGTGAAACAGTTGAGTTCACTTGAATTTAATAAGAGAAATACATTATCACAACACAATATGTAAACATGGTGCACACTCAAGGTGAACGAATAATATTTGATACAATGAGTTCATTTTTTTCCATTCTTGTTCGTTGTAAGGCTGTGATTTATACCACTTAATATGTGAATATGACAAACTTAATATGGCCAATGCCCATCTTTGAACAGATGGTAAACGATCACATATGGGTGTAATGTTTGGGTATTCATACACTTATGACCATATATAATTTATGATACACATCATAATGTGTTTGACCACATTGACTTTGTCATATATTCACATGGTTTAGGTGTCCCTTATTAAATTCAACTGAACTCAACTGTTTTACATCTGTGTTCTTGGCTGGTTGAATTCTTAATTTTATGGCTCTGCTTTTCTTGTTCCCTCCTTTGCGTTATTGTCCACATTGTGTATTTTCACCTCATAACAACACCACAAAGATCTGCCTCATTAATTTGTAGTTCTACAAAGACGTTTTAAATGGTCTGATATTAAACAGCTGTCTATTAGTTTGAGAAAGCAGCGATATTGTAAAGCGCTCCGCAGGTCACGTCAACATGATCCATGGAGTCACAGTTGATCGCAAGTTGATCTGGTGGCTCTCTGCCGTTTAAATGTGACTGCTGACTGTGTTGTAGATGATTTGATTATAAATCCACGAGAAAATCTACTATGTCTATCCTGGTGTAGTGGTAATGCCACTGACCTGTGATCCTTTTCCACCCAATGATATGAGTTTGAATCCCGTTAATTAAACGTATATCTTTTTTCTCTTCTTTTTTCGTGTACTATAGAGCTAATTTACGTGACAGATATTTGCACAAAACAGACTCCACAGTCTTTATGTGTTATTTGTAACAATGAATTACGAAGCAACATAGGACAGCTGGATGTTGTGACTTTCATGGAAACGTTCCCACTTTTGAAGTATGCCATCTTCCAGTTTGTGATGTGTTTTATAAATTCATATATTCCCCTTCATTCTAATTCCTAATATTCCCCTGATTTTTAATATTAAAACAGAGCCACGCATCTTTCTATTCCTCATCATTTCTCTCCTCTCAGCACACTGAAGACACTTCAGAGATTCAGGAGCTGACAAAATACAAGCCCCACGTCCTCCTGACACAAGAAAACACTCAAATCAAGGATCTGCAGCAGGAGAATAAGGGTACACCCCCTAAATATATTCTGTTAATTGTACAGCTGCTGTTTTACATCTTTGCTAACCCTCTTCATGACGGTCTCTCGGCAGAACTATGGTTATCGCTAGAAGAACACCAGTACGCGCTGGAGTTGATCATGGGACGATACCGCAAGCAGATGCTCCAGCTGATGATGGCGAAGAAGGAGCTGGACACGAAACCCGTGCTCAGCCTTCACGAGAACCACGCCAAAGTACGCTTGCTGTGTTGACGTGTAACAATTCTTCGCCGTTTCGTGGGGTTTAGGATTTACTTTAAGAATTCCTTTTTGGAACGGCCATGCAAAAATGCATTGAGTTTGAGAAACCCCTTTTTTTTCTCTCTGACTGTTATCCAGGAGGTGCAGAGTCAAGTGGAGCGGATATGTGAGATGGGCCAGGTGATGAGACGAGCAGTGCACGTGGACGACAAGCACTACTGCTCTGTTGCAGAGAGGCTCGCTCAACTGGAGGTAAGAACAGCGCTCCACCACAATCAGGAATATATATATATATATAATTATAATTTTATTTATCCATATTTATGGGAACTATTTGTAGGAATTGTAAACGGAGACTGTCTCTGTATCTCCATGTGGCAACTTCCTTACCTTGTGTTGTCTTCGGGTCAAAATGACCCTGTATATGTATGTGTGTTGACGGGTCATTCTGACCTCAAGACAATACGAGAAGTGAAGCGATGCATAGTAATACATACATACATACCAACTTGTGTTTTATTGGAGAGCATACATTTTCCATAATTGAATAATAAGTGTATATACAATACAAAATACATGATTGCACTATTTTAGAGCAACTTTTTTTTATCTGGGCTTTTTAATTTTTTTGTCTCGAAAAAAATGTATGTGGCTTTCCTGTCTGGTTTTCAGATTGAGAACAAGGAGCTGCGAGACCTCCTGACCATCAGCAAGAGCTCTGTGAAGACAGCGAGAGAAGAAACCAGCCAGCCAGCACAAGAAGCGCCCCCACAGCGGGGATCCTACGAGTGATATGAACAGCTTCCGTGGGAACTGTGGTCGGGGCAACAAGTCGTTCAGGACCAGCAGACGGGATTTAACGATCTCTTGATGATCTACCGCATTCACCACGTTGTTATTCTTTTTTTTTTTTTTTTCTTTTTTTCTTTTTCTTTTTTTCTTCTTTTTTACATGAGATGAAATATAGTTGATTCACAGCATTGTTTTTTGTAGCGAAGGCCACTTAAACACACCAGCTGTCAGATGCTTGTACCTGCAGCTGTATCTGGATGATAGCTATTGTGTTCATATGTACAGTATGTGTTTTTTCACCGCAGGTGTGTTTATTCCACATAAACCGTGACTTTCAAGGAGGTGAGGTGTCTCGGCTGTCACCGCCAAGAATTCGGGGGTAGCTAAGCGCACGTGCGCATAGTGGAGTAAAGGAAGTAAAAAGCAAAAGGGGATTAATTTTGTTTTGTGGCCAAAGACACATTTACTCTTCAAGGACACAGTTTCTACCTCTTTGGTGCCCTTTTTGCTGTTAACACACACTTGCAACACGTAAGATACTCATAACCACCCCAACAACAAATTCACTTGAAGTCCATGGAGAAGCCAACTAGTAGTCTGCACCGTTTGAAGAAGCCGTGCCGGATAATCGCTCTGTCAACAAGATGACTTTTGGCTGTTTCGCACAGTTTGCCTGCTGAGGAGTGACGGCGGATCATTTGTTCGCGATTGTCTTGTCATTCAATGAATTTGATACGTTTGTCCGTTTGTAGAATTCACATATAAGGTGTCCCAGCCGATGGCACGTCTTTATTTAATGGTAACACTTTCAAAACATGCCAAGTTGTTGTGTAATGGATTTTGAAATGTTTGTGCACTGTGTGTCAGAAAAATGTATATTGTCATCTCAGGAAATCAGTGTTAATAAGGTGAACATGCTGTAATGACCTCTTGACGATGTACTGATTTGTGTCAAACGAAATTTCATTCAGAAACTTTGAAATACATTTGCAATAAGAATGTATGTGAAGTTTTTTTTTCCTGTCATAACATGCATACGTATAGACAGTAAATACTGGAGCTAAATAGTTGTATTTTACCGGAAGATGGCAAGTTTAAGCCGCTTGGATCTTAACGCATCGCGAGGCTTGCAAGAGTGGCGTAATGCTGCGTTCAAGTGAACCTGTATTATGGAGTTTTAACCTCTAGGATGTATTTTCCCCCACATATATTTGATCAACAACACCCAGCCGATGAAGCCAGACTGTCTTTACCGCTGGTGGCCTAAACCCACTGCACTTTGTCACGTTACCCTGCGTTTTAAATCGTATTAATCCTATATTTCCGACAGCACGCGAAGGCAGCACCCACCCAGAGCTGCGTTTGACACTTCCAGTTTGCTAGAGAAGCTAACGCTCAGCATGTCTGAAAGGGAGCTGGGGAAAAAGTGGGACCGGTGCTTGGCAGACGGTGCCATTAAAATCGGTAAATATCTCGGACTGTGCCGCGTGTAACGACATTGTAGTGTCCCGGAATACGAACACAATACGCGGCAGCTCTTTTACTGTAGACCGCAGCTGTCCTTTAAGGTTACTGGGCGAGAAGCTAACGAGCTAGCAATAAAGGGCTCGTAAAGGACAACCGAATGACCAGTCAGATACTTATGACTTATTTATTTGTTATTAATACAATGACTGTTAATTCTGTAGTTGACCTCACGATGCATATTTGCGTTTCTGTTAGAGCTCGCTTCTCGAAAAAGAAAAACCCGAAGTGAGAGTGCCCTTGAGAAAATGATAATTGAATGCTTTCTTGTTATCGATACATTACAAATGATATGCCAAGACATAAAATAAGACGGTTAACGAGACACCAGTGCGCACTCTTGAACTATGTTATGTCAACTTTCCATTGCCTAGGCTCACAACTCCAAAGTTTTCCTCAATGAACGTAGCTAACGTTGTATATATAAACAAAAAGCGACAGGAAGCAGAGCGTAGAGTTGAGTGTATGTCTTATGGCTGGACGAATCACTGACATTATAGACCAGTGGGTCGTGTAACATTGCTAAGAGTCATGTACCCGCTGCTGAAAAACGATGCGCCATACATTTGGCAGGGGTGTGTGTGTGTGTGTGTGTGTGTGTGTGTGTGTGTGTGTGTGTGTGTGTGTGTGTGTGTGTGTGTGTGTGTGTGTGTGTGTGTGTGTATAATGGAATATATGGGGACTGATACCAAAACGTCACTTCCCACCTCCCTACTGTATGCCAGCACTGAAGCTCAAATCCCTTCTGTTTTCAGGCACCGGGCTGGGGTTGGGAATCGTGTTGTCTGTTCTGTTCTTCAAGCGTAAGTAGTTTCAATGGATCGTTGCATTAGCCCATTTAGGACCTTTTCATTTAGCTCAGAGGATCTCTGACATTTTCAAAGCAACAGCCTCATCTAACTGAGCACATTATTATTCAATGCAAGTTTATCTTTGAGAGTATGTGGTGCTTTTATTGCTCGACAAGCATCCACAACATCCATCCTCAAAACCATCACAAAAAAGAAGCATGTGAATATTAAAGTTCAGTACATAGGGGGGGGCAACAGGAGCGTGAAAATAATTTCACACGCCATCTTTGCTGTGTTTTAATAAAGCTGTGACGTGCTTGAGAAGATATTTAAAAAAGATAGAAGAAAAAGAAGATTTAGAAAAGATATATTTTTATAAGTACCTGTTTCCTTATTTGTAGGGCACACTTGGCCGATTTCCTTCGGCTCGGGAGCGGGACTTGGCATGGCGTACGGCAACTGTCAGAGCGACCTGAGGTCCTCGTATCTGCTGCACAGAAGTGAAAAGGTTTGTGCGTGCATTAAAAAACAACAGTCTTGCTTCCAACACACGGGAATCTCTAGTAACAGAATAACAACCCCTCTTGTCTTTGTTTAATCAAATCCAGGTTTATGCAATAGTTTTTTTTTTTGTGTTTTTCTTTTACAGGAGCAGTAGCTGCAAGCCATCGAGGGATTGTCATTTTTTATTTGATTTCTTTAGACCTTTTTTTTTTGCCCGTCGGAGAGCTGCCATTTGCACTGTTCTACAGTGAAGAGATCCCTGTTGAACCATCCATCCTAGGATGACTCTGTATGATTGTATGTGCCCGATCAGGACAGTCTGTGTATATGTAATAAAATGATCGTAACAACAACAAAATGATGTCCCTTAAACATGCTTTGTAATGGATGAAAACCGCTTCAAATCATATTGTGCAAATAGGAAAATGGAAAATAAAGTCAGAAGAAGCATGATAACTGCAAGATGTAACTCTTGTATTAATGCAGCTTTAAAAAGGCGAGTCTTTAGTTTATTTCGGAATGTGAGTAGAATAGATTTTCTAAAATGTCAGAGCAGAGCAAACGCCGTCCCAGAAGGTGGTGGGATCGGTGTGGGTGAGCCGGGGTCAGAGGGTTGGCAGCAGCTGATCTGATGTGGCGGATGACACTGGCAGAGTGATGGAGGAGATTAGTCAGTTCTGAGGGGGCACGAAAATCACGGGCTTTGCACATCACGCTTCGTATTTGACAAGGCTGTTGAAATGCTGCAGTGCGCATGATTTTTTGTATTGTTTTATGTTTTTTTTGTATTCAAGTGCTCCTGGTGGGAAGTGAATAATTATCTGGATTGAGTATAATAACGCAGGAAAAAGGTGAAGTTACTCGTCAGAGCAGAGAATGTGAATTTTGTCCGGCCAATGTACGAGTCACAGAAAAATACTTCATGACCTTTAATCCAAATCTACTGTACCATTGATAGACTTGCTCCTCGTGTGTCTGTGGGTTTTAATGAACATCATTTGTTTAAATGTTTTAATGTTTCACTGAACAATGAGTCACAGTTGAAGCAGTTAGACTTTTTGACACTGACAAAAAAATGAAGACAAAGCTTTATAATAAAAAAAAAGGAAAACATTGAATAAATTAAGTGCAACTAAGAAATAAGAAATAATTGATTGCACAAGCAGATGAGGCACCAAAAGTCTCGTGGCACAGGATTAAACAAATCAACAACACAACAATACAATAAACAATTCCATGGCACACAGAGTAGAAATGTTTAAAGGTGCCTTGTTTACGATTTCACAATTTCTATTTAAAACAACAACAACAAAAAGATCGTGATGAGATTTCAGGGATTTCAATAAATACCCACAATTCAAATTGTTAATGATAAATAATTTACGGTATATTATAAATTCAGGAGCACTATCGCTAGCAGTCAGGAGGTGGCGCCACATTTGATAACGAAAGGCCTTTATAAATCTAGACCTCTTTCAACGGTGCTTGTCACTTTGGCCCTTCCTTCTCTTATAGGATCCCCGGTTGCAGCGCATGGGAATGACACCGGGAAGAACGGGAAGCGAACATGGACCCAAGCTGTTGCCTAGCAACGTAGTTATTTTGCATGGCGTTTACACGGAGCGTTTCAGACATGAGGGTGAACACAGGCATAGCGTTAGAGACAGTATGAGAAAAATACATAATAATAATTAAAGCATGTACACATGTTCCAGTGGAAACACAAAATGCTAGCGTGAACCTGGGAATAAACTAAACTTGTCTCCTTTAAATCCAAAGTGGCCGAAGGGAGAAAAGGACTTGTATTTATCGTTTCATTCTCCCGCCACCAGACGACTACTTCGCTGGGAAAGGAGCTTCAGTTAGCACTTAGCAGTTAGCTGTAGCGTTAGCAACTCACACCTGTTGCCCTAGCATTTACGCTGGCTGAATGCCAGTTGCCACCGCTAACTGAAGGTCTATCTCCTGAATTTATAATTTTTTCCTTTAATAAACGACGACTGTAAATATATTCTTTTGAAGTATAGGTGACATGCGGTCCAATATTTTGTTCAGAGCATTTGGCCAGATCATACACATTGCACATCAATTGTATCCAGTGTGTCTTGTAAATCACGCAAACAAAGAAACTAAAACAAACAAAGAAAAACATGATCGATGACCCCTTTAATAGATGTGACACTCACTGTGTCTATAAATTGTACACACAAAGAACACATTGCAGAAAGAGCAGTCGCACCTAATCATTCTAATGCCTGAAAAACAATGCCATAATAGCACCTCAATGAAAGCACCGTGACCAAAAATGGAAAGAGACCACCCACACCAATTCCCATGCTTAAGAAATTAGCATATCTTGGCCGTGATTTGTGGCATGGTTATGCATTAGCAGCTCAATGCTTTGACACGCTCCTTCTCAGAAGCTGTGCGCTCTGTCTGGGAGGCGCGCTGGAGTGGCCGACACAGGGATTAACGGGAGTGGGGGGGAGGGGGGTGGCAGGATGTAAAGGCAGCGCTGCGAGGATCATGATACCTGTAGAGCACTTGTGAGCGGAACCCCTGCTTGCAAACGACTGCTTCACACTTTTGTGTCGGTTTCTGCTCTCCTTTTTTGCTGTTTCTACGGAATGAAAAGGACTTGCGGAAGCCGTGCGATTCCACTTCTGAGAGGTGAGGTGTGATTCTGAGAATCGTTCCTTGCTCTCTTCGTCTTCAGTAGTTTGTGAATGCCTTGGTCGGGCTTCTCTCTCCGTGTGCCCTCATCCACCGACTGTCATCTCTGTGACATGCTGCTTTTCGGAAAGCCTCTGTCAGCCGTCGAGCGGCTCATTCTGGCTCTGAGCTGTGGGTGAGACGGGCGACATGCTGGCCAGCGTGGAGAGATGAGTCAAACTGTGTTGGGGATTTTGATCACTGTGCCGGTGGCAGTGGAAGTGAGCCCAGGGTGCCTGGATGCATTCCTGCCAGAAGGGAGATGGAGATATTTACCCATGGAGAAGAGTTCGCCTTGACAGGAACATGGTTGGGTGGCTTCTCAACGCCTCAGTGGCTTCTTTTTATTCAACAATGTCCCTAAAGTGAGAGCTTTGGCTGCCAAATGAGAACTCAGGCTCAGGTGTGTGTGTAACATCTAGTGGCCCCTCAAGAGGAACCTTTGGGAGCTGGTTTGTTTCGTTGATCGTCGCCAACCACCGCCATGGCCGACTCTCACTCGTCCGGCTCCGTGGGAAGCTACAACATCAGCTCTCCCGCCGCCGGCACTTGTAACATAACCGGCAGCGGTTCGTGGTTGCTGGCCTTCATGCTGACCGCCATCATCCTCATGACGGTCTGCGGCAACATGCTGCTGATCGCCTTGGTGTTCGCCCATCGCTCGTTGCGTTGCACCTCAAACTGCTTCCTGGTGTCCCTGTTCCTGTCTGACCTGATGGTGGCAGTGGTGGTCATGCCGCCGGCCATGCTCAACGTCCTGTGCGGGGCCTGGGTGCTGTGGCCAGCCTTTTGCCCCATTTGGCTCTGCTTCGACGTCATGTGCTGCAGCGCGTCCATCCTCAACCTGTGCGTGATCAGTCTGGACCGCTACATCTTCATCATCTCGCCGCTGCGCTACAAGCAGAGGATGACCCCGGCCCGGGCGTTGCTCCTGGTGGGAGCGGCGTGGGGGTTGGCGGCGTTGGCCTCCTTCCTGCCCATCGAGATGAAGTGGCACAGCCTGGGCCACGGGAGCGAACACGCGTCGGCCCCCGGGGTCTTCGGTGGCAACGTCAGCTCTTACTCCGACACGCTGTACCCAGAGTCCTACTTTCAGCTGTCACCATCAGGGGGGCTCTCCTTCCAGTGTCGCCCGCGGGTCACCCTGCCCTTCGCCCTGGTGGCGTCCGTGCTTACGTTCTTTCTTCCCTCCAGTGCCATTTGCTTTACTTACTGCCGGATCCTCCTGGCGGCGCGTAGGCAGGCGAAGAGGGTCGCGGCGCTGAGCCACCCGCCACACCCGCACCCCTCTCTCGGCGAGCCTTCCAGGCCTCCTTCGCCTGGGGTCGCGGCGGGGCAAGCCCACCAGGACGGAGACGACTGCAGTCACCAGGAACCTCCAGCGTCACAGAATGTACCGGTGAGCAAAAGAGACCAAAAACCAGGGAGGGGAGGTATACTTTAAGGTTGAGTGTTGACCAAGACTGACGAGTAACAGCAATTTCTAATCAAAACATTAAAAAAAGTCAGCAGTGGTGCTAAAATAGTAGACTGGCCTTCAAGTGGAGCAGAGTGTAATGAGAGTAGGAGTTGAAAAGGTTGATTCTGTGAGTGGAGCAGGTGGTGCAAAGATAACAACCAAATTGCAGTTGTCCATCTATTTCGAGAGTTCTCAATCGTGTCTTTTCTTTTACATTTTGAAGGTTTTTACGCAACGCTGTTCTGCCTACATCTCGTGCCATTCCCTTGAAATGCCAATAATGCTGTTGAAATCCACTCCAACGTTCAATATCATCTAAGTGCAGCTATTATAACACTTGAGATGGTCATTTTTATGATTTTGCACTCTTCAAATGTAATACACAAATTTGTTTTACACCTCTCCGAGACCTACATTCTTGACTGTCCTGATTATAAAAAGTACCTTTAATTTAAACATTGCGTAAACATCGTACCATACGGCGCCGCGGTCACAGACTTTCATGAGTTAATTATAAAGGTACCTTGGAGTTGACCTATTTTGGTATCTGAAAGTACACAAACTAGTGTCAGTACTTGTACTGCTGCCCCCATCCATGAGGATCACAGCCTCGAAGCCATACACACACACACACACACACACACACACACACACACACACACACACACACACACACACACACACACACACACATACACACACACACACACACAAACACACACACACACACACACACGCACACACACACACACACCAGATCGGCCAGTTCTAAATGAATTCTCAAAAGTTCTGGTGAATTTTAAACTCCATTAATATTTAGTTTTCAGATTTATTTCTCTCTCTCTCTCTCCATTATGTAGCTTTAACATCATCTCATTCCATTGTTCATCAAAAATATTCTGTATAAGCTTGTTCCATTCTCCATCTTTGGTTATTTTAGGATTTCCTCACGTTTTAATTGAACGATGTGGGTTTCAGCAGTGTTTGGCTGCAAGTTTGTTTCGGCTAGCCCCCTGAAGTTTAAAATTATCCATGGAGCTACAGCCAGCAGGTGATTAGCTTAGCTTAGCATGAAGACTGGAGGCCGGTGGAAATAGCTAGCTTGGCACTGGCATTAACGAAATTGTTCTCGTCCATTACTCCCCAGGTAAAACCAAACGTGGTCTTTCCATTTAAGTTGTTTTGAAGTTTAAACAAACGAGATGCAACGTCAGTTTCAGCTTTAGCTGGTAGCTGGTTTGCTCGGGGCTAGCTGTTCCTCTAGTCTTTGTGCTAAGATAAGCAAACTGGCTGCTAGCTTGCCGGTCTAGCTTTATCTTTAGTGTACCGACATGAGTGTTATCACATCTAAGTCGCAGCAACAACAAAAAAGAAGCATATTTCCCACAACTAGTGACAATTCCCGTAAATTCATTTATAAACTTAATGAAAAAAATTGGGACAGCTTCAAGCAAACTTAATCAATTAAATTAAGGAAATTAGCTTGTAAAAAAGAGACCATAAAAGGGCTACATGGAAGCTTTTCCATAACACTAATGTAGGGAAGGGAGATTTACAGTGTATATTTCTATATAATTCTAGCATTAACCGTTTCTCTCGTTCTCTACTGACCACAGCCGTCAGCGAACAGTGAGCGTCGTCTGGCTCACAGGCAGGGTCGGAGGGCACTGAAGGCCAGCCTGACCCTGGGAGTCCTCTTGGGACTCTTCTTCAGCGCTTGGCTGCCCTTTTTCATCACCAACATGGCCCAGGTCAGTACGGCGGGACCAGACACTGACTCTACCACAGACATGACGCAGAAATGTAGCCAAATGAAAATGAGAAACACTCAGGCAGCGCGACATATTAGCGGCCAATATGAAGCGTCAAACAAATCTCGGATGCTTCTATAGGCGAGTGTTTCACCAATATAAAGATTCCAAACAATTTACCCACATCTGAGTCACCTTGTATTTTTTTTTTCTCCAGTTTTCTCACAAATGTATATTTGTGGCGGGCCCCAAAAAAGTGTGAAATAAATGCAAAAAAAAGAAAGGCACTTGGATACCAGTCTATTTTTGTATCGACCAGCCTCGGCGTCACAGCCTTGCCAAGTTATCCAACGAGTAAATAGATTGGCATTTCAGCTTTGTGCGGCTGACTCACAACGCACCACAGCACCATTTATAATCGGCATTCTTTCTCTTTTTTTTCTCCTAGTTGTTGTGTTTTTATTTGATTGGACTGAGCAACCATTAGTCAGCGGACAAACATTGGTGGCCATGGAAAAAACCCTCGGCGAGACTAAATGAATGTTGAAAAACAGCTTAATCTAAATTGGTAATGACACTTGTCCTGTTTTTTTTTTTTTTTTCAAGCTTTCAATGATCCAGTCATTTTGATTTCCCATCTGTGCCCTCTCGCTTCTCCCCTGCATAACATAGAGCACAGAGACTTGACTGTGTCTGCGCTCTCTTTCCTTTTCACACTCAATGTGGTGTGTGAAATGCAACCCCCCCCTCTTTCTGTCTTATTCCCACCGCCTTCCTGTCTCATCTTGATAGTATTGGAAGCTCTCCTCCAACAGCTGTCTCCTCCTTCACTGTCTTCCTCTAAACCTATAGTGGTTCAAGATCAGGGGTTTTAAAAATGTGTTTTCACATTCTGCTCGGGGAAAACTGGATGTTGGATGTAGGAAGAAAAGAGCAAGTGGCCAGAGAGAAGATCTGGCTTCTTTTTTTTTCTGATGATTTCAGACTCAGCTATTCCGAATTCACAGGCAGCCCCCCTGAAAAAACCCGCCGCCCCCCTGTAATGTTTTTTATAACGCCAGATATCAGAAGTCATTTAAGGTTCTCTT
Organism: Taurulus bubalis; assembly: GCF_910589615.1. Taxonomy (NCBI): domain Eukaryota; kingdom Metazoa; phylum Chordata; class Actinopteri; order Perciformes; family Cottidae; genus Taurulus; species Taurulus bubalis. The sequence goes on along the minus strand of NC_136599.1, from coordinate 23,336,580 downwards.
TCCTATAGAACAATACAGCGTTAAGTATTACAATTACACATAAAATGAGAATGTTCAGAATGTTCAGATCTAAGAGCCAATCAGCTCTCTGATATGGCGACAGCCAGGCGTTTCCCATCATGCACTGGGCCAGGCAGTCGGGGGAGAGCTACTGCGGTGCCTGGCTCTCAAATCGACGGCCGGCTTGCTCTCGTGGGATTATCGTTGACCACGCGTGCATGACGTCAGAGCAAGTCGGACACAAATCTAACCGGCATGCATTGCGCGCCGATCGATTCCGAGCAGAACTGGCTCATCTCGAACGAGCCTATAGATGAGCTGTGCGACGCCGCACCTTGTGCTTAAAAGTTAGAAAATAGCTAATTGTTTTCCACAATAAGATATTTACTAGTAACTCAATATTAGTTATTTTTTGATTAACTTTATTTTCATTTTTCTAACATAGTGATAGCACTTTTCTTTTTTTTTGTCTGATGGAGTGATCTGGTTTACTTGAAAGGGATTGCAATGCTCTTTATTCTATTGTTCATAAAAGCACAGATGGAGTCACTAGCACTGTGAGGTATTACTTTGTCGTACTGTGAGGTGCCGGTATGTCCGTCCGTGTGTCCCCCTGAAGCTGTAAACCTAGGGGAAACACTGGTTACATATATATTTTGTATTTATCTCCATATTTTGGAAGTTATTTATTTATGTTTATTTATTTCAGAGTTGCCTGTACCGTAAATGCACTTGTGGGACACAGAAAGTTAGCTAAAAATAAATGTAAAAAAAAAAATATATATATATATATATATATATATATATAAATGATTATGCACAATTAGCAAAGAGAAATGTTTTTTGGATGGAAGAACATAAATCCTATACATTTTGAATACATAAATATACATTAAAAAGGCTAAATAGTTGCATCAATGGACAATAAATGAAAACATGTACTATTTATTTCTCTATTTCATCGCTACATTCTATTAGGTCTGACACGGGCGATAAATGAATGCATTTAAACTCATTTGAATAATCTTCCCATTTTGAACCATAAATTCCTCTGAAGCTTCTGTATTGCTCTCCGTCGTCTCCATCCAGGCGGTGTGCGAGTGCCTCCCCCTCGCGCTCTTCGACGCCATCACCTGGCTGGGCTACTGCAACAGCACGATGAACCCCATCATCTACCCGCTGTTCATGAGGGACTTCAAGCGGGCGCTCAAGAGGCTCTTGCCCTGCTGCTCCTCGCCGTCGCCACGGAGACCCTCGCCGGCCCTCTCGCTCTCCCTCCGCAACTCCGGGGAGCCGAACGCCGCCAGCAGCAGCCCCTCCCCGCTGGCCTCCGACCCCGCGCACCCGCCGGCCACCGCCACCGACGCGGTCAACCTGCTGGACGCCGAGCACGGCGGCGTCGAGTTGCCTCTGCTTCTCCCCAATCAGGTCGACACCCTGGATTGAATCGCAACATTATGGAAAGGCTTCAAATGTTTTTGTCCCGGGGTTTTGAAGTGCTTGAAGAAGAAATGTCTGTGGAAAACAAATTCAGGAAGCTCCATCCTTGTTCTACCTTGAATTGTGTGTTTCTCTCCAATCATGAAGGTGCATTTCCACAATAAGAATAACTGTCATCAGTGCCAGTATACAATGTAATGAAACCCTTTAAACTATGTGGGAAGCAGCACTTCACATCGGCATGGGTGGAACAGAGAAAAGCGCCTTGAGGAAGACACATTCAGAATTATGTATGGAGATTAAATTGCTGTGATAATATCCATAGCAACCAGGCCAGCGGATGAAAATGAGAAGGACCATGTCACCTGTTTCGCAGCATCCTCTAACACCTGCGAAACACAAGTAATGTGTACAGGTATTTGATTTCTAAGGAACTTAAAAAAAGAAAAAAGACACTATTCACAGTTTGTAAAAAAAAAGAAAAAAGGTACATCATTTTTTAAATTTAAAGTAAATGAATACATCCGTCTAAAAGCAGTTTGTGCTTCGTCAAAGCGTCCATTCAGGGGGATTTTCACTCGAGGCTGCCGTGTGTGCGTGGGGCCGTCAGCCGTCTCCGCCATGTCAGTGTGTCGACAACGGAGCGGATTTGTTCTCCAACGAAAGCTTCGATGCTGGAAAAAAAAAAAAAAAAACAACTTGAGAAGCCGAGCTGAGACGAAGCAGCCGGTCCCAGTGACATGCTCTTTACAAGTTTGGCCGCCTTTGTTTGTGTGTGCGCTCTGCAGTCCAGCGTGTATCATCATCCCAGCTCCGCGTCCTGCGGCGAGCCGCAGAGCGGGGCGTCGGAAGCGGACGCCGCGCTGCCATCACTCGCCTTCTCCTCAGAAGTGCGTGGCGAAGCGTCCCTGTCCGACTCCTCATCACTTAAGGAGTCCAGCAGGTCCGAAATATCAGGGATGTCCCAGCCGTCACCGGCCTCCTCCGTCTGCGCCGCCTCTCCCGTGGCCCCGCCTTCGTCCGCACAAGTCTCAGCCTCCTCTGCTCGCCGCTTGCCGGGGGCCTCGTCCGCCGCCGCCGGGACCACAAAGGAGGCCCTTGGGACTTCCTTGGTGGGGAGTCCCACTGCCACCAAGATGGTGTCCATCTGGCGCATGTAGTCCAAGTGGCCTTTCACCTGCGAGGCAGAATGCATGGGTTTTACTGTCTGACTAACAAGGACACATGTTGTTTTGTAAATGTTTTATTCCCCACGCATCACATGGCCAGTTATACACAGCGTACGGTGCTTCTGACATATCTTGTTTCTTTTTCTAAATGTTCTTCTTAAAACTCTTAAATGTTTGACCTAGTTTTAATAATAATAGTTTTGCTGAACCAGGTGTGAGATGTGGAAATCATCGTGTCCATTCACGGGGCGGCAGAAAGGCATTGCGGCACACTAAAGCAGACCAGCAGGGGCCTTATTTCCCCCCCCTATGTTTCTAATTTTATTTAAGCAATACCACTGTCTCTTTTCAATAAAATTGTGCATTTAATAATTATGCATCAACGAGTCAAGGACCACTTTGTGTCGTGCTTGAAAAGTGTCACTTTGGGGCTTTTTTCTCTCCACGAGAGGTGAAAAAACCTTGAGGTGTTGAATGAGCTCCAGGATGCAGCTGGAGAACTATTCGTTAAGGGAGACTTCAGCGGGCCTGGTTCAAACACGAGCTACGCCTCACCACGGAGGAGAGATCCACATTGATGAGCCGCCGGTCCTGGATGTCGATAGGCTGCAGCCCGGCGACCGACATTTGCGCAGCTGAACTTCGGTACAAGAACCCCAGGAGCCAGTCCCCTCTGATGAGTAGAGAGTTGGAGAAATGCATTCACTCGTGAAATAGTCGAATCACAAATCCTAAAAAAAATAGCAGGCGTTTCAGGACAGAGCTCGGTTAGATTACCTGCAGTAGCCGTTCACTATTTTTCCAGCCACTACCCTGGTCATTCTCTCCCAGGCCTTCTTAGAGCCGTCCACGGGGGCCCCCAGGAGGACTGCATCCTCGACTACTCCTTCACTACCTGAGGAATCACAACAACACGGGACTCAATTGGTTTGTCAGAACTGTGTAAAAAGAAAAGAAAAAAAAGATGATGTAAGATGAGAAACTGCGTTAGGGTCAATGAGGGTATTACACGAGACATAACCGCTTTGAATCTGTTATTATTTGAGGCCGCCGTTAAATCAATTCCCGTCTGCTTCACCAGTGACTGAGCAGAAAAGATGCATGTGGCTTTTAAAAGTCACGACTCCTCCCAAAGTGCATGGACAGCCAGCAATAGAACTACAGGTGGTCTTGGTACCTTGGTCATTGGCGAGCTCCTGCAGGCAGTAGTAGATCACTCTGGCCCCGAGACTGAATCCTATGAGGCTGACAGGCCGCTTCCCCTTCAAACACGTGGAGAGAGAGAGAGAGAGAGAGGAGATGAACAGAAGCTTTCTTCTGATATTCTAAGAGACGGAAAACGATGACGAACAGAAACGTCGTGGTTCAAGTCGAGTGGATTCAGCTGATAAGGTGTTTTCACAAAATGTATAGAACAAAGCCCTGACACAACGCTGTGGTACAGCATTGTGGAGGGTGGATAGGGTTAAACATTCTTTTTACTAACAGATGTCAAAGTGGAACTTCCCCTGATGATCACTTATATTAAGACAATTGTGTTTTGTATAATAAGTCAGTGATGGTCACTGTGCCGTGAGAAAATGTCCAATTTCACTTAATTGGTCCAAAAAAATATTATTTAGCTGCCGCAAGTCATGTTCCATTGTTGAGCGTCTGAGCCTGCAACATAGTGGCTGGCCTAGTCATTTCCTATAGAACAGGTCTGCACCTTGTTCTGCTATTAAACAAACTAAATGTTATTGATCGCATCTACAGACAGCTTGTCATTTCTGGGTCGCGTCTACAACTCTTCTCTGCTCTCTGTGTCACGCACGGCGGAGTTGTGAGACACAGTGGACAGAGAGACAGAGAGCGGCGAAAAATATGTTGCGTGCTTTTCACAATGGAAATTTGCTGCTGAAGCTATCACTATTTTAAGCTATGAGCTCTCACTGTTAAAGCCTAACAGTTCATGTGTTTGCAGCTCAAGACAAACATCCAACAGCCTGCAGCCTGGAGCTCCATCAACGACGTTTCTGACTTTGCAGAAATATTCTTCCAAAAGCCCGAAAAACACACTGCAATGACAAAGCCTGCTCACTTTGTGGTTGTCATTAAAATAAATGAACACCATGTTTCCTTTAATTCAGTATTCATCAAACTCGGGCGTATTACAGGTGGGGCGCAGGAGGAAGTGCTGATTTTACCGTACGCCGTTAATAGGTCACTCTTGCGCGACTCGCCGATTCTTGTCGGCTCACTGCAGCCACTAATACTGATACAACGTGATGCTCACATATCTGACCTCATTCTGTTTTGCAAAAAAATAGCTTGTTGTTTTCCACAATAAGCTATTTAGTAGTAACTAAATATTAGTTATTTTTTGCACGGATATAACTTTATTTTCATTTTTCTAACAAAGTGATAACACGTTTTTTTGTCTGATGGAGCAATCTGGTTTAATTGAAAGTGATTGCAATGTTCTTTATTCTACTACACAGATGGAGTCACTAGTACTGTGAAGTATTACTTTGTAGTACTGTGAGGTACCACGATGTAGTATGTCCGTCTTCTGTCAGTCGTAGTTGGTGTGTCAAAAAAGGTTGAAAAACGCTGTAATAAGTCATTAGAAATTCTATGTTTAAATATACAAAATAAGGACAGAAATCTGAACAGTGGATAAAGTTCGGAGTTATTGTATAATTGTATTGACATATTTAGTCAAGGGACTTTACTGAGGGCATTTTAGATTCCTTATATTTATCAATCAGCCATAAAAGAAAACAATCTAAATTTCCTCCATGTTTTTAGGAATTAAATGTTCAGACTATGAATGATCCTTCTATTAACACCCTTTGAATATAGAGAGGAATGTAACTGTAACCTTTGTGGATTTAAGTGCTACTGAAGTGCACCAATAGATATCACGTGATATCATTAAAAATGATTCTTTTTGCATTACAAGTTTTCGAAAATGTCATGCTTAAATATGCAAATGAGGCATTCTCTTCTGCTAACTTTTGGGTAATTTAGTAGTTTATTGTATATCTACAGACGCAAAAAAGCAAAGTAGTAGAATAAATGTCTAAATGTGTATTTTGCATGTTTTCTTTCCACTATTTTCGAAGGGGACGTGTTATGGCAGAAATACAGCCCCAAAACTCAAAACAAGCCGGATCATAAAAAACAAAAGCGATTGTTTCCCCTTCAGTGCATTAACAGAGGTCAAGAGGTCACGCCATACCTGCTGCCTGCTTCTCAAAACCTGCGCCAGGTGTTTCCCCACTTCCGCCGAGCGGTTCAGGCAAACGCTCCAGGGGTTGTCGATGACGCTGGCCGCCGCCAGCAGCGACGCGGGCCACGTCAGGGCCGCCACGATGCCTGCGAACAGTGTGCGACGGGGTGGACAAAGACATCAACGCCGTGCCGCAAGCGAGAGGTCGGTACTACAAACACAGAACAGGCCGGATGCGACGGTTTGTTCAACCAAAAATCAGTCAAAGTGAGGAAGCTCTGAACGGCACCTGAGAGCACCGTGTACTTGAGCGCCTCCTGGGCCACCATGCTGACCAGCCCGTCCAGCAGAGAGGTCATGGCCGAGCCGAGATCCCTGAGGAAGCGCGACTCCCACACCAGGCAGTACTGCTCGCCGCACTCGCCCAGGCTGCCCCACGGGGCCTGAAACGAACCTGGAAGACAGCGGCTGTTGTTTTTTTATTTTTCTGAAAAGACACGACTAAGCGGCACTTGTGAGTGAAGGGTTGTTGTTTTTTAGTAAAAAAAAAAAGAAGAGGCCATGGTGGACACTCTGGTACAGGTTTAGAACATTATGTGCACCACTGTTGCCCAGCAATCCCATCTACACTCGACTCTCTTTCATATTCATCCCTCGCTTGTAGTTTTTTTTTTTTGTGGTTGCCACCTCACCACTTTAACACCGTTCAATGGAGAGACATTATTGGAACAACTTGTTTGCATCTTCCATAAAAATCCCCCCCCCAAGATGTTTTCCCCAATTCTATTGAATTAACAGAACGTTCTACCTAGTTTAACTTAAAAGATAACTTTGGTATTCTTCAACCTGGATCCTATTTATTGACTGATATCACTGAACTACTATTACTGAACTTGGTCCAGAACCATCAGCAAAAACGAGCACTTTGAGCGAACCGAATGTTACTTACTTACTTACACTGGCACTATCCCTCCAATTTTATTTTTTTTAAACGTGTCCCTATCCTTCACTTAGACACACACATTTGTGAAAATGGGGGTAAAGAAAAACAGAAGTTATCCTTAAAAAGGATGAATTTGAACAGCTGTGATGGGACAGAATGATTTGCACACATTGAACAAGTCTAGTGGGTTAAATTCAGCTGTGCAATGGAGTCTGAATGCATACTTTCAAAAACAGATACTCCTATCTGGTTATTTGATACATGAATTTACATATACCATAATAAAGGATTCATTCGTATCGACCTCACCCAATCAGTGGCCACACTTACTGTATTTGCCGCTGCAGAGCCAACCCGTCACCGCGATGGTCAGGTGGAGCTGCTTCCCGGAGCTCAGCGGCAGGAACTCAAACTCCTCTATCGCTCCGACGCACTTGTTCATCTTGTAGCCTGGAGAAAGCGACGTGTGAAAACAGGAAACGAAAAAGGTGAGAAAATATGGGACCAGCACGGGGAGCGTTTAAAAAAAAAAAAGTTTTCCTGGACATTCCGGCGATAACCTCCTCTCACCAGTCAGTCCCGCTCCCGCTGCCCCGAACAGGGAGGCCATGATTGCAATGCCGGTGGCGGAGCCCAGGACGGCGGCCCCTCCGGCCCCCAGCACGGCACCGGCCCCTGCTGCCACCAAGGGGGCCGCCAGCCCACCTGTCACGCCTGGCAAACGGAAGAAAGGTCAAGTGTACGGAGCGGAGGGAAGAAGAAAAAAAAAAAACGAGTGTGGTGAGCTGCGGTCTTCATGCATAACTCTGGAAGTCTTCACACTTTTAAAACCACTTTAGGCCGGGATAATCACCGATCACGGCTCCGCCGCCGACGGTGGCCAGTCCAATGAGGAGGTAGCGCCGCAACTTTCGCCCTCTCTCTCGCCTCAGCCGCCGAGAGCACTCCTCCCTAACGGAAAGCCAGATCGTTGGTATGAGATGAAATATTTATGGGCTGTAAAATTGAAAACATTATAAAATAATAAAATCTTGTGCTTTTCAGGTGACATATTGTATAACAATAAGATGCTCATCTTCCCTGCTATCGTTTCGGATACAAGTGCACGCAGACACACACACACACACACACACACACACACACGGGACTCGTCCAAAAAGTAAAGTTGAGACAGAATACATTGTCATCCTTCCGTTCCGAGCGTCACTTACTCGCTCTCCTCTGCCCCCTCCCTCAGCCTCTCTCCCAGCGTTTCCTCAAACTCCTCCAGCCGCTGTGGGAAGACTCGCAGCAGACAGCTGACATGACGGATGAGCACCCTCGACCTGGCGTCGTATTGGCCTGAGTACACAACGGAGCACCAAACTTATAGAGGAACACGGCTCATGTGAATTTGCACCAACATGAGGTCGTTATTAATTCCAGGAAGGATTCTTACCGTCCTTGACAGAAAACGAGATCAGATCCTGTAATTGCAAAGCGACAGCTGGTTATGATTTTGAAATAAAGCTAAAAGCCTAATTGTTGTTATGTTTATCGTGATCAGTTGTTCCACATAGAGTAATAATTAAGAGTGACCAACACCTGTATGATGGGGGTGGCCCCCGCAGTCAGCAGGGGCTCGGCCTGGAGGATGGAGAGGAAGGTGTCGCAGCCCTCGAAGCCCAGGCCGGACAGGAAAGCCCCCATCACCGGCATCACCGACTCATCCAGGTTCAGCCAGCAGGCCAAGCCCTGCAGATACTTCTCCCTGAACTCGCTGAGAAACACGGGCGGTTAAAGCGTTATTATTCGCAGTTTAGTTTTTAAAGTCACTAATAAATGTCGATATCCAAAGGCAACAGACGTGTTTCATTCGTGCGGGAAAAATAAATACAAAAATAAAAGATCAGTCCACATGATTTCTTGGAGGCTGTAACTGGATTGATCTATGTGTCTATATCTATATCTATATAAAATATAATAAATTAAGATAATCCTTTATTAGTCCCGCAGTGGGGAAATTGCAGGATTAAAGCAGCAAGAGACACATAGTAAAATAAAATAAAAAAAAAAATTTAAAACAGTAATAAAACAGTAAATAATCTACAATAGCAGTATTATATATACAGACCGAATAAAACTGTATTTAAAAATGTATTTATATTGCACCAGTTAATGTAATTAAAGTGACCAAAGTGATTGAAGTGTTACGTGTTTTTTTTATACATTCATATACATTATAAAGTACTATACTTTCCTCAATACATCTTTTGATTTAATATATATGTATATTGTATTCCTGCTTCAAGCGTCCTGCTGCGTGTCTCATGCGCTTCATTCACCACATGCCCGTAACCCTCCATACGAAAGTAAGTCTGTTTCATCTAGCTTCGATCTAGCTTCTAGCTTATTCTTCTTCTTTCTTAATGCGGATGGCATCCAACAAAAGGTGCATTACCGTCACCTACTGCCGCTGCACCACTGACCAATCACAGCGCACATTAATGGTCACGCTGGGCCCTGTGGCGAAACACACGGCCATAATGCTAGCAGGCCTCTCCATGTAGTTTAAGCCGCTAATCTACCAAAGAAACAGAGGTGAAATGTGATTGGATGAGCGCTCTTAACCAGATCCTTAACCAGCGGCCACAGCAGGCTGGAAGCTGCAGGCTGAAGGCAGAGCAACAGAGGACGCTGTGCAATGAGAAAATAAGCTAATAGGGAAACATTATTATAATACATGTAGTGTATTTGTGAAAAACAATTAAATTATAAAATAGCTATAACTTTGTGATTCTGTTTAGGCCAGGAGAGAAGACTTATACTATATATAGACTATATATATATATATATATATATATATATATATATATATATATATATATATATATATATATATATATATATATATATATATCTACAGTATATGACCCTCCGCGGCTCCACTACCTGCTTCCGGGGCCGGTGAACAAGTGGCCCAGGGAGACTCCGCACAGCGCAGCGAAGGCGAAGCGGCCCTGCTCGCTCAGCCGCCTGCAGATCATGGGGTCACGTGGGGCATCTTGCGCCGCCGTTCCTGCCCCCCCTGGGTCTAAGGTGATAAATTCACAAAGTTTAATTATTAACTTGAAGGTAGCTAGCAGTTTGATTCACATTGTCGATGTATACGACTGTTTTAAACGCTCATTGGTGGATCAACTGCATGCCGAAGGGTCTTCAATGGGTGGTATGAGGTCGTATGACATGCGATGGTGATGTCACATGAGATAAAGGTAGGCTCCCCGCTGTTTTGAGCGTAGTTTAGTTTGACGTGTCGTTCTAGTGTTGAAAAACAGCGAAACGAAACTGAGTTAACGGGGTCTGACACTGTGTGCATCATCATGTCTCCAGTGAGCTGACCAGAAACACAAGGCTGCCAAAGTGTAACATAAATGGTGTTTTTAAACATGCCGTGTAGCCATGACTTAATAAAAAGCCAGTGTGACTTAAACTAGTGAATTTCAACAACACTTGCGGTGGCTGTTATAAAACAGCTGTCTGACTGTGACCGCGCCGCCTCGGCCGCTTTACCAGCAAACGGTTCACTTCCTGTTAACGTCACCAATGTAATAACTTAACTCTACTGCCGCACCGGGGGAGAAGATAAAAAGCGAATTATGTGCGGTACCTGGAGCAAAATTGGCGTCCGCACTTCTCGGATTTTCCTCCATGGTCCCGAAGATATCTCAACTCTGTCCGCTAAACTTTTGTTGCCTTCACGTGTTCCTCTGACATCTGACCATTACACGTTAGTACGTCACTGACTCGCTCAAACGATTTTAGTGGTAAACATTCACCAATGCAGCACATGCAACAAAAGCGTTTCTTGAACACATTTTGATCTTCGCTATCATCTTAAATGTATATAAAGTGAAGAGGAGAAATGCATGTTGGAAACGCATTTTATTGTATGATTATGATGGTATTACTTCGGTGATCCATGTCATTACCACCCAGTAATTGCACGGCTTCAAAAATACATATTTAAGTTTCGCAATAAAAACTTTACTGGTTCTTTCACAAGGTTGTTCGTAAATACATTTCATATTTCCGAGGGTACCTGAAGACATCATTTCTTTACGCCCTTTGAGGGACGTAACGTCCACGTACTCGATGAACGGGGCAGGGGTGTGTTCACGACGGACACGTTGTGGAATGGTTGTTGCAAGAGAAGTTGATATTAAGTCACTGAATTACACATCTTTAGGTCTGGAATATGAAGTTGTGGGCCACAAGAGCCATGTTTAAACCATTCACACTGCTTTACAAGAGAGAGAGAGAGAGAGAGAGAGAGGAAACTAGTGGTATTTTGGATCTTGTGTCTCTTGGTGGTGACACAATAATCAAAGTCTTGAGCTACAACTGTTGGCCAGTAGGTGTGAGTGTAGCATTTCTTTTTTCTTGCCACATATCACCTTTTCTGCAGTTCGTTCTCCACCACACTATCACACCAATAATTATTGATAATGACACTTCAGTGAGCTGAATCCTCTTTATAATGTAAATAGCCCTGAAATGTGGCATAACTCCCAATGTAATAGCAAAGCAAAGGGGTCTAATAGCCTCCCCCACACAATTTGCTCTCCTTCTATTCACGCATATTTCAATTAATTCAGAGTTCTTCCAAGGTCATGAATGACTGTCTGCCTGTCTTTCTGGCTGCCATCCGTAACAAGGCTTTTTGTTATGGATGCTCATGGCAGTACATCACAATTGGGATGGTTGCCTGCCAACCAGCTTCACTGAAGGACATGCCATGGCAGTGGCCGCGGAAGCACACTGGAATAATATGATAAGATGTTGCCAACGGCTGACAGAAACCACATAAAACGCTGTTGTTCAACGGTGTGTGTTGGTATAATGTGCAGATTCCAATAGTGTCGGGATGAGAAGCGAGAAGAGAGCAGGAGCATATTGCAATAGACCAAAGTCAATGTATTTGGAGTGAATGGGGATTTATGTAGAAGGAATATTCTCTATGGGTCACACAGTACCATGCTGCAGTATGTGTAGTGTATAGATAACCTTAAACACTTAAAACGTGCAATATAAATGCACTGTGCAATAATAGTTATTATGTCTGTATATATCATATTTCAGTTATTGAGTCTTTACTGTTTTTAATGCTTATTTGTTTTTTTTATAATACTTGTTTTGATCTTGTTTCTTTTCTTCTTTTTTTACTATGTCTCTTGTTTGCACTTTACCCTTTGCTGCTGTAAGCCTGTAAATGTCCCCGCTGCAGGACTATTACAGGATTATCTTCTCTTATCTTAGTATACCACAGTGTAGTTTAGTACAGCATGTGTAGTATATAATAAATTCCAAGTATAGTATAGTGTTGTAAAAGTATAGTAAAGTACGTATCGTACAATACAGTATATGTGTAGTATGTAGTAGGTCTCTCGCATCACTATTGTATCAGCATAGCATAGTGTATGTTGGACAGTATAGCGTGTAAAATATTACAGAAAAAGTGAAATATGTTCAAACTAACATAAGACAGTATTATTATGCAAGAATGAGGGTTAAGTGTATATCTTCACTTAGCTTCAACCGACTTTTCTCCAGTTTATTTTTGCGTGCGGGCTGCTTCCCTCCTACTCCCTTTCCCATTTGCTCCATCAGCTCCAATTGACTGTACGCACTTGGCAACCGCTCTCATGCCCCCTTCATGTCTTTTTATCTTTTCCCCCTCAGCCGTAGCTCGGTGTGCAATGGGACAAGGGTTCAAGGCGAAACAACGGAAGAAAACGCGCGAGGGCGGTTTAAAACTGCCACCAGGTCTTTGTGTGGAGGAGGCGTGAGTGCAATGTAGGGCACTTTGTCAAAATAATATCCCGGCCTTGTCACAGAGGAATCTCCGACCTGCGTGTGCTGTGTTTTTCTGTCTACCGAGAGGCATCCTGTTTATACAGCCCACCGACGAGTCTCCAGTGTCTCATAAACAAGACTTTATATGTAGCAAAGCCACAGCTTGATTGAAAGTGATATACTGCGGCGCAGCTTTATTTGGAACGTCTCTCTCGCGTCGTATAAAAATGATTTCCAGATTAAACACAGCAAGTGCAACATACACAACCAAACCCGCTTTGTGGCGTGCAGGTAAGACACATTGTGAGAGGAGGATTGCTGAATAGAGCCAACAAGAGCTCTCAGTTCTCAGACGTGCCCGGGCCTGTAATTAGGGGGGAAATGAGAGCCCCGAGTCTGACTTTGAAGACCTTGAGCGTTGAAAAGCAGCTAAAGAAAAGATAACACGAGGTGAACTCTGCTCGGCAACTCCTGCCCGGGCCTCGCGTGCAGTTCAGGCTATTTGTAGAGCTTGTGTTCAACATCCCGGGTACACCTACACTTCTGCTTTACTTTATGGTTTTGCGATCCAAAATGCTTTGAAATGCACGATTAAAAATGTATAATTGTAATAGCTGTTGATAACTTTTTAAAACAATCTATTAATCGTTTCCGTCGTATCTCAAGAAAAAATGTCAAACATCCGCTGGTCTTGACTTCTTCCTGCAATGATGAATCAATAATGAAAATATTCATTACTTGTCAGCCTTACTTGTATTTGTCGTGAAGGTTTTTACATTTTTGCAAACACATACATTCCTTGCCACGTCAACGCTGTTGTAATTCTACATTTGCCCAGTAGAGATATAAAACATTACAGATGTTTTTCGACAAACGAAAAATGTACCGCAAACCAAATCATTTGAAAAGCTGATCTAATCACGTATTACTATATTTAACTCCGTCGGTTTACTGAGAAAATACAGGTTGCTGATTCCAAACATCCAGTTTTCAGCAGTTAAGACCTGACATTCATGCCCACGGCTCTGTGAGGCCGTATTTTGCCATAGCGGTGTCTTGAGCTAAGCGCCGACGTCAGCATCCTCACAATACCAATGCTAACAAGCAGACACTTAGCATGGTTAATGTTCACCATCTTAGTCTGGCTAGTTGGCGCTCACTGACATTTGCAAATTGATAATAACGATAATACGTCGTTAATAAAGTATTGGACAACTTAAATGGGAGATGAAAAGTCAGGGGGCATGAATGTCTGAAGCAAATGTTGCGGCGATCCATCCGATATGGCCGTTACGGTGTTTCAGTCTGGACAGACGGACACAGTCGCGGCGTGTACGCTGCTAGCATGGCTGACAAAAAAGAAAACTTCCGTATAGGAGATTGTAAAACAAGAGACGACTTCAGGAACAAGCCACGTCTCTGCCTCTGACACGGTTTTCCAACCACAGACAAACTAACCAGCAGCCTCCACGTCTCTCACATCACCCATCGATTTCCCTCGGGCTAAAACTCCTTGTACTGAAGCTATGTCACGCAACCTGCGTGTGTGTGTGTGTGTTCACTCTTACAATGGATTACTCATTGAAAAACAGACAGGCAGACAGAGCCAGACAAGTTCAAACAGGACCCCTCTCCCCCAAATCTATATCCTATATCACAACCAGACAATGTCATGTTTCTTCTCCTATCCGTCACCTTGACACCCGACAGGAGGGGAGCTGAGTGAAACCAAGACCGCGTGACCTCGTAGACCACTTTGGATGGACATGCAGCGTATATATATATATATATATCAAGAAAGAGCAGGAAGTGGGAAACAGATACTGTAGAACGAAACTCTGAGCGTGTGCCTGGAAGTGAAAGGCGCAAGCTTAAGTGGGGAGGCCACTGATGTGGATGACAGGGGATTGTGTTAACAAGCAGGACGGCGGTTGTCAGCCATCTGTCATCAGAGGGCGGCGGGGCGTTCGCCAACTGCCCGGATCCGTCTGCAGACCAAGTGGCAAGACTCCAATCGTGACTTTGAGGGACGTAACGTACATGAGCCTTCTTTTTTTCACTTGAAAACCCAAATTGCCACGCTCCCTTTAGAGCGAGGAGATACAAGCGAGGCGGCGGATCGCCTCACCGATGGCTTTGATTGGTTGCCATGTCCTCCCCCAACCTGCCCAAACAGATTCTGCCGCGGATGCACTTGTAATTACAACACATCCTCACCTCTTTAAACTTACATACATACCACAAAAGTGACTTCAGTTGCCTTTTGTGTGTGTTTGTGTGTGTGCACATTTATGCATGGGTGTACATGTGAGGGCTTGTGTGCGTCTGTGTATGTTTGTTTAGCGTATAGGAGTGTTACTAAGGGTGGAAGGCAGCTTGGGACTGCGGAGGAGGGAGTGTGCTGGGCGAGGAGCAGTGCGAGGGCCGAGGAATCACAAAGAGAGGAGAGAATGAAGGATCCAGCTGCCGTCCGCTGAGGCCAAAAACGCTCCGGAGGAAGAGAGGAGGGTGGCGAAAAAGACAAAGGACACAGATGTGTTAAAAAAAAAAAAGTTCAGGATGGGGGACGATTGGGTAGGAAGGGAAAAAAAATAGACTAGAAATGTGATCAGAGAGCACAAGGCGTTAAAAAAAAAAAAGAGGAAAGGATTTATCAGAGTCCTTGTCATGTGAAAACAGACGCAGACACATTTGTGTGTGTGTGTGTGTGTGTGTGTGTGTGTGTGTGTGTGTGTGTGTGTGTGTGAGAGAATCGCCTGTTACATGCAGCCTTCCCACAGGCTGGACGAGTGCAGCCAGCGCTTGCAGAACTCTGACATCTATGAGTCACCGCCGCTGACCTTTCTCATGTGGTTTTCTGAATAAGTGGGACTTCAGTATTTCTCGGATTATGGCGATCGTCAGAGGTTCTTTGAGTTTTGAGCTGGAAGTCCTTCATTTCGCACAGTGTTTGAGAGAGCACTCGGGGGCACTTTTAAAGGCCGCGACTGGAATGTCCTCGTTATATTGCTGAACTACAGTCAACAAAAGAGAAATTCTCAGTCTATTTTTGAGGTGGAAGGAAGAAGAGGACTTCAGGCTCATTAGGGGTAAAGTTCCTCAAATGCCACTGGAGTCAGACTGTTAAAACCCCATATAAAATGTCCTCCCGGTCGGCTTCCTCATAAATCACGAGACTCTTTTCACCCGAGGTGGTATAGATGTCATCGTAGTCCTTGAACCTGCCAAACCTTTTTTCGTCCAACTTTCCCCACCGATTAGTTTGTATTTATGGATCGATGGACTCATATGACCATCGATCCTCTACCTATAAACGCCGGCCCCTCCTCAACACAATAAGGCCATTGTCTGAGCCGAGAGAACATCCATCGAACCCAACTTGGCACAACACAGCCTATGACATTTTGTGTGTGGAAACTTGCAGTGGGTGTTGGCCTTCGCCAGCGAGGATGCTCACGGACCGCCGACTATTGCAAAACAGACGTTCTGACGAGATGGGTCCAGACGTTTTAACCCCCGAAACAGTGAGCAGATGGAGGGAGCTTCTGTCCAAAAGATAATACCCTCTGGTTTATTCTGTAAAAACCTGGTCCTGCCTCGAATCCAAAGGTTGCTCCTGTTTAACGTACCTTGTCATATTTGTTTAGGGGAAATTTAAGATTGAGCGTTTCCCTGGAAAGGTCTTGAGTTCTTGCAACATGGGAGGAGATATCAACAGGTTCGTCCAGACGCAGCATCAGGCTCAACACTGAGGGAAATGTCTTTATAGACAACGTTTAAAAAAAGACCAAAGACAAACAGGATGCTGATCAACAGAGGCAGGAAAGTACCCCTGACGCATGGGGAGCGGAGGTGTTGCTGTTTGTTCAGGAAGGCAGATCGCACTTTGGCCGCATTTCTGGGCATCACATCCCAGTGATGGGAAGTCCCTTTGACTTGTCTGTCTGTTTTGTGTAATGGATTTTATTCATGTGTCATGTTGGAAACGCACGACGGCAGGATGCCGACATCCTTCTGCGTCGGATGTATCTTCCTTTCCTCTCATACCTGCATCGCCCCCTTGTTCCTCTCCCTATATAATCTCTCTCTTTCTCCTCGATCAGTGTTTCATCTAGCCTCTCTTTCCTCGTCTTTTGTATCTTTCTGATGCACTTTTGTTTTTGCAGAGAGACGTGTCTGCTTTTCTTCCTCAAATCCCCACAATTTTGTTTTAAACCTCACGGTTTGCTACAAACTAAACCTCAAATACCATAGGCTGGCAGAAAGTAGGGGAAAAGCTGGCAAATATAGATCCGAGGAATTCACTTAACTACCGACAGTGGCATTCCTCAGCCGCCAACGTTTTAATGGGTAATTACAACGTTAGGCTGCTGTTACGGGCCAAAGTTACAAGAGGCAGTAACTCTGGCTTCAACCCTCTCTCCGAAGAAGGGACTGTTCTTCTTTATTTCCATGTTATCACGCCTGCGATGTCGTAAACTCTTCCAGTGATGACATCTCGCTGTTTAGCCTCTCCTCCCTTTAGTCCTCGTCCTTCTGCCGCAGACCACAGCTGAAAAGGGTCATTCTGTGCTGTGGCTGTTTTCACCTCTTCCCTCTTGCGGGACTTTCAGTTTGCCATCCCGCCGCTGGACTGTGGCGGTCTCTTGAGCGAGGTCGCGTTGAAAGAGTCGCCGATGTCGTAGGATCGTCGACCGCTTGGCACCTGTAGCATGTTATGTAGCGGTCGCACAACTCGGCCATAGCTTTGCGCGGTGAAATACATGGAGAAACACTCTGTGCATGATATGCACGCTCAGCTATTTACTGCTTCTCACACGCACCGGTGCCAAGCAGTTCCAGGTGGGGGTGTACTGTGTGTATCTGACTGATTTACAGCTTGTAGTAAAAAAATAAAAAATCACTGGAAGAGGACTCCCATCTGTAGTGATATCCAAACAGCACAGTGTCGTTGATCACGGGCTTCGGTGGGGCCGCAGACGTGCGTGTGATAACTTGTTGAACCCTGGAGGGGAGATCCTGGGCGTTGCATGTAGCGTTGTGCAGCAGAAGCAGCAGCAACAGCAGCAGCAGCAGCAACAGCAACAACAGCAGCAACAGCAGCAGCAGCAGCAGCAGCAGCAGCAACAACAGCAGCAGCAGCAGCAGCAGCAACAGCAGCAGCAGCAGCAGCAGCAACAGCAGCAGCAGCAACAGCAGCAGCAGCAGCAGCAACAGCAGCAGCAGCAGCAGCAGCAACAGCAGCAGCAGCAACAGCAGCAGCAGCAGCAGCAACAGCAGCAGCAACAGCAACAGCAGCAGCAGCAACAGCCGCAACAGCAGCAGCAGCAACAGGCTGGGTGTAAATGGATCGGGATTCAGCAGGGAACCTGACTTCCCAGACGGTTGGGAGGTCAATTTTAGCGACGGAGCATAAAACAAGAATTTTCCTGAAACTGGACACGGACTTAAATTGTCACTGGTCGTCAGTCAATGCAAACAAAATGAATGACCTCCCGTGTGACTAGCACAGTTGTATATTATTGCACAAAGCATAACAAAGTGCTTGTACTGGTCTAACATGTGGTATCTTTTCACAAATGCATTCCGTGTAGACTATTGCAGTGCATTATAGGTCAAACAGAGCTATCATAATGTGTCCCAATCACCGACTGCACTGTAGGCTTAGTGTTTAGTTACTAGGTGTGTGTATTGGGAAGGGTGTGTTCAATGTCAATGTCTCACTGGGACAATAGAAGTGTTTGGACACGATACGTCACAGAGGAATCCAGACCTTTGAATTCTTGCATCCTCAGCCGGCCATTTATTCCCTCCTACCCCCATTGTTCCTTTCTTTTTCTGTCTCACAAACACAGGCACACACACACACACACACACACACACACACACACACACACACACACACACACACACACACACACACACACACACACACACACACACACACACTGCAGGAGCTGAATTAAGGGTTCTCAATTGGTTCCCCCGTGGTAGGGTTTGAGATGAACCTCTTCAAATATACGATAGTCCTCAATAGAACCCCCCTGAGTGGGTTCTTGTTCGCACCTTTTGAAGGTGGAAAGGTTCTGGATAGGACCTCCAGCGGGGGTACACGGTGGAACCAGAAGGGTTTTCTGTAGTACCTCTCCTAAGGGGTTCTGGGTGGAACCTTTCAGACATGGCTCTATAGGAATATATGTTGGGTTCAATAGGTACAACCTTCTGAAAGGGTTCCATGTGGATCCTTTATAAAAGGTTCGGTCAGGAACCAAAAATTGTCCGTCCTATAGGACACGCCAAAAGTACCCCTTTGTGGTTCTTGTGAGCACTTTTATTCCTCCAAGCCCGTGCGGCCCACTCACTCGCTTCACTGTCTTCATGGAAATGAACTTTATATTCCAAGGCTCAGTGACCTAAACAGCCTGCATGGAGCCTGCTCACCCTGCGCAGTGTAATTTCAAAGATGCACTCACATTGGTTTGAATACTGCAAGTATTTGCGGCCGCTCTCAATGAACCCGATGTTCCTTATAAGCTCTCGGATAGCTGGCATTCTTGGTTTGTCTTCACCAGACAAATACTAAAAAAAACAAGTTAAGCCTGAAGCTAAACAGCACACTGTCAGCACACTAACTCGGTGTGTACAAAAGATAGCAGTGGCTTCCCCATTTATAACCCTGCGAATAAAGTAACGCAAAGACTTCAATGTAGTGGTGGCTCAGATCCAAGGTGTTGACGCCTGTATGGTGAACACAGCCCTATTTACTAATCCGAGTTACTGGGGAGACTGGAGACAGAAGGGAGGAGTGGGGCAGGCGACACCAGAAAGTGAGATGTGTCAAGTCTGACAGCGGGAGCCAGAAGGAAGTCAAAGCAGCTGGAACTTCAGAATAAAGGCAGTCGGTAGTGGACTACCCTGATTTGTCCTGATTTGACACCTTTATTATCTATTATATACGTGTATCATTCTTGGTATAGTGTGCTACATCTGTGTGAACTGTTTTCTATACACTTAGTTGTGTTAAAGTCACTGAAGGAGTTTACTTAGGTTGACTAAAATATATTCCTTAATCTGTAGTATATACTTAACTGGGGTATTTCTACTTTATGCTACTTTTAGACTTACACTTCATTATGTTTCTTATTTACACATTGCGTTTATTTACTTATATTAATCTGATAGCTCGAGTCACTTTGCAGATTAAAGGTACCCTTTGGAAGTTTTTTTTTCTTCTTTTTCCCACTATGACCACTATGAAGCAGTGTTTTTGTTTAGTTATTGGCGCACACTTAAATAACTTTAACATTTTGAATTGAGGAATTACTTATTTGAAAAAAAAAATATATATATATATATATATATATATACACATATATATATATATATATTGTAACATAATATAGCCTACTTAATATACATAATTGTCATAGTTATAGATTAAACCAGACAACACTATATAAATCAGTCAATAATAATTATATCAAATCATAGCATATTTGGTAGGTTAATATAATACCCTGAAAGGGACCCTTCGGCATTACGAATACTTTTGCACTTCAATTTCAGTAAAATTTGAAGTGGAATAAGCCTACTTGTCATAGTGAATTATTTATTTCAAAACAGACAGAAGCTTTGGATAGACCAAAATGTCATGTTTTTAATCATATCGAAATTAAACATGTAAAAATCCTTCTGAGACTAAATCCATGACTGTGTTGTATATTGATATTGCGCTTCTTTTTAAGAAAAACTAATTAGCCAAAAAGCGAACGAAAGTTGTATTTTGAAAGTTTTTCCCGGAAACCTTGCGTGTACTGGACGCGTGCTTGATAATCGTCTTCCCGAGCGCGAGCGAGGCGCATTCGCCTTGACGGGGAGCGTCCAGACGCAGCGCGCGCGAGACTGGAAGTGCACAGTTTAGTTGAAGTTTAACTTCCAGCGTCTCCAGTCACCGACCATGTTCTCCGAGGGAAAAAGAGAAGAAGCGGAATAAAAAAGACAAAAAGAAAGCCGGACTGGACGCGACTCAATTATGCTCCCGACTAAGTAATTCACTGACTGGGGAATGCGCTCCTCCGGGCTGCGGCGGATACACGGTTGATTCAGGAACACATTTGTGTCTCTATTCGTTTCGCGGGGAACTAACTCATACCTGTTGTGATGGAGAGCCACATGCTGGCGACATGGCTGCTGGTGTGTGTGCTCCTGCGGCCGGCGGCTACACAGGACACTGCACCTGAAGGAGGTAAGCGCCTCAGATAGATATGCCCCCATTGATATATATATATATATATATATATATATATATATATATATATATATATATATATATATATATATATATATATATATATAAATATATAACTATAATACATTTATATATAATGCATTTATTATAGTTATATATTGATATGTATTTATATATGTATTAATACATTTATTTATATATGTATTAAATACATTTATTTATTTTAATGTATATTTATATATTTATTATTTTATATATATTTGGATTTATATATTTATTTATAATATATATAATACATATATATTCAATACACACACACACACACACACACACACACACACATACATAATACATACAAAATACAGTGGTGCATAACCAGAGATGACATTATATCTCCATGAGAAACTGAGCTCAGGGTGGACCAGGGTGGGGTTGATATTACACCAGTGTTCTCAGCGAAATGGCACGACTCCAGGCACCGAATTGTTAGTTGACGAAATCCCATAGCCTGAGGCAGTGGGATTTCCCCCCTGCCCCAAAACAGTTTGTGGGGCAGGGGGGAAGGCTTCAGGTGCTCCCCATATATACCACACACACACACACACACACACACACACACACACACACACAAAGGGGCCGAAATCCCAGATTATTGTCTGCTGATGACATGTCTTGGCGTTACAGCAGTGGCTTCCAAGGCAACGGCAAAGCAGTCCCCAGATCCAGTGAAAAATAGTTCCACCTTAATTAATATGTCATTCATTAAAGTGATAATCTACTGAGAAAAGAAAACTGTGCACGAGAATGACTGATCTGTGGTCTTAGATTAAATATATTGGTATATTAAAATGTAATAAAATCTCTTCTCTGCCTCTCACTGTGGAGCCGAGACGCCCCTCGGTGAGTTGACAGGCGGGTTTTGACGCCAACTGGCAGAAGACTCAAAACAAACGTCATCACCACCCATGTGACCCAACATGTCCTTAGAGGCTAAACTTGGTGGTGGCGACGACACCGGCGAGTCTGCCACGGATCTCTGTGACCGCGTTAGCATAGTAGTCCACCCCCACCCCCACCCCCACCCCCCACCCCCGCCCCCACCACACAGGGAAAAGAAGAATGTCGCCCAATGTCACTATGAGACATTTAAAGAGCATTAAGGATCGGGAATTGTACCTGTTGTGTTTCACGTCTTCTCTCTAGATAAACAGTGGAGCGGTTATCTCCAGACGCCAACATGTGGACTTATTTAGATAAAGACATACCTGCACACATAGGTAGAGGTGGAAAAAGGGGGAGGAGGGGGGACTCCAAAGTCCAAAACAGCAAGTCAGTTCTAAGGAATTCTTCCGGCTGATGGAGAGAAAGCCAGCAGACGCTCACATCTGTGTGTGTGTGTGTGTGTGTGTGTGTGTGTGTGTGTGTGTGTGTGCAGTCATCGCTGTATTCTCAGCTTTCAACGCCTCGGAGGTATCAAGGCCTCCAAAGTTTCCAAAGGTGTCTGAGCTGATGCCGTAATTGCAGTCTTTATAAATCACAGCGACCTCTGGGCAATCGAAGGCCTTCGGTCTCGTTTGTTTTGCTTCTCTCTTTTCACTCTGCACTTCTACCAGTGGCCGCTTTCTTCGCAGATGATTGCACAATCTGCACCTTAATATTGCTTTTTTGGATTCTGCCTTCATCTGTCTGCTTCTCTGTCTCCCACACTCTCTCTCTTTCTCTCTCTCTCTCTCTCTCGGCTCTGTATATGGCCATCCAACATTCCTCCTCGTCTCTCACATGGAACTGCCAGCGCACCCTCCCTCTCAGCCTCACTCCTCTCCTTTTAACGCCTTTTATTTCCCCCGTGTCCCACCTCTCCTCTCTCCGCTCCCTCTACAGTTAAAGTTCAACAGCTACTGTTCCACCCTCCTCTCTTTCACCCTTGGCATCCACCTTTTAACTTTGCTTCTGTTACGAAATATGGAAAATTGTGGGAGAGAAGAAGAAAGAAAAATGCCCTCCCTGGCTCGCTGCTTTCATCAATGTCCCACTCCTTTTGAAGTTATCGCTGTTTGTTTGGTTCCTCCTTATCTTCGCTCTCATTAGTCGCTTGCGGACTATTTGCTGCTTTTCATGTCGGCAACATCCCCTATAAAAGTCGCTGTTCCAGGAAGCAGGACTGAGAAAGGGAGATTCCAAATGTGTGTGTGTCAGTGAAGCGTAAGATGGGACCTGTGGAAAAAGTTGTGGGAGTGAAAAGGAATCACAGAGGGAGCTCCTCTCCTCCACCATCATCCGAAGGCAGTCGGCCCTCGTCTTTGTTTTGATTTGATTTGCATACGAATGACTGCATTGATCTTAATTTTTTTTCTTCTTCTTCTCCACAGTGCTGAACTGCTGCGAGGGAGACGTCCTCTTCCTGCTGGACTCCTCGGGGAGTGTGTCGTCCTACGAGCACTCCCGCATGCTCACCTTCCTGTCGGAGCTCCTCCTCCCCTTCTCGCTGGGGGAGGACCAGGTGAGGGTGGGACTCCTGCAGGTGGGCACCCGGCCGCGCCTGGAGTTTGGCTTCGACGCCCACGGCGCCCAGAGCGGCCTCCAGGGGGCCCTGAGGAACGTTAAGCCTCTGAGGGGGGACACAAACACCGTGGAGGCGCTGAGAATGGCCAGGGACTGGGCACTGAGGCCCGGAGCGCCCGGCGGGGCCCGGGAGGGGCTCCCGAGGGTGCTGGTGTGGTTGACGGACGGGGTGAAGCCGGGCGACGTGATCGAGCCGATGGCCGAGCTGCGGGAGGAGGGCGTGGCGGTGCTGGTGGTCTCCACCGGGCACAGCAACTACCAGATGCTGAGGCAGGTGGTGACTCCGCCGGTGGAGAGCAACCTGTACTTTGTGGACATCGACGATATGAGCATCATCACAGAGGACCTGCGGGACGCCATCATCGGTGAGTACGGGACGGGATGGCAGGGGGTGTTTCAGGTTGAAGGTTTGGAGTCATTTTTTCTGTGTTTAATAATAATCACTTTCTTTAGATTTCAACACTTTGGCCTCTGGTTTCGTTTGTAGGTGGCTCTCATTGTGAGATGGAATATGACCGATGGCCTGCCATAACACAATCCTGTCGAATTCATTTAAAAATGACATTTTTATTGGAAAGTGTGACGGTTTCATCTCCTGTGAAAATGTCATCAATTCAGAATTGTCTCATTCAATTTAACGATTCATTAAAGTGGCACTGGGAAATATTTTTCTCCATAATAATAGTAATGGATCACTGACCAAAATCGCTGTAAATCTAAGCTTATCATATAGTGCACCATATTTACTGTCATTTTATTTGAGTGCAGAGTTTATGCTGTAACGTTTCACAGCTCCCCGTTTGAAGATTCCCACAATGCAACGAAACAAAGTAGCATCCAGGGTCTGCAATGCTGAGGGAAGGAGTCCTAAAAACATATATATATATACAAATATATATATTAGTTTTTCGCCCTTCTGGTTCCTTCGTCACAAGGTCAGTGGGTTAAAAGCCTGAAGGAGCACTGACCTTGTGCGTGTCGGCAGCTACATTATGATTTTGGGTTTGTTAATACCCCTTTTGTGAAGCTTTTATGTCAACTGTCAATGCGACGCTAACTTTCCGATGTTGGCCGACAGAAACACGACAGCCTCGACTCAACTCTGCGCTCTGTGCGTTTCCTAATCCACCTGCTCATTCACGGATCAAAAATATCTCCCGCGCTCCTCCCTGATTCCACACATGCTCCCGAAGACAGTGAGACTAAATGCTAAATGGGAAGCCGGGACATTGAGAGTGTCTGTGTAAGAAGAGTTCCTGTAATGAGATAGGACGATCTATTATTGGATTAATGATTCAATTTCCCCCGCTGCATCCACCAGCACTATGCCAGACATGACACATACACACATATATATATATATATATATTTAGAGAGAGAAAGCTCACAAGGGACACCTCAGCAATTACACAGTATGTACTGCAGCTGTAAGACATGATGCATAGTATGAAAAAGGGTCTTGTGCTCAACATGGAGAAATGCACCGGCCCATGCTCAGTCCCTCGGGGTCCGATCGCAGACATCAATGCCTCTGTGGCATTTGTTATTTTGTTGTTATTTATGGGTTGGCTATTTCAAGTTGTCTTATTGCAAGCGTTACGAATTCATCCAGAAACCCAAGTCTGGCGCTCTACGTGGGCGTCTGTCTGAAACCCATTTTTAGCACCGCCTTGTTGTCTTCCCCTCGCCACCGAGGTTTTTGTGCAGACTTACGAGAAAACTTAGTTTGTCGGTTTTCTTCTTCTTCTTCTCCTCTCTCCTCTACAGAGATCATCCGAGCCGAGCGCATCACCGTCCGCGACGTCGCCACCGACTCGGCCACGCTGCAGTGGCGGCCCGTCCTGTCGGGTTTGACGGGCTACTACGAGATCCGCTTCAGTTCGCTGCCGCCGGGAGAAACGGGAGGCGGCGGAGGAGGCGAAGGTGGGGGCGGGACCAGTCCGAGCACCAGTGGGGGTCATTACCAGAGGCTGACCAAGTCTGCGGATTCCAGCACTGCCAGGCTGACGGGCCTGAAGCCTGACACCACCTACACCGCCACGCTGACCCCGGAGTCCAATGATCAGGCGTTTAACACGCTCTCCATCACCTTCGTAACAAAGCCAGGTTGGGTTGCATCCTATTCTCACCTCAGAGTGTCAGATCCCAGCACTCTTTCTTCACCTCACTAACTAACTCTGATTGGGTTTGCTGCTGTTGTGCAAAAAGATAAAACGTCACTGTTTTTTTATGTGCTTTTTTAAAAGTTGCATTTCATTGTAAATTGAATATCTTGCGGTTTCGAAGATGTCACCTTGCACTTTTGGAACTTGTTATGGGTATTTGTCATTTGATCTTACTGCTCCCTATAATTTGGCTCTCATTTTATTTGGAAAATCAAAATGTGTGTTGAATTGTATGCTTGTCTGCAGACAAAATTGGCCCATTTTTGCATGTTCAGCTGACCTGCTGTGCACTGACTGAAAGCTTTCAATGACTACTTATTAACTTGGAATCATGGGAAGGTTATTCTCCTCATATTATCTGACACTGACTCAACATATTTTTTCCCCGCCAGAGGTGCTGAGCCCCGCCGTGGTGACAGTCTCTGAGTCGGGGCTCACCAGCGTCCGAGTGAGCTGGGGTCCCTCTCAGCCGGAGGCGGTCACGAGCTACTACGTGGAGTACTCCGCCCTGCCCAGGGGCAAGCTCCACGCCGTCACCGTGGGCCGGACGCAGAACTCCACGCTCCTCAGGGACCTCCAACCAGACACCACGTACTTGGTCACGGTCAGCGCCCGGCATGCCTCGGGCACGGAGAAGGCGATGTCCGTCAAGGTGTGCACTCAGGAAGGTGAGCCACATGGAGAGAAAAGGCAGCTCTCCATTCATAACCTCTTCTCTGAAATTCCCTTCCTTTTTAAAACTCTGGCTAACGACCGGTGCGGTCTTCCTTTACAGTTACTCCGGCCCTGGCCGACCTCCAGCTGACCACGGTGGGCAGTGACTCGGTGCAGGTCGACTGGAGGAGCAGCCCGGGCGGTCTGAGGGGCTACTGGCTCACCTGGGAAGAACAGCAGAGCTCGGCCCCCGGCCAGCGCTCCTCCCTCTACCTGCCTCCGGACTCTCTGTCCACGCGCCTTACGCGCCTGCCTCCGGCGGCCAGAGTGTGTGTATCGCCCATTTACCGGACGGCGCGAGGGGAGGGGCTGTGTTGCACCGCACAGTTCAATTCAAGTGAGTGGTGGAGTTTTCAGAGTTAGTCAGGTTCATATTTGTAGGAATTAGCGTGGGGAATGTACAAATTTGCTTACTTTGAGAGAGCGGGGATGCAACTAGCCTGAGCATAAAAACTGATTAAACAAATGAGACTTCTTCTCTTTTTTTAACTTTTTGCTGAACATATGCTTTGATTACTGATGAGCAGGTTGATACCTCTCTCGCCCCAGTTGCTCAGCAACCAGCAGAAGCTCCCAAGAAGTTACTGGGATCGTTCAAGACATTTTCCACACACATGTCCCGCACCACTCTGGTGATTTGTCTTTTTAAGGCTTTTGTCCTAGTTAGTCAAACGAGTAACAACGTGTTAATCAGCGAGCTGTGAGGTGCTTGTAGGGGGATTTTGTCCCTTTTGGAAAGAGCCAAGCCCGCTGTTTCCATCTTTTGTGCTAAGCTAATAGCTGGCTGCCGGCAGTAGCTTTTATATTTCCCATACAGACATAAGAGTGGTATCAAAGTGGTATAACATTGAGGTAAATGGTCCTTGTGGTGCTCAACTACGACATTCAACTTCAACATTTATTTGCAGAATCATTGTCCTGGTGGATAAATCAGTCAACAGTTTTTATTTTTTCTCCTTTCTACCATGGTAATAATCCCTAAAAAGACATACAATAATGTTTTATTGCCATTGCATTCACCTCTTATTTCATCGGTGTGTGGATGTAGAATTCGTAGAGACATGTCATACATGGTTTTTTTGTAATTGGGGTGAACAGACCCTCTAAACCGGAACATGCTTATGTTGGATTGAATGAAGAGGTTCAGATCTGACGGAGTGAAGGTTCACATTGCCCAGTTTCAATGTATGATGTTTCAATGCATGAATGTCAACGTCTCAACTTGTCCCCCCCACCCCTCTGCCCTTTAGACGCACTACCATATGGCTACCAGTCATAGCACCCCTGAGCTGCAAGTGATCCCTACCAAACATGGAGGCCCGATGCAGGCAAAGAAGAATGCTGACTTTTCTTCCATCGCTCTTTTCCGTTGCCTCTCCCCTCTGTGGACGTCATCCAGGAGAGCTGTGTGGTTTTGGCTCACTGAGCACTTGTGTGGAAGCCATAGACACTTGAGAGTGGTCCGGGACAATATGGCCACATGTTGACTGCTACGAATGTGCAACACAGAGGACTATTTGCTTTTCCACTTTCTTTCTCGTCTTCTCTGGTTTACACGCGTAGTAAATGTATAATGCTACAGAGTAGAGTTGCAAGTATAAGATGAAGATCTTTCTTGGGTCCGTTTTTTTTGTTGCAGAAACAGAGCAGGGAGTGCGGGGAATGTTGGATATTTTATGTGGCTTGTTCCGGAGAAGGGCTTTGCACCATGTGTGGGCTTCATGCCCAAATCAGCTTCTTTTTTCTCTCTACTCCAAATCCTGCTAACACACAGAGAACATCTGATGTACATTTATAATGAATATACTTACGAGTTGTACTTAAATAACTTTGCTTTCAGCACATGCTTGATATTAGTGTGTGCGGCGAGGGAACGTCAACGCGGAGTCCCTAATAACAGGGTCTCCAGGATTGCTTTGAACGGAGCGTCACATGTCCCGCCGCTGCGGCGATGCTGGGTTTTATGAGAGTAATTTCTGCCCGTAGGCATGGATTCGTTATTCATATTTATTAATCAGGAATCATGTAAGTATGATAATTAATAGCGCACAGTATTTATAGACATGCTGTTTACATATTAAGACTGTTACCTTCTTTTTAAGCTAGTCTCTGCTGCCCCCTGCTGAAAGGATCCTAACAGGCTTGCAGCTGGTCTTTTACTGGTATTCTCAAATGTATTGTTTAATGTTGGTTGACCACTATTGAAATGTAACATATGTAATAGAAAAATGCAATACAGTCCTTTAATAATGTTTGTACTAAGTGTATTTATTAATATTGTTATTATTATATAATAAATCATTTAGTATTGTGGACAAAGATATGGACTAACTCCACTGATTTTAGGAGTCATGAGGACTCAGTAAAGACTGTTCAGGAGCTTTGGAATGATCTAGCAGGCAGAGTGGGTCAAAGGAAAGACTTTGGGAAGTCTAGGATCCAACAGTTTGGGAGTTTGACTCACTTTAGGGACTCAAATTCAGGATATTTTGGCCCCTGCTGCTTCGAGGCCATTATTTTTAATAATGTCTTCTGCATCTTGGGAAATACAACAATTCCAAACTAGATCAGAATACTCAAATAATAGTCTAAGTATACTCTATATGGGACTGGAATACAAAAGTATACACTACTTTAAAAAACAACTTAACCTGGTTCATCTTATTTTTCCTCTTCTTAAACTACAGCACCAGCCTGCGATCTGGCACAGCCACAAGTTTGAAGGCACCGTTTCCAAAATTATTCTATAATCTATTATTTCTCATCAAAATTAATCTAACTTCTTTTTTGATTCTTTGATTCATAGTATTTAGAAAATCCTCTTTAACTATGAAATTATAATTTAACGGAGCATTTTATTTTCTTAGAAAAGGTTTTGTAAAACTAAACAGTAGCAAATATTGATTTGTCAATAGCTTTCCGAAAGTACCCGAGCGCAAAGGAGGATTTCGGGCGGAAGGGAGGTTTCGGGAGACCAGGAGCACTTGAACGCAGCATCAGGTCTGATGCAGTTGCTGTCCCGTTACAGTAGGGGGCGACAATCTCCGCATCCTGTTTCCCGTTAGCTCGTCAAGCTGCAATACTCAAGTCTTGACATTGCGAAGATGGACGCTGTTATGGTCTAGACCAGGACACATAGAAAGAAAAAACTGCGAGTTTCAGAGGTCTGTTATGACAACATTTCCAGTTCGTACAGGTAAATAACAATACCAAAAACTGGTTATTTAGCTGACGAGCAAACGTTAGCGTCTTTGCAAAGTTAGGTTAGCTAGCGAAATGACAGCCAGCTCAGCGAGCTAACGTCAACGGACGGACGAATATTAGCTAAAGCAGCTAGCGGCGTCGGGTCCAGCTAGCTACAGCGTGAGAGCTAATACAGACCCGGGGGTTTCTTCACGGCAGTATCTAGTCTAACCCAGAGAGACGGACATGTCACACGGAAGCCAGCCAGCAGGCAACTTCAGCTAATGTCATCAGCAAGACGGGGAAGATGTTTCGCTGTCGATGCTAGCTTAACGTTAGCGAGCTAACCGTGTCCCGAAACGTTTCCTGGTTTGTGATTCCTCTGCTCGGTTTAGGACACATGGTGGACCGTGACTTCGTTTAAGCTCACAGGGCACGAAATGCAGCTGGTCTTTATTTCCATGCTGCGTAACGCGAATCCTTTGACACTGTTTATCTCTGGAAGGGAAGGAGAGAGCGAAACGTCAACGGAAGCAGTAGCATAAACACACCCTGGTGCTGCTGGATGGGTCATGTTTCCTGTCAAACTAACGTTATAGCCGACGGTAACGTGACATGAAGTGCGTGTCGTCCTAATCTGCGCCGTTTTATCACACGCTCTTCATTTCGCTGTGCTTGCATTGCGCCCAAAATGACAATTTGGCTACTATTTGTGTTATGTTGTGTTGAGCTCCGTACTGTTGCAGACGCAGTCCGTTTGAGCTAATCCTGCAGCCTCTCCCTCCACCAACATACACGAGCTAGCCAGCTAAGTAAGATACGCGTGAATCAGTCCGCGTTTACCAAGTTAATGTTATGCTGGTAGTTGGACCTCTTGATAGTCGTCGAGATCGATTATCAAAACGAATATCGCGCTGTGAAATGGTACGTTCCTGTTAGCACGGTTACATGTTGACAGCTTTGGAGAAGTAGGCTAACAACAGAGGTAGACTGTAAAGTAACGTTAGCCTAGACCTAGTTTCCGGTTTTCTCAACTTTTAGTTTCTCCTCCCTTTCGTTGACTTGTGTGCGTGTGTGCGTGTGCGTGTGTGCGCGCGCAGGTGGAGGCAGGGGCCGTGAGTAGAGAGCCAGCAGACGTCGGCAGCATGTATTCCGAGTGGCGCTCGCTGCAGCTGGTGGTGCAGAGTGACCAGGGCCACCTCAGCGTGCTGCACACCTACCCCACGAGCGTGGGCACGGAGGTGGCCAATGCCGTGGTCAAGCCTCTGGGCACGGCGGTGAGCCCCGTCGCCACCGAGAACATCCTCAAGACGGACAAGGAGGTGAGGGGAAAAACACTGTTGTCAATGCGACGTTTGTGTGCCATGTTGACGCCTTCTGGAGAGGCTGTGGGCTTCAATAACTTATTCCCACAAGATGTAGTTAGACAACAGTTGCAAATGCTTCGTGTATGCCACGCTGTTTGATGGTGCTACCAATGTACTAGCTAGGTATCTTTTTTTTTGTGACAAATTGCTTACCATTATATTTGAAAAAAAGAAGCACAATTCAAGTAAAAAAATATGAATTTCAAGATATGTGTCGTTCGGACTGGGTGATATGGTGTAGTCACTGTCTTAAGGTTCGTCTTTGGTAGGTAGGTCATTATGACGTTTGCACACCGAGACTTCTATATCTGTCCTTTAACTTGTTTCCGTATAGCATGCATCTCACCAGGCTGCCGGATGAGTTTGGGGCAAAGACCCATGCTATGTGGGATTTGTGCTTCACACAGGTGGCACACACAGTGGAGCAGGCAGGATTTGTTCTGCCACCGCCATGTTTCACCAAAGAGGGGGAGGGTGATAGTATGTGTATAGACCCAGCTTTTGCCCAGATATATAATACTTGACATTCAAACGAAAGAGTCCAATTTTTTTTATCGCATAAGATCAGCCCCTCCCATCATGCTGTTAAAGTCTATGTAAATGCCTTCAGGCAAACCCAAGTTGGGCTGTCATATGTCTTCTACGCAGGGCTGTCTTTTTGTGGAGCTGCTGCATCATATAAAGGAGTGATTGTCGGAGTGCTACGGAGATAGCTTCTCTTTTTCTCTGCAGGAGGTGTGGGCCTGAAACACAACAGACACCCCCCTCACTTCACATTCCATGTTAATGGCAGTGAGCACAGTTCGGGTTGCTATGAGTGTTTATTTTGTGCATGGATTATGCACAAAAAAACACAATGTAAATGGCTAGTGTCATATCTTAAAGACTCTGAGACACGCCCATTATATGTATTCTGTGATAAAACTATATTGGTCTCTTTAATGGGGAAGTCCAGAGCCCTTCCGTAGGATCAAATGCAGAGAAAAAAAGCTATAAACCAGCTGTCAGTGAAGTGAACCGCACAGCTCGCAGCAAGTCAGACATCCTGTGTCTTTACTGTCGTCTTTGATGCATTTACACTGATGTTCAAATTTAACATTGACTGGAGAATGAGGATCTAGTTTGTGTTGCATCACTTGTCCTTTGAGTAGCCGGTCTGTTTTCTTAATTTATTATTATTTAGCAAGAAACTACATCACATGATTTGAAGAGGTGGCGTGTTGTTATTGCCATCATCATCTTGCTCTAAACCTCCCTTGTTATGAGACCGTAAATCAGATGTGCTCAACTCCTCGTGCTCACTGACAGACGGACATAAAGGAGCCGTAGTATAGCAAAATAATGGCAGAATATGACACGGTTGAAAAAACGTTTCGGGAGCTGTCCTTGTCTCCCTCGTGTGTCTTAAACTAATAACTTGGAACTCATTGAAATTCACGCAACTTGATGAAACGCTGGATTCCCAGGTGAAGTGGACCATGGAGGTGCTGTGCTACGGCCTCACCCTCCCCCTGGAGGGGGACACCGTCAAGCTGTGCGTGGACGTGTACACCGACTGGATGATGGCCCTGGTGTCGCCCAGGGACTCGATGCCTCAGCCCGTGGTCAAGGAGCCCAATATGTACGTCCAGACCATCCTCAAGCATCTCTACAATGTCTTTGTGCCGAGGTACGTCGGGAAGGTTCACGAATGAGCCTCCATCTCCCATTAGCTGTGGTTTTGAAATTTAAATAATACTCTTTGCTTTGTCTCTCCCCCCTGATTTCCTCTTTAACCCTCTCATTTCAAACTCTCATGTCTCCCCCTCCAGGCCTGATCAACATAGTCTAAACCACATCAGGCTTTGCCAGCAGGTTCTGACGGCAGTCCAGAAACTTGCACGAGAGTCCGTGTCCATGGTGAGGGAAACCTGGGAGGTGCTGTTGCTCTTCCTGCTTCGCATCAACGACACATTACTTGCCGCGCCCACGGTCGGAGGTACAATACAGCCCCTCTCTGCAGTATTTACTTAGCCGTGATGGTGATTACTAAAATCAAGAATCGCCTATTATCTTTCAGTCGGGGTGGCTGAGAAACTGGCAGAGAAATTGATGGCGGTGCTGTTTGAGGTGTGGCTGCTTGCATGTGCCCGCTGCTTTCCCACGCCACCTTATTGGAAGACATCGAGGGAGATGCTGGCCAACTGGAGACACCACCCTCCTGTCGTGGAGCAGTGGAGCAGAGTGGCCTGTGCCCTGACCTCCAGGTGAGAACGGCAGCAGCTCGGCTTCATCTTAGTGGTTTAGTTTTGGGGAACTTGTTGAATGCTTTGACTAGAATTTATGATAGTTTGTTTGCCTCACCTGTTTTATTCTTGTATGTGATCAAAACAAGTTGTAAATATCTAAGTGGCTGTAATAACAACCGTACGACAAATGATACAATTAGTGTCCGTATTCTCTGCCGAGAGTCATCTGTACATTCCTGTCTCGCCCCTTCAATCCAGGCTCCTGCGCTTTACCCACGGGCCGTCCTTCCCACCTTTTAAAGTTCCCGATGAAGACGCCAGCCTGATCCCTTTAGAGATGGACCACGACTGTGTGGCCCAGACGTGGTACCGCTTTCTCCACATGCTCAGGTGCACAAACCCTCATTTTTCTTGGGTTCTAACCCGTAAAGGAGATATTTTCTCCCCTTCAAACTAACTCTAATGGACACTGCTTAATCACTCCTTAATCGGTGAATTTGCTTATTTCTCCGTTTGTCTCTAGCAACCCGGTGGACCTGAGCAACCCTACGATAGTGAGCACCACTCCAAAATTCCAGGAGCAGTTTCTTAACTCCAGCGGCTTGCCTCATGAAGTGGTGCTGCATCCCTGTTTGAAACAGCTGCCCCAGATTTTCTTCAGGGCCATGAGGGGCATCAGTTGCTTAGTCGATGCCTTCCTGGGTAAGCATGAAAAAAAGAATAGCTCAGTTACGATGACCAAGCTATTGCCAAGACGTGCACTGAAAGTCATTTAAGCGATTGACAGCCATTCCAAGCATTCGTTTCTTGTAACCAGTTGTTATTCCGGGGCGGTACTCCTCAGTTAGGATCAGGATGGATGATGTCAGTCAATAACATTTGTTGAAACATTTGAATAGAAACATGCTGGTGTGATTTCTCCCTCTACACTATAGGTGTCTCTGTTGAAAAGAGAGACGTACGGGAGAGGGTGTTCTCTTTTTGCCCAGTGCTGCTCTCTCATGGTACAGACATCTGCTGATGCATCGTGTCATGCAAAGGCCGGATTATGGAGGGCTGTACTCATTGGTGGTGATGATACCATCCACTGAGTTTAGTCTTGCTGTAGCAAAAATAATCCCCTTCCAGACATTCCAATTAACCTACAACATCATCAAGGAGGGGTCTCTCTGCGGGCGCCAAAAGTCAATCAAGATGGATGGATGTCAATTACTGCTGATTCATATCTAACATTGTCTTGCATGTCTTTGAATGACTCCCGTCGATGATCACGTCACAGACTCTTTTCTCTCACATAACATTCAAAATGGGGGTGGGGGGGATTTCTTCAAATGATTCAATTTAACATAACAAGTTCTGTCCTCTTGAAAAGTTGGGGGATGGAGATTTATAAAAAAAAAATCTTGTTTGCTGATCAGAAATCGTTGTCCTCTCTCTTAAGGCGCTAACTTTAGCCCCCCCCCCCCCCTGCTCATTTTACCTTCCTGTCGACAGGTATATCCCGTCCCAGAGCAGACAGTGCTCCGCCCACCCCGGTCAACAGGATGAGCATGTCTCCGCCCCCCTCCATCACCAACACCACGCCCCCACACAGCCGCAAGCAACGGCACACGGTGGTCAACAAGACCACAAGCAAGAGTTCAACTGTAAGTTCAAGCAAGTGTAGTCAAGTAAATAATAAGTGCAGAGTTAGAACAAGTTTAGATCTCTACTTTTATGTGTTTGGGTTGTATGTCGGTCTATCTGGTCCATCCGGACTCCAGAATGAACAGACTATACTTTGGTGGTCCCATTCTTGCGATATCTGAGGACCGCCTTGAGCGGATTACTTTCAAATTTGGCCAAAACGTGTATTCGTGTTTGGCCATGACTCAAGAATTCATATGGTTAGTTATGAAAGTTTCACACCAATGTCTAATAGGATAGAATGTTAAAGTGATGGCATTTTGGAGGGGGGGGGATCGGCAAGGCCTTAGGTTATAGCAGTAACGGCAGTGGCGATTAGCGCATACAAAAAGAGACTGGCATGCACGCACCACGGTAACGGCTATGTAAACACAGCAAAGCTCGGATTACAACAGTCGCAGAAGGAAGAATAACTTAATTCTGTGCTCAGGTAGACATTACACTGTGTGTGTGTATATGTGTGTGTGTATATATATATATATTTTCACATAGCAAATAGGTGTTTGCTCCATTATTAACTTAATGCTCTGAGTTTTTCATGTTTTAATGTAAGAAAATAAATATTTTACCTAATATCTTCTGCGTGTCATCTGTTGGTTCCCCAAATCATGTTGTCGGCAGCCTAATCAGATATCCCTCCTCACCCTGCAGGGCAGCGGTAATCAACCAACCAAAGCATCTCAGCAGCAGCAACAACAACAGCAGCAACAGCAACAAACTTCCTCCTCCCCGACCCTGCTGTCCAGTCCCAATCAGAGCAGTTGGGAGACTCGGCCCTTGCCAGCCCCAGCGCGGCCGAAGGTCAACAGCATCCTCAATCTGTTCGGCCAGTGGCTTTTCGACGCCGCGCTGGTCCACTGTAAGCTCCACAGCGGCCTCAGCCGGGACCCCAGCATGACCGGTAAGACGTGAGGCGAGGGTTTACAGCGTTTCCTCTTTGTGCATGGGCAGGTGGGTGTTCCGTTGCTGTTTATCAGTATGTCGTTTTTGTGTGGAGTTATCTGTGTTTTTGGTGTCTTATTTTATTACTGTATGTCTTTGGGATAGTCTTTCCCTTTTATTTATTTTTTTCTCCACCATTTTCTCTAAAACTTCTTTGTGCCTTGGTGTGGGTGGAGGGCTTGGTTAGAAGTGGCCTGGTATGAAATTTCCATCTGATTCTAATTCATTTACATCTACCAACTAAGGGCTAGAACTACATAGACTATACTCATAAGCCGTCATACAGCCATTTTATTCACAGCACATACAGTACTTAGTGTTTGAAAATAAATCTGGCTCCTTATTGACTCTCCATTTATTTTTCTCTTTTTGGTGTAGTGTCCTGCATGTGTCTACCATGTCTTATTAATGTTAAAGAGTTGTAATAGGTCAAAAGTCATGTATTGAGGAGAACGCGAAAAGAAAAAAAACCCAATTCATGCCTCTTATGAATTGATCCCAAAATATTGGCTCTGCTTTGATTTTGTGTCTCTCCACTATTTCTGTTATCTTGCAGCCTCTTTTATCCAAATTCTCCTTTCTTATAAATCTTGTAAGTAGGAACGGCAGCTTGTTTTCCCTCACTTGATTTGCGTTTCTTGACAAATATTACCCGCTTTTTTTTTTTTTTGTTGAGTTTCCTCATGATCATCATCATTATCGCCACTGTTTTTCTGTTCCCACTGCCTGTCATACATACAAGTCCACCAGCGTTTTGCTCTCAGCGTTTCCAAGGTGATGGAATGGGTTTCACCAACTGACCACTTGTCTCGATCATAACGTTGCCAGTTTGTGACGACGCCACCCTGTTTTTCAGTTCTCATTTTTTTTTTTTCTTTCGGGTCACACTAACCCTTATCATTTCGGACCCCTCAAGTTCAGCATTAATGTTTGGTTTCCTATGATTTTCCTTTTGTATTGTCGGTTCACTTGAGTTTTGATTTTATTGGTTTGGTGCCTCAATGCATGAAGTGGATGTTCTGGACCTTGAGTGACTGTCATATAAGTGCAACAGGGAGGAAGCTGACCCAGGGATTTTGCCTCGTGGTCTTGCGGCTGAAAACATTTTTATCGCCAGCGCTCCAAAGTAAAAGTACTAGTAATAGGTTGGACTTTGACGGCAAGCTCTTTGTGTCAGAGTTCCCTTTTGAATGCTTTTCTTTTGTATGAAGTGAGTGTGTGTTGAAGTTTTTTTTCCTCTTGTTGTGATAGTGATTAAGTGTCTGCTTTATGTTGCTTCCCCCTCCCACCCCCCGTCTAATTTAAGCTATGTTTCCTTCAAAACATGTTTTTTTGTGATTTACATATAGTAGCTACATGTCTTTGTTTGCCTGTTTCTCATACATGCATGTATACTGGTGACCATGTTACAACTCAGGGTCCCTTTCATTCTCTGTGTCTTTGCACTCTCCGCAGCGATAGCCACCCAAGTAGGTCTGGAGCTGAGGAGGAAGGGCTCCCAAATGTCCACCGACTCCATGGTGTCCAACCCCATGTTCGACGCCAACGAGTTCCCGGAGAGCTACGAGGCGGGACGGGCCGAGGCCTGCGGGACTCTCTGCCGCATCTTCTGTAGCAAGAAAACCGGGGAGGATATTCTGCCTGTTTACCTGTCCAGGTAAGACAAATTCTGGCCCAATCTAACATCTGCCTAACTGTGAGCAGGAGGATTTTGAACTGTTCCTCTTTTCTCGTTCTGCAGGTTCTACATGGTCCTGATTCAGGGTCTCCAGATCTCTGATTTTATCTGTCGGCCAGTTCTGGCTTCGATCATTCTCAACTCTTCCTCTCTCTTCTGCACTGACCTGAAGGGCATCAATGTGGTGGTGCCCTACTTCATAGCTGCGCTGGAGACTATCGTACCAGACAGGTCAGACTGGTTTTGGGTTGGTTCCTGTGTAATTGGCCTCTTTTGTTTACTGTGGATAACTTTCTCAGACCATTATAATTTCTCAGAGGTTTTGAGAATGTCGTCTTAAGTTCCTTTAAGTCTGTGTGATTTGTCTGACTCAACAGGGAGCTGTCCAAATTCAAGATTTATGTAAATCCTACCGACCTGAGGCGAGCCTCGATCAACATCCTACTCGCCATGCTGCCACTGCCGCACCATTTTGGCAACATCAAATCAGAGGTTTGATTTTATTTAAAAACATTCTCCGCACCGTAAGTCCACTTGAAGATACAAAGGCTTGGTTCTTTACCGTGTTGACGTTGCGCTCTTTAGGTTCTGTTGGAAGGAAAGTTCAACGAGGAGGATGGATGGCCTCATGACCAGCCCGTGTCGTTCCTGTCCCTGAGGCTACGTCTCGTTAATGTCCTCATCGGAGCACTTCAGACTGAGACCGACCCCACCAACACACAGCTCATTCTGGGTATCTACTGACTTGTTTATTTTACCTCTCCCGATTGTTTACGCAGCATTTTACCAGCTTGAGACTCGTTTTTGGACTGTATTCAATCTGTATTATTCCATGCATCGTATAATTATTTGCTGCCCCTCCCCTCTCAGGTGCGATGCTAAATATTGTTCAAGACTCGGCGCTGCTGGAGTCCATAGGTGCACAGACCGAAACAGTAAGTCTCAGATCCCGGCCGCTATCTACTTATTATGAACGATTAACACGTTGCATGGAAGAAGCAGTGTGACAAACTGGACATACATTTATTTATTTTTTGTGTGGTGGTAGGGGAGCATAGACGGGAGCCACATGACCGTGAGGAGTCAGAGTCACAGCCGCACCAACAGCGGCATTAGTTTCACCAGCGGGGGCAGCACGGAGGCCACCAGCCCGGACTCTGAGCGTCCCTCCCAGGCCCTGCTTCGAGACTACGGTAAGACGCACGGCTGCTCCACGTAAACTGGTTTTCTCGAGCTGGCTGAAAGTTACACATTGGTGCCAGCTTCGGTCAGGGCCTGCATACCTCCAGCTCGCTACAACATTACGTCATGTGATCAGTGCCTACTTGCTGATCAAAACATGTAACTTGTTGAATTAACACATTTGTTCTTCATAGCTAACGTGGTTAAAGTGGTATGCAGAGTTAAGAAGCGTTGGGTAAAATGCCTTTGTGGGTGATGCCGACGTTATTTGCTGTGATGCTGTGCTGTTGTGAAGTTTGGAGCGCCTGCTGATTGCCCTTTTTCTTTCTCTAATTGACTGGTTGACTCATCAAAAGCATTTAAAAGATTATTGTCTTTTCCTCGGTAGGGCTGAGCGATGTTTGGCTAAATTATTATGTTGGACTTTTTATTGAAAAAAAATAAATAAAAAGAAGAAAGAAAATGTGATAACATATAATGGCCGCTCTCCTCTACTTTTGCCTAAAAGTTGACAGCTTCTTTACTCTAACACTGTGCTGCTTATGGGTGACTTTGTCCAGCAGGAAATGGGAGCGTATGGGGTGGTGTTCTTGGTTACAATGCGTAATGAGGCTCGGTACTGGACAGGAAAAACAAGACTTGAGAGTGGGGCAGGGATCTGAAGACGGTTATTACATAACTCGGCATGCTCATCATGAAAAAGAAAATAAGTTGGAGTCAGAGCGACATCTACATACTGAGCATAACACGTCAAACATCCTCTGGTTCTTCCGATGGTAGAAACTCAGAAAGGTCGTCAGATGGTCGGCTTGAGGAAGAAATGAACAACAATGACGGTTTTGAGACATGGGGCTGAAATGAAAGGCTCTGTTACTTCCACTAGTTAATATATATTTTATTTTATGAAACTACTCGGGCAACTTTACATTGTTGTTCAAAACAATTAATTTAAAAAAAATGTTTCAAGCCCTGCAATTTGTAGGTAAACAAAAAAAATGTCCACTGTTGAATGAGAACAATCAATGTACGTCCATATTTAGAGTGCTTGTTATTGACACTGACATACTCAGATTGTTATTATAGTTGTCTGACAACATTATTGAAAGGAGCCTACATAGAAATATAACATTAATTATTCCACTTTTTGTGGAGGTACATTGATTGCGAGGAGTTGCCCAATACCTCTATATAGAAAATTGTTGTCCCCGTTGGTCAGATTGGCTTAGTTATTATTATATTTGGACATGCTTGCTGACGACATCAGACGTGGAGTTTTCTTTTCTTTCAAAGTCAGAACTTGATCGCTCAGCCCTTCCCCTCAGCAGGACGCCCACCATCTATATTCCAGTCTACACTGTGTGCTGTACTGATTTCAAACTCTTATCTAATGCATGTTTTCAATGTCTAATATCGGGGCTTGCAGGATATTTCCTGCATGTTTCCCCCTTGATACCTCCGCTGCATTGCCTAAATTCTGCTTTGCTTCACTCTCTTCGGTGTTTTGGTATTTCGGGGTGTTTTATGGTCTAGCTCTTCCAGATACGGCGGCGGGCCTGCTGGTGCGCAGCATCCACCTGGTCACTCAGAGGCTCAACTCCCAGTGGAGGCAAGACATGAGCATCTCACTGGCTGCCCTGGAGCTGCTGGCTGGGCTTGCCAAGGTAAAGGTACAACGTCCGAACGCTTCCCCACAGAGTGTAACTCAGTGTGGCAGTTATAATCGTCACTAGTCTGGTCCCAGTTAATTAATTCACGTCCAAAATAACATGGTCGATGGTGCTTTAAGGTGGTTCAAGTAAACTTCTAAGTCAGAAAGTTCATCTCAAAGGGAGTTGCCATCAAACTGTCAACACAGTACCACAAAGTATCAGAATGAGAGAAGTTTCTGGATATGGCCTGCAATTTATCTGCCTGCTGCTCCCCTTAGTTTAGTAATAGTAGAGTTTGTAAAATAGACAGTAATTGGCTATGAAATGTAAATATATGGCCCTGGATGTGACATAAATAAAGAGTGCAGAGGGGCCAAGGGAACATTGATGGTATTTGTATTGACATGAATACTAGTTCTAACAATACTGTCACTTCTATTTAAAATCACAAATATTAAAATGTGCCGTGTTTGAGTAAACCAAGAACACGCATACCAAAGACCAGGCTTTTTTTTCTTCTCACAAATGCATGAAATGAAGAACTTTGTAGCTTATGTAATACTCTCTGTACTTTTTTGTATATGTCCTCATCAGGTAAAAGTGGGAGTGGACTCCGCAGACCGTAAACGTGCCGTCAGCTCGATATGCGGGTACATCGTGTACCAGTGTAGCCGCCCAGCTCCCCTTCAGTCCCGAGACCTCCACTCCATGATTGTAGCCGCCTTCCAGTTTCTGTGTGTGTGGCTCACAGAGCACCCCGACATGCTGGATGAGAAGGTACGTTCTAAAAGACCAATGCAAATATCCCCTCAGATATGTTGCTTGTTTAGAGAGGGATGGATTTTGTTTGCATGGGGGTACATTTCAACTGGATACCTTGCCACTTCTAAGTTGCCGCCTCCATGTATGTGGGAGGAAAAACTTTCACTCCCGCTCTGAAGATTCGGCCCCCCTTTTTTTTTTTTCTGGAACAGGATTGTTTGGTGGAGGTGTTGGAGATCGTGGAGCTGGGAATCTCTGGCAGCAAGTCCCGACAGGAACTGGAGGTGCGACACAAAGGGGAGAAGGAGCACAACCCAGCTTCAATGAGGGTGAAGGACGCTGCCGAGGCCACTTTGTCCTGGTGAGATTCCTCTCAGTTTCTACAGTATGGATCCAAAAACCACAGTTTGTTAATATAGTTAATGGCACTTTTGGCATGTCAATCCGCACATGTAGTGGAAACGGTTAGTGTGCTCTTTTATGTATCTTATTTAAACAACCTGTGCTCTCACGTACTTGTCCTGGGTCGTCTTTTGGGGAGGGAAACATTTACATGTCATATTAGTCTGTGGTCTGTGAGTGGCTTCTCCTTCTACACAGACAAATACCAAACTGCCTTCCTTGTATATTCAAACGCTGGCTTTCTAGCCGTGACGGCTCCTCCTTATCTACAAGCATAGACGCTGATCTTGATCGACACCGAGGCTGTTGACGAGCTGGCAAACAAATATCCATTGTTGGAAAAGTCAGAAATCAGAACCGCACCCATAAATGAAGAAAAAACGTAGCACAGTCGAATCATTGCAATCATAAAAACATAGCTGCAAGTTTCATTTCTGGATGTATCACTAAATAAACACTTTCTTCTTTTCAACAATAAGATGTTATTCCAAAGAAATTACTCCAAAAAGAATTCGGTAACTTTGTATTTTGTATGTTTTCATGGTTGTCTTAAATTATGCCTTTTTTGTTCTACTTGTTTCCTGCTGACCTAGTTTCCCCAGCTCTTCTGCACACAGCAGTAAAACGTGCAGTGCCTCCTGACCTAGTTTTCTTCGGTGTTCCCCAGTATCATGCAGGTGTTGGGGGCCTTCCCGTCCCCGAGCGGAACCGCCTCCACCTGCAGTCTGCTGAATGAAGACACCCTGATCCGCTACGCCCGACTCAGCGCCACAGGAGCCAGCAACTTCCGCTACTTCGTCCTGGACAACTCGGTCATCCTCGCCATGCTGGAGCAACCTCTCGGCAACGAGCAGAGTCAGTAGCTTTTCATCCGCCCTTTGGGGGCGTAATACCAGTTTACTGAATGCACGAGCAGCGACCGTCTCGCCTGTCGTGTTCCAAGCGCTGGTTAAGTAAAATGCCGTCTGTGTTTCTCCATAAAGACCCCAGTCCATCAGTGACGGTTTTGATCCGAGGGACGGCCGGCAGACACGCCTGGACCATGCAGCTCTTCCACCAAC
The DNA here is from genome assembly GCF_910589615.1 of Taurulus bubalis. Taxonomy (NCBI): domain Eukaryota; kingdom Metazoa; phylum Chordata; class Actinopteri; order Perciformes; family Cottidae; genus Taurulus; species Taurulus bubalis. The sequence goes on along the minus strand of NC_136599.1, from coordinate 23,294,150 downwards.
CCAGAGGAGCTCGGGCCAATCAGAGGGTGAGATCACACTGTGGTTCACTGCGCCACGGGGGAACCCCCTCCCCAATGCGAAACCGACGACACTTTATGAATACTACGTTTTTGCTTTTGTCAAAACTGCCACGTCTGTTTTGCTGATGACACCTGTGTGTGTGTGTGTGTGTGTGTGTGTGTGTGCGTGCCTTCTACAGCAGGTGTTTGTTCCCGAGGGCCGTCCGACACCCAACAATGGCGTGGGTATCAAGTACAGCGTCAAGCAGAGGCCCTTTCCCGAAGAGGTGGATAAGATACCGCTCGTCAAAGCTGACGTCAGTATTCCTGACTTGGATGACATCGTCAGTAAAGAGGTGAGATTTGCTTCCCGTCATTGGTCTCGTGTCCCCGCTATGACTAATAATTGAATTATTCTACTTCGGGCACAAGCTGAAACAAGATTGCTGTCATGGCCGAACTAGAGCCGGCAGTAAATGAGTCGCTCATACTGTTTGTCATCGTACAACATTCAGGTGGGTTGTATGGGCTGGCCGGAGGATTCCAAAGCGACAAGTACAGTGAAAAGTTATTTCCCACAAGTGAGTTGTTGGACAGATGAAATTCCACTTGGGTGTCTTTTGGAATATCGGGTCGAATCATCTGGTTTGGTGGAAATCCTACGAGGATCTCGGACGGTGTGCAGTTTCTCAATCCAGTACAATACCCGTGCAATAATTTCTAGCCCATGGTCTGAAAAATGACCACAGAGTTGAACCAGCGCCTCTCTGACAAAGTGTGAAGAAAGTGAACATTTAAAAACGTCCAATAGGCTGACTTTTTGGAACCGTTGTGCTGGATTGGAATTGTACAGGTTTAGCTAATAATGTGGTGACCAGCAATCAGCTTTGGGAGGTGACTGTGGGACTTTGTGTGGTATTTGTGGGGTCGTGGTGAATTCATACAATCGAGTGCCGTTCATCAGCCGCAGCCACTTAAAGATGACCCCGTCCTCCTCCTCCTCTTCTTCTTCTTCTTCAGCTGGAACTTCAGCACGACAGGCTTCGTATTCTGATGACCAAGCAGATCGAGTACGAGAACGCCTTGGAGCGGCACAGCGAGGAAATCTGGAAGTCCAAGCCTTACCCCGACCCACAGACGGACTGCAAACCCCCTCCACCCTCGAAGGAGTTCCAGACGGCCCGCCTCTTCCTCTCACACTTCGGCTTTCTGTCTCTGGAGGCGCTTAAGGTTGGGTCAAAATGATTTGTGCGATCACGGCCGATGAGAAATCATCTGGGATCGAAGCGGCAAAAAAAAACTTATATTAAATGATATGCTTAATTTAGAAGCATGTGTATTCATTTATTATTGATAGGAGCCCAACAACAGTCGTCTACCTCCTCATCTGATTGGCCTGGAGTCATCGTTGCCGGGGTTTTTTGATGACATCAGCTACCTGGACCTGCTTCCCTGCCGACCCTTCGACACCGTCTTTGTTTTCTATGTGAGGGCTGGACAGAAAAGCAGCCCCGAGGTGAGGGAGTTCTCAACAGATTTACCCTGTATTTAATTAGAAGTGCAATGAAATGGCTTGAATTGACCTTGAAAACGTACAGATGTTTAGACCTCAATATGTTTATTTCGCTGTGATCAGATCCTGAGGAATGTGGAGTCATCGTCCAGCGTCCAACCCCACTTTCTGGAGTTCCTGCTGTCTTTGGGCTGGCCTGTGGACGTGGGACGCCACCCTGGGTGGACGGGACACCTGGACACCAGCTGGTCCCTCAACTCCTGCTCTGACGACAATGAAATACAGCAAACCGGTAAATTCTAAGCTAACTACTGCATTATCTGTGAGGAAGACCATCGGGAGGACGCACGTCATGGCATCTGTTATTTATCTGCATGTGATAATTAAGGCCCACGCCTTTCTTATCAGTGTCAGCCAAAGGAATATGACGTAAAGAAGTAAGAACAAATCTAATAGCGCTCTAATTGAAAAATGTAAATAGACCAAGTGTTGGTGACTGGCTTAAACAACTGCCTGTATGATCCGTTGAAAAAAACAAGCTATTTAGAAGGGCGGAAAAATAAACTATTTAGAAAAAGTATGAGGTCCTTTTTATTTATTATCTTGAACATATGGAGATGATTGACAGGAGGGATGCCTTGCATACCTTTGCTTTATGTTGACTATGGTGGCATAAAAGTGGACATAGGTGATTTACTAACCATAAACATTTTTTTTCATGTATATATTTCAATATTATTTATTTATTATACATTTAAATAAAAAAAATTTAAAAATCCTTTTTTTTTTAAAAATTGGTCTTGTCTATGTTTCTATACCAATATTGTTTCTTGAAAATCTAACAAATAAATAAAAAAGTAAATGTTTTATTTTTTTCCTGCCGTAGAGGACGCAGCCACTCCTGAGGACACAGGAGGCTCCGTGTTCAACGGGGAGAAGAAAGTTTTGTACTACGCCGACGCTCTGACGGAGATCGCCTTCGTCGTTCCATCGTTAACAGAACATTCTGGTCAGTATCCACTACGTTGAGTGGGAATCCATAGATTCTGCATACGACAAATGCACCCGGTGAGTGTTCTGTGTTGACAAAAGCTGTTGCTTGTTGCTTCCCAGAGGAGTCATCGGTGCACAGTGACTCCACAGTGGAGGCAGACCCCAACGCAGACCTCATGCCCGGTCCACTCAGACAACCCAATCTCACCCTGGAGCTGTTCCCCAACCACTCTGAAAACCTGGAGTCTGCCAAAAAGGTAACGTTTTGGCTCACGTCCGTGTATCTGAAGAGTACGCTGACGGCGCTGATTAGGACTTCTCATTGTTCTGTTTGTGTTGTGTTTCTGCAGCTGAGTCCTTTGGTGAAGACAAAGAGGTCGTCGACTGGGAAGTCTTTCCCACCTCTGGGTCCTGAGACCAAGGTGTTTGTGGTCTGGGTGGAGCGCTTTGACGATATCGGTAGGCACACACTTCATTCCATCTTTTTTTCTAGCGCTTTATCTCGTGCTGTCAGTGAGTTACTCCACACACAACTGTTTGTTCAAAAAGTACTCTGTAGCCTTTTTAAAAGGTAGCTGTAAAATAATGTATGCTTTTATTGTTTTCAGAGAACTTCCCCTTGTCTGATCTCTTGGCGGAAACCAGCACGGGCTTGGAAGCCAGCATGAGCAACAGCACTTCCTGCAGGTATTCAGAAGTTTACTCTCAAAGCAAAAAATGTCAAAACTGATTTCAAATGGCTTGTATTTACCCAAATTAACAATGCCATGTCGTCTGGAGGGTGTGCGATCTGATAACATGACAACAGTTCATTTAATTAGTGGGCTGTTTTCTGTGCGGCCGGGGAGTCCTTCAAAAGAAAATGGAAGCTTGGCATTTTTGAAGATAAATTAAGTTTTTTTCCGTACTTCCAAAGCATATAAAGAAGCTGATTTATTGTGTTTTGTATGTGCGCCCCTGTTTGTCAAAAAGGATTCTATTACATAGTAATTTGTTGTAGTTTGTTGCAAATCAACCTCCATCATTGCCCTCCGTGTTTTTCCTGAATTGTTCCCGCTGCAGGTCAGGGCTACTAGAGAAGGACGTGCCTCTGATCTTCATCCACCCCCTGAAGACGGGGCTCTTCAGGATCCGGCTGCATGGAGCCATGGGCAAATTTGGCATGGTGATTCCCCTGGTGGACGGCATGGTGGTCAGCCGCAGAGCACTAGGTAATGGCTCCTATGGCTCTCTCTTTATTCATCCCTACCAGGTCACTGTTTAGCTGTACCAGAAAATACATTTTTGCGAGTATTTCTCTCTCCTCTGCTGGCGTGTAACTTAATAAAAAGCGCTCAATGCATGCAATACCACTCTTGGACAACAGGTGTCATAGTTGCAAGCTGTTTACATTTCGACTTTCAAAATCATAAATGAACAAGAGTAAATACATAAAATATAAATATATATTTATCTTTGCTCCTTTGTCAAAGCAGTCAGTAGAATGTTAGAATGTCTTTTCCCTTATTTGGCGCTCGTCAGCTATGAAAGGATTCATCCACGGCACTTTTTTTTTGTCTTAAACAAAAAGAATCTTGTGACCGCCTTGGCCTGACGCGCTTGTGTTTGTGTCTCCGTCCTCAGGGTTTCTCGTGCGCCAAACGGTCATCAACGTGTGCCGACGGAAGCGCCTGGAAAGTGACTTGTACAACCCGCCTCACGTGAGGCGGAAGCAGAAAATAACAGAGATGGTCCAGCGCTACCGCAACAAGCAACTGGAGCCCGAGTTTTACACCTCGCTCTTCCACGAGGTGGGGGAGGGGAAGCTGCACCTTTAACCCTTTCTCTCCCCCCGCCCTGTCCTAACACTGGCTCACAAAACAGACACACTCGTCCTATACTCATACACCATTTACAACTGTGCACACACACATACACACACACACAGAATCTTTATATTTATACTGTACTGTTTTGTTATTTATATGAATACATATATCAACACTGTCTGCCTTTGACTCCGAGAGCAAAGTGTCAAAAACCACGCCAAGGTGGAATGCGCTGCATTTCTGTGTCGCAGCCACTCGCTGAAGTTTTCAGTGGCCGAAGTTCAGCAGTGACTCTCTTCATTTAAGGTTCACGCTTCGTGGCAAAAAAAAAAAGAGTTCCTGCTTGTCATTAACTGCAATACAATAGTTACACTGTTGGCCTTTCTGAAATTGTAAAAAGCTTGTCCTTTTAAGCCCCTGTGACACGAGTGGATGGCTTGGTAATACAAAGGTTGTGTCCTAAATCCAGATCTGCATATCTGTATATCTGTTTTTGTTTGAACCAAGCAAATTTTCAGGGGCGGATTTTTGCCAGAAAGATAAACACGCAAGCGTTATAGAAAGAAAGAAGAAGAAAAATAAGTTTTGTAATATACACAGCTGCTGCAAGCGGCTGGAAGAAAACAAAGAAACGTCTGAGAGCATTAACCCTGTTTTTACAAAGATACTCGTCATCCACTGCAAAAGTCTTCCTTCCACTCTTGTGCGAAACACACACACACACACACACACACACACACACACACACACACACACACACACACACACACACACACACACTTGGCCATCGCAGCAGCTGATTGAGTGCTTTCTATATATTTTTATTTTCCAGATGGTTTCTGGGACTCCTACGTTGTTTTACTGTACGCGGGGGGAGTCATTTTTGGAACCTGCACTCGGCTCCTTTGCCAGTCTGCAAGTCGTCCCATCTCAACTGTGTGTGTGTGTGTGTCGCCAGTCAAATCATTTACACTACAAGGTGTCATAGTGACCCCTAAAAAATAAAAAAAATACACAGCATTTAAAGTTCCGAGAATTTCCTCGAGACATAACTCAAACTGTTTTTACTCTTTAACGCTTGGTAACATTTTAGTTTACTGATAATGAGTCGCCACAGAGCTCCTGCAGTTTGCACTTGACGTTTGCGGGGCTGATAGGAAGTGACCGCAAAAAAACATTTTTAGGTTTGAAAGAGAATATTTAACTTTCGGATAACAAATTCAACATGCGCTTTTTTGTCTCACTTTTGTTCACTCACTGTACATCCGGTTTTCATTTTGCACCTGTAACAATGTGAATTTATTTATCACAGCGGACGAAAACAGGGCAAACACCTCTAGTTGGTTTCTTTGTTATATTGGAGAAGTCTTAATGCACTGAGCACGTTTTTCTGTTCATTTTCTATTCCCTTTGGTTCATCTCTTTTTGTACTGTGGTGCAGCCCCCCGCCCCCCTTCTGAAGGACGACTTTTTTTTTCGCGGACTATGAATGAAAGAAGAGGCACCGTGGATTTTTTTTTTTAACCTATCATGTCTAATAGCGACTCACTTTTTATGACAGTGCTTTGTGCACGTGCCTTTTTTTAATTTTTTTTTTGAGAAGGAAAAATAATATACATTGAATATGCTTAAAAAAAACTACATACAATCAGTCATACATTGTATCCTATGTTACTCCTCTGATGTTTGATCATATTTAAAGATTTGCCATGTACAGAAGTGGAGGATGATATGTAAATATATGATAGTGTAAGGCATTTACAAGTTGTCTGTTGCATTCCTCATCCGTGAGATAGCGAGAAAAGGTGTGCGTGTGTATGCAAGCAATTATGTGTGGGAGCATTACAATGGGTATTGAATGTAACATGCATCAATTAAAATTATTATTGACATTTTAATCCTCTCCCATTTCTGATGTTTGACTTTTTGTTCACATGATTGATCTCAGTTACTTTTTATGAATTAGGGCCCGAATAACGCTTGAATAATAAATAAAAAAAACTTTAAAAAGTAAACGTTTTCACTTATTCTATTATGAATGTTTGCGGCAAGTGCAGAATGTGGTGTGAGCGAGAGAGAGAGAGAGTGTGTGTGTGTGTGTGTGTGTGTGTGTGTGTGTGTGTGTGTGTGTGTGTGTGTGTGTGTGTGTGTGTGTGAGAGAGAGAGAGAGAGAGAGAGAGAGAGAGTGTGCAAGCAGGTATACAAAGTCAGATATTAACTTTAATTTTTTTTTTACTAAATTCTGAAGTATTTGTACTCTGTTTACCTTACCTACACGTCTTTGATGTAGCAGCAATATACCAGTCATAGCGTGTTCACATTGTACCCAGTCTGTTTATTATATGCACCAACCGTTTTACACAAAACTGGTTTGAATAAAAAAACTATCGTTTGAATTGTTATTAAAAGTGCACCTAAAAAAACATCGTCCATGATCGAGACGACATATAATCATTTTCGGATTTCCGAGGACATAAATGACATGCAACAGTCGCACGAGACCAGAAGCCCTGAAACGCATCAAATGGGCACGAGACACGAATGAGCCCGCGAAAAAAAAAATATTGGCGTATTGCAGTCAAAATTAGCAACTCGGTGCTACTATGACAAATTACAAATGAAAGTGGTTTATTTATATTTTTAGACGTGACCTCGGACCGAAGCGTGTTTACCGTTAGAAAGAGCTGTTTATTGCAGTACCGGTGCTTGTTGCGCCGCTATCCACCAGAGGGCGCCATCCTCTCAAATTACCTGCTAACGCTCGCTACAGGTGACTGGTAGGGACCCTACACGTATAGCTTAATTTACTCAATAAACATGATTATTATTATTTATTTTAATGTATAATGGCGTTAAAGGCTGTGACCCTCAATTCAAAGACGTGCTTTGAGAAAAACAAACGAAACAAAAACTCGGTGAAGCTTTTAATTAAGACCTTTATTTCTATTTTTAGTTGCTAGCATACATTTGCATTTGGCTAAGAGGAAGTAATTTAGCTATTTCCACTTAGCCTCACAGATTGCCTGCATCTCACAAACTAACTACATTTTGAATTCAAAGGGACAATATAGTGACTGAGGCTTTATTTTATGATTTTAAACTATGAATGACTGTTTTTCATCATGTTTAAAAATACACATGTATAACCTACTAGGGCGCATTAGACACCTCATTTTTGATATTTGTTAGTTAATAGGTTCCTTAATAATGTATTGTGATTTGTATTATTCCGTAAAAAGACTATGACACAGTAGGCTAATTTAATGTGGCGTTAAGTCTCAATGGCTCCTCGTTACAGATGCTCCTGTGAACGCCTATGTTGTTTTCGTGTGCTCACTGCAGAAGTGAGCTGCGGCCCCCGGTGTGTGTGTGTGTGTGTGTGTGTGTGTGTGTGTGTGTGTGTGTGTGTGTGTGTGTGTGTGTGTGTGTGTGTGTGTGTGTGTGTGTGTGTGTGTGTGTGTGTGTGTGTGTGTGTGTGTGTGTGTGTGTGTGTGTGTGCGCGCGGCACTGGGTTCCTCCTCCTCCTCCCTCCGCCGTCTCCACAATCTGAATTGATCTACTGTCGCCTCGCTCGCTCCCAGCTGGTGTTGCGACCACACAGCCAGAGGCTCTGCGCTCGCCGTTTTGGTACTTTGGGGTTTTAAACTTTTTGTTTTAATCTCCAGCGCGTGCGCGTGGTGCGTTGTCTTGCGTTGCGGCTCGCGAGTTTATTTTTTTTTGTGTGGAAACTTGCTGCCGCGAGATGGACTGAAGCAACACAAACTCTGCAAAGTGTGGCTCCTCGTACCTGGGAGAGTGTTTCCGATGCGCGCAGCCTCTCCAAAGGCTTTCATGACCACCATGGACGAGGACGACGGGCATCACGAGAACGGCGTCCACCTCTCCAGGGACTCGGACCGGCAGCAGCGGCTCCGGCTCTGCGTTTTAAACGAAATACTGAACACCGAGAGGGATTATGTGCGGACACTGCTCTTCCTCCAGTCGGTAAGTTTTGGCATCGCCTCCTCACGTTGTGTTTCTCATACGCGGACGGGAAAAAAAATAATATATACATACGATTTTTGAGTGTGGTTTATTTTTCTTCTTCAGGCTGACTTTAATTGACAGCTTTATTCTGAGGTTGCAGCCTGCTGGAGATGTTATAGACGTAGCTGTGTCTAACTTGCTGTAATCGTTTTGCTCTCAATGGAAGAAAAAAAAATGAAGGTTATGTGGGAAGATACAATTTATGCATGGAATTGGGGAGGAGGGGTGGGCATCATCATTCACACCTCTCCATTGTGTGTTAACAGCACAGGTTCAAGAGAATCAAAGAAGAGCTCAATCCACACTGGCTCTGCAAATAAATAGATATTCATGAGCATTCAACAACACCTCCATTTTCCTGCAGAGATGAGAAACCATCTCCACTCACTCACTGCACATCAGCTACAATGAACGTCCTGGTCATGTTACACTCCTCTTCAGCTCCCAGCACAGTGCGAGTGTAGATGGATCACACCTGCAGGAAGCTATTTGCCACATTTGTCACTTCTTGTCATCTCTCTCCTCCTCCTCCTCCTCGCCGTGTCATCCGTGGTACTTGCACAGCGCAGGTGACTTCTGCGTCCAGCTGTTGCAAAGTCAGTGTGGTTTGCTGACTTTATTGTAGCGCTTTATTGCTACCTGTAAGGAAATCCCCCTATTTTGTCGCAACGATGTCAAAGGTCAGGGGGGGTCGGCTACAAAACACAACCCTCCGGCTGGTCGGGATTCAAACTCGGAAAGGATTGTCGTCATTTTTTGACTTTGCTGTTTCTTCATGAACATGCCACTGATTCCGTTTCATTCTCCCATTTCCACATCTGGCAGCCGTGGTTCCCTCTTTGTCTTGTGCTGTCACGCGTTAAGGAACTTCCTCAAAGCTCTCGAAATAGTTCTGTTCGTCCACACAGGCGGTTCACAGTAGCCCGGGGGTCGCGAAGATCCTATACTATCATCCAGAGTTCGATGCATTGCTTTCTCCAGATTATACCCCACCTCGAAATCATGTAGCCACGAGGTTATGATGATGATGATGATGATGATGGACTCGGTTTCTCCTACCTCTGTGACAATGCTTCCTTTCTCAGTTCCGGAAAAAGAAGCCGAGGCTTATCTTCTGTTACAAAACAGACCAGGCAGCATAAGGGAAATGCTTTGACCTCTCCACCCCAAAACCCAAACCCAGTTCTGACATAATGATTCATCAGAGAAGTCTGGGAGCTCCCCCCCATAACATCTGAAAGCTTACAGTGTGCGAGCCAGACAGGAGTCAGGCTTGAAAGGGATTCTGTTATCACCTGTGTCTTTTGTTTTGAATGCTCTTTTATACACACACACAACACCGTGGTCACATGCGAGTGTCAAAATCCCTGGTTATGATGAAGCCATAGGTTTTTATTTTTGTCACGTTCGCTGTTTGATAATAAACACTTATTTCTGTCAAAAAATATACAATGAATCCTTTGATTTGATAGAAATAATTGGTAGATTATTATTTCTGGTCTTGTTAACAAGTGTCTTTGTAGGCATTGCCCTCATTACAAGTAATCTTCACATATGAGCTCATGCCAGAGTGCACTGAAACCCACTGAATCTCCATATGGAGGACTTTTCCACTGGGTCTCAGTAGTTTAGATTGCTTCTGGAGTACACAGATCCGCTGGAAATCCCTCCCTGTCCAGCTGAGCCTGCTCCCCTTCCCCTCCGGGGAGGCAAGGCTTTGTCACCATGCAGCCCACTGTGGGTGTTGATAAGGAAAGTCTGTCTTTGGGAGCTCAGAACACATGGTTTCAATAAAGATATGTGAGTGGGGGGGTTGCATAGTCCCTCTGTGTAAAGAGGCGAGAGCAGTGATGAGGAGAAATGAAAAGTGAGAGCAGTCGTTTGTGTTTTCCAAGATTTATTTTGTGTTCACAAGTGACGTGTTTTTTGTTGTTGTTGCCCGCCCCAAATTTGGTTAGATAGCGCCCTACATTTCAAGAATAATCGGTATGCTGACGCACCTTCTGTGAGTTATACGGCAAGAGGTTGCAACACATGTTTTTATATTTGCCTTTTTAAGTCCAAAATACATCACCATAGTTGTGTTTATCTGTATATAGATCCTTCAGCTTCTTTTCTTATCTTTTTCCACCTGACAGTTTTGTTTCCCCTCAGTCTCTTTGGGGTCCTCCCCGCCCCCACATGTCCTCAATAGAAACTGATCAGTGGCAGACTGAATGGCAGCTCGCTCCGTTGCTTTATCACAGATTTTTTTTTCTCCCTTTGTGCTCTTCCAACAACCTCCTGGATCTTTAGTCCTCCCCCAGTACAGAATCACTTCCCAATCGCAATGATTGCAAACAACGCACAAAAGAGATGGTTATCCAGTTCTGGCAACCCAGCCGTTTCTGCATGTCACTCATCCGCTGGCAATTACCAGCGCCAACGAGCTCGTCCAACGTGCTGGGAGGCAAGGATGTAGGAGGTGGTGGGAAGGGAAGAGGTGAGAAGGGGGCTGGGGTTGTGTGGAAAGAAGGATTAGAGGATGCATTTTGCTTGCCGCTATCATCGTGTATGTCCAAACCTATCGCTTCTTTGAGGCGGCGAGCCGATTCCGAATCGATCATTTCTTAGCGCCATAGATCAGTGGGGATTTTCTTCAGGGCTGCGCTTTGTTGATCCAATCCATGCAACTGGATTTTCCCCGGCCATAATCTAACAAATTGTGGGCTATACCTACGACAGGAATACCCCCGCAGTGGTCAGTGGCTTCATACCCAGTAGACGAGAGGGATTTCCCTTCAAAAGCCATAAAAATGGGGGAGTTTTGCCATTCTGAAAACAGCTGTCTCTTCTGTTTTTTTCACCACACTGACCCCTGTCTTAGTGGGTCCTGTCCAGTTAGGACAACAGTGGAATCGCGGTGCCAATAAGTCCGTCAGCGTTCCACCGTCCCCTCTTGATTCGGAGAAGTGTGAGACTGAGCGTAGGGGCCGACCAGGAAGGTCTCGTCAGTGTCGTGGGATAATAGGAAACATCTGGAAATCCTGCCCCGCTTGACCCTTGCTTCAGGGCCACACACACGCAAGATTATGCAGACGCTTGTTAGGTGTTTTAGTGTGTGTGTGTGTGTGTGTGTGTGTGTGTGTGTGTGTGTGTGTGTGCGCGCTGTTAAAGCTGAAACACTCTCTTTCTCCTCCTTCACTGTTGTTGATTTTTTTCAGTATGTCCACCTCGTCACTGAGCAAACAGGACGGACTTACGGACGCACATCGTCCGACCGGTGCACAAAAGGACAGACATGCAGGAAGCCAGCCTTGAGCTTCCGCTCCAAACTTAAGCCTGCGTCTACCTCTTTTCCTTTTCTTTTTAGTTTTGTTGTTTTTCCCTCCGCTCCATCTCTCCAGCCCTCCCCATTTGGTGGGAAAGACCAGCCTGTAGTTTCTCTGGCCTCGGGGGTATAAATAGCTTCAGATTCTATCTCTCATCTTTGCCACAACGCCAGTGGTTTCAGTTCACTGCAACCTCAGCCCCACTGAAGTCGTACAAACACAGATTTATCACATAGCAAGAGTGAAGCCTGTGCAGTCCTAACAGCAGGTTGAGCAGTTACTGGTGCAGGCTGCTTTGTTCTATTAATACAGAGCTTTAAACTCTAGTCTCACCGTGTATCTTCAACTCGTACATGAATCGCACCTTTTTTTAATGCAGAAGGCGGTATTGAGGGGGGGACTGATGTGCACAAGAGAGAGCAGTAAGCATTTTTGTGCCCTCCCGTTTGATTAATCATGCTCGATGTTACCTACCGGCTTTGGATTATTTTTTGGGGCTCGGTAGAGTACTTGCCCCGTAGGCCGTCTGTTTCCAAGAGGTTCACTGCGCATCCCTCCGTCTCACTCCGTATAATCGGTACCGTGCAGTGCCGCCTTTTCCAGACTAACTCATTACAATGCAGTGTGTTACATAAACGTGGGGGGCGGGGTAAATGCCAGTTTCCAACTTAATCTGTGCCTTTTTTTTAATGTCATGTGCGCTGATAAGCCATTTCTGTGAGGCATAAGACTGCAGCAGGAATTTTAAGAATTCAAGTTAACAAGTCTAAACCACTGTAACACCCAGAGGCGTGATGTAAAAAAAAAACATTCCCTCCTAAAGAGTTGTTTTCAAAGTCTTGCAGATACGATTTAGCATGAGAGAAAAGTCCTTCCACATGATCAGTTGTGAATGTTGACTTCGCCGTCCTTTTGGGATGTAAAGGTGTCTAATGGATGAAGTGTGTCCCTCAGTGGTTACACGACTATGGGTAAATCTATTCAGCAGTGGGTGCTGTGGTCTCTGAGCTGTGTGGAGGTGAGAAAGTCATGAACCAGAAAAGTCACCATGGTTGCAGTACATCAGGTTAACATTCAGGGGTTTATTTATTTTTCAATGACCGGAGCAAACGGCAAACGAGCGCTGCGGATGTGAAGCGCTCTGTGAAGTGCTTGTCAACAGGCTGACATGCGATACAGCGGGTGACCCGGCCTGACTCGTAAAAGCGCGGCAACGTGAGCTCTCTACCGTCCCCTCGGAGATCATGACTGGACAACGTTGGGACACACACTTTCTCGGGGCGGACACTGGGCCTAGTAACTGTGCAGCATGTTTTTTTTTTGTAGAACGCTAGGGAGAAGGGCTAAGATGGATGGATGGATGGATACCTGCAGAAGGACTTGGCACAGACCCCCCTTGGAGCTTCCTATTTGGTTTAGGAGCCCTGGCAGCAGGCTTACAATGTTTGTTTGCTTTCTCAAATGCAACCAGATGCGGGGCTCCTTTTCAGGGTTAGAGGTCGTTTGCCTCACAGGGAAAAATGCCGAACAACAAAACAGCCACAGAATGATAAGACGACTCGAATGTCGAGAAATATAACAGAGATGTTTGATAAAGCTCCGGGGTTAGATGTGGAAGTGTTGCCCGATCAGGGCGGGTCGGAGTTAAATGCCTGTATGCTGTCCAGCCAGGAAGCTGCTCACACAAAGAGGGACAAAGAAGGAGTGAGACACACACACACACACACACACACACACACACACACACACACACACTACCCAACACAATCTCAAGTAGGTCTTTCTTTTGTGTCTCGTCAAATGGCACAGAAGCGGTTTTGCCGATGGATTTTGAAGTGGAGTGGACGGATGTACAATGAAATCATAGGCTTTGTAAAATACGGAAGTAGTCTCCTGGACATCACCCATCATCGGTTTCGTGGGGAAGAGCCGTGGGGATGCTCAGAGTGGGCGGTTCTGGCATGTCATTTTAGCCATAGAGACCCAAACATGTTTTATTTTAAGTGCTTTAAACTTGCATTCTCTCTGCTGACCATCAGGGGGCGACTCCTAGGTCAATATTGTATAGACATCGATGAGCTTACTTCTCTCTTGATTTATTCCCTCAGTAAACATTGTATACATGAGTTTATGATCTTGATCTCTAGTTTCAAGTCTTCTTACAGCATGATGTTCATTTAGTAAATTATGGTCCATTTTAGAGACAAACGGATCATAAAGCAGAGCATGCTTTAGAGCAGGTCTACTTTGTGATTGACAGGCCGCTTCCACAGCGTTGTCCGGTCTGGGACTTGTTTTTATTTTCGTCTTACTTTATCCTTTTCACAGTGTGTTTTCAGGTCATGAAAGTTAATTGGACTCGGCTTGATCGTTCAGTTGTACTTTGCTCCACCCTCTCGCGTCACTCGAAAAAAAGATGGCGACGGACAAGATGCCGAACTTCTTATATACAGTCTTTGTCTCTGTATCTATTGCCATTCAATGAACCGCAGCTTTTGGCACTTCTGCATTGCTGTCATTTCTTGTGCTCAAGGTTCCCTTTCCAGGTTCTCCAGGCCCCGGTCTACTCTTAACGTAGCACTCTCACTTCCTCTTGACAAACTGCTTGCTGGTGTACGCATTGTGATTAAAAAAAACTTTGAATGAAAAGTGTGTCTAGCTCCGTGCTTTTTTAGCTCCGAGTTGAAGACGAGCTATGGTTTTTCTTGTCACTTTGTCGAACATCACTTTGAAGATAAACCGTTTCACTTCCCCACTTAGCGGAGATCTTTGCCTATTTACGTTATTTAACCCCCGCGGGTCAAAGAGGCTGCAGACATTGTTGCTCTAACTGTTTGCGGCAGCAGCTGGCAAATTCTCGGGCCCCGGTTCGCTGGGGGGGCTTTTACTTTGGCATTTTCTTGATGCGATGACATTTTGAACGTGGCATGATTAAAGGCCTGAGTCATACATGCCGGAGCTGTTACTGTGATGATTTTTGCTCTCACGCACTAGGAAACCTTTTAGGAAACAGCTCTATGTTTCTGACATGATGAATTACCACAGTCAATTATTATTTTTTTTTAAAGCTCCGATTTGTTTTCTGCCCCCAAGCCACGATTTGTGACCCTTTTACAGGTTACAGGATGAATACGCAACGTCATCTTGTTAGGTAGCCCTCACTTTAATGGAGATCCCAAAAGGAGAAGTCGAGATATAATGTAGGTCTGTTACATCAGTGTTTTCAGAGGTGGAATGAGAGATTTTATTTTTTCAGACAGAGCGGGCTTTAACTAGCTGCCGCCTGTCTGCCCATTAAATACTGTTCTCTATCTGGTTGGTAAATACATAGTCGGATGTAGTGGGTGCACTCTATGATCTTCCACCCTGCTTTGCCAAATGACCATTATTGTGTGGCATGGGACACTAACTTGATTCTTTACCACCTGTTTTCCTCTCTGTCTGTGACACAGAGATGTCTGGCTAGCTAAACGCCAGATGGGGCATTCTTATTTTTCTAGATTTAGTTTTTAATTTTGTTTACTTGCTTAAGAGTAAGTATTTAAAATAACTGCTCTTTGTCCAGGTATTATTATGGCAAAACGTTGGGAAAGCACTCGTGTAGATAAATAACCGATTTGGAGCTTCAACAATCAGCCGCATCTTTATTTTTTCTTCTTCCCATTCGCTGTCGGAGGCTTCACATGTCTCTGACGGCTCACTCAGCTCCACACTCGCCACACTCTGATCCAGTCTGTCGGCACCGGAAAACTCCCATCCAGATGGCCTCTGCAATCTGGTCCACGATGTTATCTCCCGATCACCACATGTCACCCCTCAACGAGGAAAGCCACTTAGAAAAAATGGACAAACCTGTGTCAAGTAGATGATGAAATTCAGTCCATCAATTGGCCGAAAGGGAAGCTGAACGTTCAGCAGTATGGTGGCATATAATAAACATGTCAAACATAACGTTTGAACATTTAAACGGATGTACAGGTTGAAGTGGACGCCTGAAGAGTTGACCGTTAATGTTCAGTGTACAAATTGGGGAAAACAAATAGGTAGACGTGTCTTCCAGCGCACCAATGCGTCGCAAGCCATTTACATCGTCACATGAGTGTCCTCTCGTCTTTTGTTCAATATGTGTGACGAGAGCTGGGTCTGTATTCGTGTGACAGAAGCTGCCTAACAACCTGGAAAAGTGGAGGTATCGTAGAGGATATGGAGAACGCATTAATTGCGTGCAACTACTGTGAAAGCAGGAGCATCTATCAAATGATGCAGTTCTACATACTCTGTGCCAACTTGTCCAATAAAAACTAGGCATGCTCAGAAGATTTAAATGTCTGAGGTCGTGAAAATCTTTGATTGCAGAATCCTGGAGTGTTTTTTTGTTTTTTTTTGTTTTTACTCCCATCACAAGTGTTTTTGAAAGTCTGGATTTTGCACATTCATCATGTACAGCACGCATCTATTATTGCAACAGGGTGACGAGGGGCTGGATGAGAAGGCAGTCTTTAAACGGGAAGTCTCTGGTCCGGCGCTGTGGTGGAGACACTGTCTCATCCCCCTGTAGTGTTTGGTTTCCGCCCATGTGAGCAACTCAAAGAGCCTTGAAGTTTAAAGTCCTTCAAAGTGAGTGAGAGTGGGAGAAAAAAACCCTTAAACTGGACGAGACTCAAAGAAGACTTTGTGTTTTGGTGATTGGCTCTGCCAGAAAGGATTTCTCTTGGAAGACAGCGAGGGGACCGGTTGGGCGGGTGAAGGGGAGCTCAGGGAGTTTTTCTTTTTTTTGGGATGGTTGGGGAGAGATGTGAATTACGGCTTCGGCGAAAAAGTGGTCTGTTCAGGTTTGCCGGGGTCCCCTCATTGTGGCAGCGAGCAGGCCACAAAGAGGGGATTTCTTTATTTCTTTATTCAATTTCATGCCACGTCGACCCCGAAACGGCCCCCGTCCCCTCTCCAAAACTGCCCTGTCCCCCTTTGTGGCCGGCCAGTCCAATTCTCTCCACCCCACTGACCAAAAAGGAGAGCCCCTTAATGGACGCATTGTTTGTTCGCTTGTTGTTCTTTTCTCTCGGATAAGGAGGGGTAGAGAGTTGTTTGGGGCCTGGTGACCTGAGGACTCTCATTGAAAAAAGTCCTGAATCCGTGGATCTGGGATTGTGTTTCAGGGTTGTTTCAGTAGGTGTGGGAACCGCAGAGCTTTGAAAAGGGGCTCTCAGAGTCTTCTGGAGGAAACAAAAAACGACAAGTGTTGGAGCTTGTGCTTGATATACGGGGGTCTCTTGTGAGATATCTGAATTGAGTGAGATGGCCCAACATTGTTGCTGTATGCCGGTGTAGCCATGGGCGATCGGAAAAGATCCCAGTTCCGTCCCCATTGACGCCATCCTCAGCCCCATTGTGGCGAGAAGTCTACTCCCGAAGAAGAAAAAAGAGAGCAATGAGGTGCAGCCCGATTGGCCAACTCGTATACTGACGGATTCAGTTATGAGCCGCTCTTTGACATGACTCAATCAAATAAATGGTCACAGAAATATTTGACATGCATGACACCGTCTTGACACTTGACTTCCCATTTATTACCAAATGCAGGTCAATGATTTTGTAGTAAAATGTACAGTAAGAATAGCTGACACATGGCGTATTCCCACATATCAATGTTTCATCCGAGTGTAATTATAATGTTGACCTCGTTGGTCAATGGTCCTGTACAGCACTTTTCTAGCGCTTTCACACTACTTATTGTCATTCACCCTTTCATACACTAATGGGAGGGGCTAAGGTTCCACCTGCCTATCAGGAGTAGCTAACATTCATACACACAACGTAGGCATAGCTATGGGAGCAACTTGGTGTTAAGTGTCTTGCCCAAGGACACATTGACGTGGGCTAGCGGAGCCGGGGATCGCACCGCCGATCCTCTGATTGAAGGACGACCCTGTTCTACCACTGAGCCACAGTCTCGCCACATTTGTGGATGTCAATGAGCAATATGCTTCTAAATCTCGCCTACAAACATTTGTCTTCATATACTTTTGTTTTACTGAACCCTCGTTATTTATTTATTTATACCATGTGCAATATAACCTTTTCATTCCATTTGCACTACTGTCAGTATTACTTTTGTGCACGTAAACGTAATAGTTACTACTTCATCGTTACATGTATACAGGGTTCGTACGATCATGGAAAACCTGTAAAAGTCATGGAATTTTAAAATCGTTATTTCCGGGCCTGGAAAAGTCCTTGAAAAAAATAAAACCCCCAAAGTTTTGGAAAAGTCATGGAAATGTGTTATATTCATGTGGTCATTTACGCTGAGTTTGAAATAATTAATATGCTTTTAAAGGAAAGATGCTCAAAATATAAGCAGGCATACATACAGGCATCTATATAAATGTTTATTCTTTTAATCAAACTATTGTGTCATTCTCTGGTGTCATTAATCCATTGGTCAAAACCCTGTGTTTAGAGTTGTACTCTTTATTTTACTTATACTTTTGTAATCTTTGGTCAATCTCTGGCACAAGAATTTCCTCCGGGATTAATAAAGTTCTATTTTATCGCTTAAGTTTCTCTAGTGATTCAGGAGACTACTACAACAACATATGTGTATTTTGGGACGTCCCTCCCCGTTTTTTCTGCCCAAAATATTCCAAACCCCTCTCGGTATAATGCAAAATCCGGTGCAACTGTTACGGTTTGGTAGCAATTAGGACCCAAGAGCCACAACAACAGTTCAAAATAATAATTTATTCCAAACAAAACACAAGGCAAGACTTCAAAAACACTAATAATCCAAACCGTTAGGTAGAACACGGACAGGCAACACACAGTACGAACTGACCCTGGGGGAGAAGACAGACAGGGTTTAAATACAAGGGGAGGGTGAAGGTAACGACGCACAGGTGGAAACCATGAGGGCAGGTGAAGGGAATGAGCAATCAGGAGACACACGGGAGGCAGACAACAGGAAATGCGGGGACACAGGACACCAGAGACACAAACGACAAAACAAAACCGGAAGCCATCCAACACCGTGACAGCAACGGCACCACGGTTTCCAAAATGTCCACACGGCCGTGTTCTTGCAGGCAATCGTCCTCATTAATCCCCACAATGTAACGTGGATGACCGTTAATGAATATTAAACCTCCCAATTAAAAGGGGTCCTGACTCTTGAGTGAACCTTAAGGCCACTCGTCTCCTTTCCAGCAGCAAACCGCCTGAAACCTGCGCTCCTAACCGTCCGTCCGCCTGACTTCTCTCTGGTTATTTCCCTACTGTTCCGTGTAAAGTGTCTTGCATTTCGATTGCTAAGATCTGACACTGATTTTTGTGAGCCAGCTCAATGAAAAAAACAAAAAAAGGGCCCTGACTCAAAGATGTGAAGCGTGTTACGGAGTTGGCTCGGGTGCAGGTAGAAAACTCTGCTCCGAGGCAGACGAGGCAGACGCGAAGGCAGCAGGCCTCCTGCTCACTGTCCAGCGGAGCGAGCGCTGAACCCGCAGCAGCATATGGTCCCTCTGTATCCTCACACCTTACTGTCTGGCCCCTCTTGGTCCCCCTCCTCCCCTCAACACAAATCTGACCCTTTGACAGTTGGTCATATGACACAAAACCAGTTATTCGTGCTAAACAGTGACAGACGGTGTGTCTGCTGGGGTGGCGGGTGAAGCTGGATGTTGGGTGAGACATGATTTTTTTTCTTCTTCTTCTTCTTCTTCAGCCTGCCAAGTGGGTGGCAACGGCATCATGTGTAAATAATCCAAACAGTGGCTTTGCGTTTCCGTCCGGTCCTTTAAGTCCATAGCATAATAAATAGCACGATCTCCCTCTCATCATTTAGTCTTCGTTGGTGCCTTCTAAAAACCTCGACAGCATTCTCATTACAGTGCGGCCGTCGCACCACAAAGTTTAGGGTGAAGTGCATAATTTAAATCCTTTTTTCAAGTGCATGGAGCACAATGTGATTTATTTGTTTGTTAAAGTTTGGTTGCTAATCTGTGAGACGAGAGATTAGAAACACACAGTTGAGTTAGAGGCCAGTCAAACATGTCATATGCTTCCTTCACACAAAAGCCGCACTTTCTTTTTTTTTTTTTAAGGCAGTTCAATTCCCGGCTTCTCCTTTCGTGGCGTTCGAATACGAGAAAAAGCGTAACGAAAAAGCATTTTTATTTACAGTGCGGTGCAGACTTTTTCCAGACTAGGTGCCATTTGCTCACACTTTGTTGTGGACCCCTGAGAGGGCTTTTGTGAGCAAGTTTCACACGCCAAAACGCTGCGGCCAAACGGCGTCAATGAGGGCAGAGGAAGGGCTGGGTGCTTGTGAAAATGCTACAAAAAGCTAATATGTTATACTATGCAAAGCACACAGGCTTGTTTCTGGGAACTTGGGTTTGCGTAGGATTGCACTTTTCTGTTTAAATTAGAACAGATAGCCTTTTGAATGTCTCACCTTTTTATTTTTTTGCCTTCCCTGGGATAAATATGTCCAACTGCATACCTAAGGACAGGCTTCTGGGCCTTTTACACATGCCGGGACCAAGCCAACACGTTTTATGAACGGGACATTTGGGTGTGAGGATTTGATAGTGTGACTCTGCTGCTACTTCTGTTGCGACTGGATCGGAAGCGCTTGAGGGTGATTGAGGAAGAAAATATCTTGAACAATTATTGGGCAATAGAGAGAGCTTGAAGACAGTCCTGGCAATGTTGTCAGTGCTGCAATGCTTGCACAACTACAGCGTGGAATATGCAAGGCCTGACTACGAAGAAGGAGGAAAATACGCAGGTCTGAATATGAAACATTTTATTGGTTCCTCTCCAACAACTAGAGTAAGACTTAATCTACACATTGTGTCTATGAAAAACTGAAATCAGTACATGGGAGATGAAAAACTGCCGAAAATGATTATGAAGTGAAATATTTTGCAAAATGTTCAAGATTACAATGCTTTCCATAATGATGTAACTAACCACATGAATAAGCCATCCATGGTGACAAAAATCAGTTTTGAACAATTATAGCGTTTTGCCATCTGGAACGCGTCAACGTGATGTTTTTATTTATTTTAACTTCCTTTTTGCTGGACCTTGCTGGCTTCTTTCCCACACTGAAATATTAGTGGTGTAATTCTGCATTAGTGTCGTGCTTGGCAGCCACTTGTGGTCTCTGAAGAAGCTCCATCACGGTTGCGTTGCTGGCCTCCTGTGGGATTGCATCTCCCCCTTCACAGCCCATCACCCCTGTGGCAGGAGACCACAACGTGCAGCAGCTGAGCCCCCTCCTCGCCGCCACTCTGACTCATTATTACGAGCACGGGGGTACAAAAACAAATTTGGTGTCCCATCTGACCGACTATTATTAACACATTGATTGATGCCATCGCTATTTTTAGGAATCGGAGAGGCAACTGGGCATTTCATGCACACTATAAAGCGAGCCAAGTGTGGGTCATGTGGGAGATGACCTGTGGCTCTGTCAGATCGCAATGACGGTAACAAAGACAGTTTATTGTTATTGTCGTTCGTCATTCATGCAAATATATTCTTTGTCAAAGTCTGATCCTTGGGAAATGACGGGAAAATAGGCCGCCGAGTCACCTGAGATGGGAGATTAGAAAGTAAACAAGGCCGCACCCCGCTGCCTCTCAGCATGTTCATTAAGAAGTAATGAGCCTAAGGAGCGAGTCCAGTGGGTAGCGTATTACAGTGTTCGCCATGGCTTCTGTTTGTTTTTCATGATTTTCTTTTTTCTGTTCCAATAACTACCGGCTTAGCTGCGTTCTGTGGAAAAGGATGGCTCTTTTCAATATTCATCTCCTATCGAAATGTCAGCGTGTGTGTGTGTGTGTGTGTGTGTGTGTGTGTGTGTGTGAGAGAGCAATGCTCCGGGGTATTGTCCTCTCCATGCAAATGACGCACGACTCGTAACACGCTCAAGGTTATCTGAGGGCGCGCTCACATCTGCTTCTTTCCGTGCGAGTCGGAAACATCAACTCTGCTTCGTTTTTGCTTTTCCTTTTTCCCCCCGCGTCAAATCGTGAAGTCGATCTGGATCCAACGGACGTCACGTGGAAACCTTGCGTTGCTCGTCCGTGAGTATCGGTAACCCGTCATTTTGAACTGAGTTACAGATTTAGGCCGGGGAAGAGGTCAAGACCTCTGCCACGTATGACTGACTTGTCTGTTCTCTGGTGGAGGTCATTACTGTTCAGGACTCGAGAGGTAGACGAATGCGAAAGTCCAGACTGCAGATTGCCCAATTATGATGCTTCGTTTTAAACGTGCAACGAACTGCCGTTCGTCAGGCATCAACATCCTTCCAATTATACCCACAATACCTTGTTTCCTCGTCGTCGATTCTGATCACGCTCACCAAATATTACGGCCCGGGCTGTAAAAATACCTTTTACATCGACTGCGGCTCTGAAGCCAGTGTGTCTCAGTCATGCTGGAGGACTCAAATAAACCTGTGTGCTTTGTGACGGAACAATGAAGACAGCCAACACAACCCCTGGGTGAGAACGGCCATATCGCGGGGCGAGAACTGGGCTGAAAGGATCCCTTTGTTGCTCTTTCCCTCCATCCTGCCGATCGCCACATCTGCGCGGCACATTTTGTTTCGGAGGGCGAATCCCGTCCTGCATGGTAGGTGTCGACAGAGAATGACTCCAAAAGTCTTTGCCCTCGACTGAGGAAAAGCCTTGTTTCCTTCCTCTCCTCGTCCTCTCTGCCAGTGAGCAATCTCTCAAACGAGTGACTCCTCCAGTGTGGACATGGTACACGTTGCCTTATGGGAGATTTAATTAGTGCATGCCTACGAGCACAATACGCCCCCCCCCCCCCCCCCCCCCCCAAAACAAAACAGTCAAGAACACGACAACTGATGCTTCCCTTTTAATACTGGTCTTAATTTAGCGAGGACGCAGTTTGCTGCCGAAGACCTTTTGCTTTCTATTTTGGTGCAACCAGTAAAACAAAAAACACTGGAGACAATCCTCCCAAAGTGTTCGGTCTCTGAGGAAACGATATGATTGCTGCCTGCTGCTCGGTTGGCTGCGTTCTATCTTCAGAGCAAATGTGTGATTACAAGTGTCAGTCTTTCATTATAGGCAAGTGACTTACTGTAAGTAATACATGTAATTGGCTGATGTTTTGTGTGACTGTGGAGCGTGCAAATGTTTATTTTTATATATACACATTGACGGTTTAACCAAATGACAAAAACAAAAACCACCCGGATTTTCTTCCTTTCATCTAACAAAAATGTTGGGTTGCTCTTGATAATCCACAGAACACAGAGCCAACAGCTTTTCTACGGACTATTTATTTTCCAATTAAGCATATTTGGCCTGGATAAAGACTCTTAATGCTTTTTTTTAGTACCCACTTAAAATGTTGACTGAAATCCTTAAGAATTCTTTGATCAGATATTGCCTGATCTCATTTGGGGAAATGTTCTATATTGAATCTGTTAATTGTTTATTCATCGTTGATACACTGAGCAGTGAAAAGACGTTAAAACGTTGATTTTTTCAATATCAATTGTTTTCACTGTATTGAGGCAGAAAATCAACGACAAAGATGATCTCAAAACCTGAAGAAAAGACACTGAGCTTTTTCACATGGCAGTAGAGATCTTTCATTGGACATTTTAAGTGACAGGTGTGAATCAGCTGCCAGGTTTTTGAGCAACCACAGTATTCTCCAGTGACACTTTTTTTTACAGAGTTGCGGTACATTCATCGTTGACCCAGCATTTATTACCCCCTATTTGCAACACCCTTCATCCACTTTTCACACTCTAGGCTCTGAAATGCAGATCGACGCCACAGCAGGAGCCTGCCAGGCAAAGGGGGCGGCAGGGGTAGGGTTTTTTATTGGATTTTGGGGATTCATATCTCTTCAACGCCTTTTTTATTTTCCTGACGGTATCGGCGCCTGGAGACGAGGAGGCCGGCCAGACGGAGGCTGGGTGGTGTCTGACAGACGGAGAATTGAGGAAGAGAGAATAAAAGAAACTGTTTGCACATTCACTTCCCTTCTTCTCTGCACCATTCTTTCAAAGTCAGGATTGGCAGGCGATCGCACACACACACACACACACACACACAGAGACAGACAAAGAAAAACCGCACACGCAAGCAAAAGCCCAACTTGACGTGAGACTATTACGGTTGTCTTCGTTGAAGCGGTGTGTGCAGACGCTGCAACAACGAAGCAGTTATTTCTTTTCCGCTTTCTTCCAGCTGGATGCTCGGATGCATTAGCTTCCTCTACAGCGGATACGTACAGTGAGCTTTAAGTGTCACAAGACATTGTGGGGTGGGGGGGGAACTCAAACCCAAACACGTCTTATAGTCATATAGTGCAACGTTTTGCGGGATAGTGAAACCACTCTGACGCGTCTTTGAGTCGCGCCGTGAAAGGCGATTCTCCCTTGAGTGTGTGTGTGTGTGTGTACATGTGGATGTCTGTCGCTCCACGGGATCTGCAACATGTGTTGTATGTATCTGTTTATTTTTTCAGGTGAGGGAAGCTGGACATGAGACTGTTCAGCTTCCCTCGCCTGAAAACTCCTCTTGTTCTCTTGTTGGTAATAGCAAATCAAACTCACCGTGCTTATGTTTTCTTAGCCGTAGATGCTCATCAATAATAAATGACGGTGCTTATTCTTAAACCTGCTCCGTTTCTGTCTCCCCTTCAGGCATTTTTGCGCAGAATCCGACAAACTGCAGATGACCAACAGTGCCTCTTACCTGAACATGTCAAGGTATGGCTGGCTTTTAAATTCCCCCAAAAAATGAGCCAAAAGTGTCTTTTTAAAATATATATATATATATATATATATATATATATATATATATATATATATATATTATGAATCTCAGATATGGTGTTTGCCTTCTTTCCCCCCACGTCTGCGTCCATCTGTTGGTCACTTCCTTGCCCCTTTCCCTTCCTTCCTCCCTGCCTCTTTATCTCTTCCTTCCTCTGCATCCCCTCCCCTTACATCACCCCCACCCCTCCCTGTTTTTAGATTCTGTTTTCAAATATTGAGGACATCCTGGAGTTGCACAAAGAGGTGCTGTCTGCAGTGGAGGCCAGTCTGCAGCCCGATCCCCATCCCCAGCATGCACTGGGACACGTGTTCTTGCAGTTTGTAAGTAGCACATGACACACACAAAGACAAGCATAAAACACCCGACGGTCACACGAATCACGCATGTGGGAGCGCATGCAATTCCTCCTCCTCGCAAAAAAAAACAAAAAAAACAAACGCTCTTTTTATGGGCTACGCGTAACCACGGATGCAGGTAAAAGCGTGCAAAGCCTGCTGTGAAAATGCCCCTTAATTATCTCTTAACACACACACACACACACACACACACACACACACACACACACACACAAACACAAACCTCCCTTTGCCTTTCCTCCCTTTCCAAACAGGCTGCATCCTGTCAGCCAAAAAGAGTCTCTCTTCATCAGTCTCTGTGTCCTGCCATCTCCTCCTCTTGCCCCTCCATCCCTCCTTCCAAAGATTTCCTCTCTGCTCTGCAACCCCCCCTCTCCCCTCCCCTCTCCCTTCCCCTCCCGCTCTCCTCTGTTTGAACTCGTTTGGCCCCAGGGAACAAACAAAGAAGGGTCTGTGTCCGTCGGTGGGAGAGATGGAGTGTCACTGGGCGAGGGGGGGACAATGCTTCTGCTGGTTGCACTCAGTCGCGAGCTCCTTCTCTTGCTCTCTCTGTTTGTCTCTCTCTGACAAACCATCTTCAATTCACTTTCACTGAGGCAAAGAAACGCCTCCGCTAGGTATTCCTCTGTCGGTCTGCTCCATCAGCTTTGGGCAGTGATGAAGGACACAATTAGTTTGTTTTGCCTTTGAGAAATGTCCATGGAGCCAAAAGTCCAACCTGCATGCCATTTCATGAGCCACACCACCATCAATAATAATCCATCCACTAGCTGCCACTTAATCACATCTGTGGATATCTGTTTAATCTGCTCATCGAAATGTACCTTCACACATGTGCGAAGTGTTATGGTCACCGACTTGATTGAAGGAGCCCAGTCTCTTTGCCCAGAGGTCAGACTGGGTGGGTAATGGGAAAGCTGCTGGTGCTTTAATTCCCCCCGGCCTTTTTTTTTATAATTTCAGTGTACTTCAAGTTTACATCAGTGCCACGACAGGAAAAAAAAAACCTCAAACCAGCACTGGATATCGATTCCAGGTGTGATGATGAGTCATAGTACGAAAAAAGATCTCAATATACTTGATATAATTAATTGAAATGGTATTTCAGTCCAAGGTATTTCCTTTTCTCAACAGATTCAGAACATTTACATAACTGAGTATAATTGTTTTAATGTACATGGATACATTCAATTACTTTAAATGTTTTTGCACTTTTTAATGTTTTCAAATCAGGATAGAGTTCACAGATTCACAGATATTCAATTCACATCGTTATAAGAAGATAAAAGCAGAAAATCTTTACATCTGAAAAACTAGGTTGATGAATGACTGAAAGTTGTCGACAATCTACACTTTATCTTATTGTCAATGAATTACCATGAAAATACCAAAACCATTACAGGCGACTAGCTTCAGCTACATATTACTCAAAATGAAAAAGCATATCTCCCAACCATGTTTCAATATTCTTTTAAATAAATAATTAATTGAAATCACAATTGTTAGCGAATAATCTCCAAACTAATTCAGCACTAATATGTTTATATGAGCAAAAAGAAAGCATACATGGTTTATAATTCAGTGTATAAACATGTAATACATGGTTTATAACACACTGCAAATGCACTTGTAAGCAGAATTAATGAATTCATCACCAACTCCTCCTGTGATAACAGAGGACAATAAAACACAGCTGTAATTATATAAAATATGTCTCCATAAGAGAAGTTATAATTGTTGACAAATACGCTGTAACTAAAAGTTAAACATGTCCTCTTGTTTGCTTTACAACTGGTGTGTTTGTTAAATGTGTATGCACTGCTTATAAATAGGGGAGCGGGGAAGTGTTACCCTGCATATCTATTACACTTCCCTCTCCGACCCGTGACCTTTGTCTCCTCCAACACCGATGCAGCTCAGCCAATCGGCTGGCCCCGTCTGGCGCCCTCCAGCCGTGGCCCTTGACCTCGACCAGAGGTCAACACCATGACCGGGATTTGATTAACCTCCCGCATTGTTCCGCGAGACTGTCTGTCTGCCACTCACAGTTCGGGAAGAAAAATGGGAAAATTCATTGCTATTCCAAGTCAGATGTTGCCAAGATATATTGGGAGGCTGCCGATGTTAAAAAAAGAAAGAAAGTGCACCAGTCTTTTATTTTGAAAGTTTATTTATATAGCACATTGCAGTAGCAAGGCCATTCAGAGTGCTATACATATCAGATCAAAAGCATTAAAGCGATATACAGATGCTTCTTTGTCACTGTTAATGAATAGAGGACATTTAAAGAAAAAAATGAAGACATTGGAACAAGTCTGTTTCCATTGAGACACACACACACACACACACAGATTCTTAGCCCTCGCTTCACTGCCTGCATGAGATTATTTAAACCCTGCAAAAGGTGAAAAAGTGACTCGCGCTTGAGGAGACATCAATATTTGCTCTATTTCTGGGAGTGTATACATGAGCGCTGTGCAAGAGGCAACAGTCACGTTATTATGCACTTTCTGAACTACGGCCATTATGCGTCGACTCTATGCGATTCCTCTCTGTGTGTGTGTGTGTGTGTGTGTGTGTGTGTGTGTGTGTGTGTGTGTGTGTGTGTGATGCTACCCCTCTCATCTAGCCTCCGGAATAACATTCCAATGACGGGGGAATCAAATAAAGACGTACGTTTATCAAAGGGACAACCCACGTCTTTGAGCTATTCTGGATACAACTGATGTCTTTCAGAGTCGTCTCGATGCTTAAAATGGACTCTGTGGTTCACGTTTTGGCCCCTGGTAAGACGTTTAGCTGTGCCTGAATTGAATATGTTGTTGTCACCGGAGAAAAGGAAATACCTTGGAGGGGGCTTTGGTTGTAAACATAGCTGGAGCAGAGGGGCTAGACAGCCAATTGGTGACTGAGAGCGTTAAACGGTTATTTCAGGTTGAGCTACTGAGGTGCCACCATATCCAGGAGCACGTAGGTGTAAACTGATATACAGTGGCTACATTTACATGTCCCTAAATATTCAGCCTGCTCAAGTTTTGTGGTTTTTTTTTTTTTTGAAGATAGTGACCCATCCTGCACTGCTGCATTTCACAGTCTGGGCATGTTCAGCTTAGTTGTTGCTAGGCCCTCATGGTTTAACAATTGGGTAGAGCAGACGGGCAGACGCCGTATTCTGTTTCCTGGTTTCACGAATATCATGCAATCTATGAGTTTTTTTTTTTTTTAAGGTGCTTAGTTGCCACTCAAAAAGTAACACTTTTCCCATTTGCATTGACATCAACTGCTTTACAATGCATACCATTTTCTTATACGATTTTCTTCCCAACAAAACAGCATCGCAAGAAGCTGCAAAGTGTCCCATTCCTATTTCGTGACATATTACCACATGTTTGATATTTGGTGCATTTGGACGGACCACATAGTTTATCGCTATGACGACGTTGTGCTGTGGACAAATTAGAGCCAGAATCAACTTTATTGGCGCTACGCTTTGCATTCGTTTAAGCTCGATAGACTGCTGAGCTAACGGAGAGTGGTCTCAGTGAAATACAGAAAGGATGATTCATGACAAACGTGCTAATTTGAGAGATCAAACCCCCTCTAAGCCTGTAAATACGACCCAACTCATTTTAAATGTGCCTCGACAAGAACGGGAAACCAATGGCCTGTAAAATAGGGATACTGAATTTAAATATATGAGATCTTTTCATTATTAATCATCATTTAATCATAATCAGACTATTATAAATACACATGTACAAGTCTTGTCCCTCCCATGCTTTCTTCCTCTAGCTGCCTTCTAACTAGTATCTGGGGTTCCACACCATATGCCGGGGACAGCTGTTGCTCCCAGTGGTGCTTTGGACTGGGATCCCCTGCCAAATGGCTTTGGGTGTGTTTGGGTTCCTGCCCCCCTGTGTGGTTTAAAAAAATGTTTATATTGTGCTGCTGCTCACTCGTGTTTTACACATCCACACATCTCGGCTCCTTCTGGTTCTATAAAAAGAGCTGTTAGCTTTGTTTGGCTGCTTCTGTCACCACTGCCGGGTCGCCATGTTAAAAACAGACACTGTGTGAGTGTGTGTGAGTGTGAGAGGTACAGGAGGCTGGCTTGGTGACCACCTCTATTTTAGTATAGTAAGGAACCTTTCAAATATGCTTTCAAACTTTTTTTATCAGGCTGACTCGTCTCAATGACCGAATATCAATTATTTCTTTGTAGTCATTATGGCCACGCCAGCTTTAAACGCAGAGCCTCTGGGCGGCGGCAGTTAAGGTTGAAAGCGGCGCCCGAGCACCTGTAGTTTTGGATTTCACTTACTAAGCGGCTTCAGGTGTCAGTTTCTAGACCCGGAGCTGAGGCCCCATCGTGCACATGGTTTCACATCCCAATTGCTGTAGCGCAGTTAAGAATACACAATGGGCCTCGACAAGCTTCAGGTGTACACATTGGTGTTGCGTACTGCACGAGTAATGCATGCAAAGCTATGGTGGACTCACTCGCCCGGGTGTCACGCTGCGTGTACACAAAAGTAAACAACAGCCCGACAAAAGTGCTCTGGACCAGTGCTGGGGCTGTTGTGCCTTGTTGCACCGCGTGACTCTGTCACCTTCAGGAAAAAGGAAGTGTGGTGTGTTGCCACAATGATGTGGGCTACTTCGAAAAAGAGAAGTATGATGGATGCTGTGAAGGAATACTGCGGTCGGTACATGGCAATCCGGAAAGCTTTGTGAGGGTCTGTATTCTTTCAGCGGTTTTGTTCCAAAAGTCGTTGCACTCGATAGCCCAGAATTGCAAATGCTGGCGTTGCTGCTGCTAAAAATGAGCAGGAATGAAAGCTGCTGAAGTGCAGTTATCCCATGCTTTTTTTTGCAATAATAAAAGCGAATCATATTCGACTTGAGCAACAGGAGCTTTCTCAGTGGATTCCTCACCGCTGCCAACTAGCCAGTATACAATACGGTATACTGTACATCTGCAATCCTGACGTGTTTTTTCTTCTTCTTTCTTTCTCCTGCTTTTGCAGAGGGAGGGTTTCTCGGTGTACGGTGAGTACTGCAGTAACCACGAGAAGGCTCTGCGACTTCTCATGGAGCTCAACAAAATCTCCAACATCAGGACCTTCCTGCTGGTAAGTCGCCACAGCTCCCCTCTCCTCTCGCCCTTTTCTTCACATCTCGTCTCTTTTGCATTATGTTGGTCTTCCTTCCTCTTCTGCATCGTGACTCTGACTTCTCTCCTCTTTAATAAAAAAAACAACAACAACAAAAAACGCAATGTTTTTGTTATTCTATTTCATAGGGGTCTTATGTATCCTTTCCTCTAGTGGTGGTCCATTTAATACCTTATCTTCTTTCCTGGTGCCTCACACTCCCGTCTACCTTTGCCCCACATTTCTCCCCTCATGTGAGTCTCTCAATCTCTCCTCTCCTCTCTTTTTTTCCCCTTCCATCATATCGCCTCCATTTCCATGTTAACGTTTGAATAAAGGGGAAACCCCCCTCGACAAGGCCAGAGGGTTCTTCCTGCATGGACAGGATGCAACCGCTCGCCAAGGTCACCTTTGTGTCGCTCTTGTAGTGTTTCCGCTGCCAGCTGTTCTCTGTGTTTTGACACCCAAACGCTTGCGCCCTGAGACAATGAACTTAAAATGCCGACGGGGGCCTTTTGAGTTGGGGGCCGAGCCGATGAAATCATCTGCACATTCCGGGCCAGCCAGCTGTGGAGCGTTGGCAGCCTGTTTGGGATTGGCCGGGAGATCTGAGGCCGCGCGCTTGTCGCTGCCTGATGGTTCGCTTCCACGGCATTATTCTGATCCACAGGACTGGAAGCGGGCGGATGAGAGTGTGTTCTGTGTGCCTTGGCTTTTCCGCTCCTCCTGGGCCGGTCATGCGGTGGCTAATTGGTTCGGTCTTGAGCGACGTTGACGGCTCCAAAATCGAATCACTGCACAAACATCTGGGTACACACGAAAAACTGTTGTCTGGCCTGCTCAGTAAGCTCACGTATTGGACTCGCTCTTGTGCTTTGACTAGCAACCCGCGAGCAAAACAAAAATAAGATGAATTCACGGCCATTTAGAAAAAAATAAGTCGACAGAGAAAATGTGCGATTCTTCTGTACAACATTGGTGGATACAGATTGAAAGTTTCTAAATTCTTAAAGCGGTGACCACCGCAAAACGCTGTCATAGCAATTAATGACAGTGTAACACGCATTGCCACCGGTGTCTTTCCAACGTTCCCTTTTTTATCTTCTTCCGGATTAAACTATTTTTATGCTAATTAAATCACACGACGACGGGAGCTTCCGAAATTGTGTGTAGAAATGAAGCGCTAATTGCATTGGAAGAGAAGAGGGAAGTGAAGCGAAAGCAAAATGAGGTCAGAGTGAAGAGCGGAGGGAATTCTGGCTCGAGGCTGGCAGATTACAAGTAAGCAGAAGATGAGAGGAGGGAAAAGAGAAGTCGGGGAAGATTTTAGACTGAAATTTTGGTTTTGTCTGAGAGAAAACGCACTCGTACATTAGGAATCTGTGAATCCCAAAGTTACGCAGTCACAATGAGTTGCTGCTGTTTTCGCTGCTCATTTTCCCATCAAGCATACCCCACCATCCTCTCCTCCTCTGTGAGAGTGATGCCGTATGATGATAATGCTCTGAACTGATCTGATGCTGTCTGTTTCCCACTGGAGAACACTCAAGTGGTTTATCTGCTTTTGATCTTTCATCCCATCCTATGAGCTCATAGCATACTGACAGGCTGCGTTCCTACAAAACACAAGGCAGCAACCATGACTGTAAATCTCCCGGGGAATGAGAGCACATTTTAGAGGTTTCTCAGGGATCCTTTCGTTTGGCTTTGGAGGCTTTTCCAGCGGCGCAGCAGAAGGAATGTAGTGGAGTTATAGAGTTGTGTGTATAAATACGCCATCCTAAAAATGGGACTGAAGTCTTTTTGTTGTTTTTGTTTTTTTAACCCTATTTGCTGTAAGAGAAGGAACTGGGAGTAAAATAAGTGCTCCCAACATGCAACAAAATGTGTCTGAAACCGACCACAAGGTGCTATTGGTAATAATTAAGACCCATAGACTTGCCGAAATAAAGCTTTGGTGACAGGATGTGGTCCTCGGCAGTAAAGCTTTCCCAGGAAAAACAGCTATCGTGGTTGGGACATGCCAAAATATAGGTTGTGCAGAGCGGTCACAGAAGTCAAGTACCACTGTAATTAAGTGAATAAATAAATAAATCTCTATACTGCAATATGATGGCAAAATTGTCAAAAGTATAAACAGACTAAGAAATAAATAATCATGTGTTTCTGAAACAAAAGATGAAGACCCACATGACAATTATTGTCGCCATATGTATTCTTTTTCTGGAGACCACATCGACAAATGCCCTTTCAGTGGCAGCAATGTATGAAGCGCATACAAATTAAATAACGTGTTTATAAATGGGAAAATAAAACCCAAACAAACAGAGACGGATTATTCTATTCTGCACCTGGACCTGTTATAGATGTGCTGCCGGTGCAACAGGCTGGGACTGAATGGAAATGACAACAATGGTCAATTAGAGTCTGTTTATTGCTGAAAGAAAGAGACAGCGACGCAAACAGCTGCACAAAAATGGACAAGTGCTATGCAAAAACATAAAAAATAAAAAAATGTTATACTTTAAAAGAAATTAAGTGTTTTTTTTCTCTCTGTAACTGAACCAAGTTGCACTTTGAAGAAACAACATTGGATGCTTTGGTCCTGATTAAGCTATCATTCATTCCAATGTTAACTTGGGGGAACTCACCATTTTCTCTAACTTTTCCATCACAAGCATTATCTTGCTGTCTGGTAAATATATAGTAGTGTGAACACTGGCGTGTAACGTTGGTTATTTGCGTCTCTTCTTCAGCACTGCATGCTACTCGGAGGGAAGAAAAGCACAGATGTTCCCCTGGAGGGCTACCTTCTCAGCCCCATTCAGAGGATCTGCAAGTACCCTCTGCTGCTCAAGGTACTTAACAACTCCTGCACTGATGTCACGACGCTGTCATCAAATGATCACACCAGCTTTGTTTAGTTTTTTTACACATCACACCCTACTCAGACAATTTAAAGAAACAAAACTAAGCTAACATGCTAGCTGACATCAGCAACCTCATTACATGGACACAGTGCTGCTGTGTTGATCAATACCAGTGACTGGTTTTATGTTGTGAGCAAGAACTTTATACCTTCTGTTATTTCAAGGCACCCAATCCTCCCAACACACTTTTCCTTCTGCATGGGTGGCGGGACACGCGTCAAAGATTTAGTTGTTACCAAAGGTCACAGAATGCTTTCTGCTCCAAGACTTAAGTGCTTCTATTTATGTGCCCGCTTCTCGAAAGTCTACCGTGTTTTTTTGAAAACTCCTCCTTCCCCCAATCCAGGAGCTGCTGAAGCGGACCCCGAAGAAGCACGCCGACTACCCGGCAGTGGAAGAGGCTCTGCAGGCCATGAAGGCCGTCTGCTCCAACATCAACGAGACCAAGAGGCAGATGGAGAAACTGGAGGCTCTCGAGCAGCTGCAGTCGCACATCGAGGGCTGGGAGGTGAGAGTGAGACGGGCGAATGAGAAAAGCCTCAGACAGTAACCTCGAGGAGTAAGAAAATCACTGTTGCTTCCTTGAGAAGGGGGGGGGGGCCTTGAGAGCTGAAAGATGATGGCACAATTGCAATAGAGCAGTGACATGTGAAGGGTACAAATTGGAGGAAAGAAAGACATACTTTTCTTAGAGCAACATAATTATGATTCGAAAAAGGTCTCTGCAAAAGACAGACGTGAAAGTCCTGTGACGTGACCACGGCCAAGCTTTTGAGAGGGACCTCAACTGCCCGCGGTCGGCATCTACCTTAAGAGTTAAGCTGATGCAGCCAAGATAGCCGCTCTGAGCACAGGGGCCGCGGACGGGGCTTGGGAGCCGAGCGACGGGTCCAGTGCATTTTTCACGCCTCCCTCACCCACCACAACAGAGGCCTTGTCTTAGCAGGCACCAAAGGGACAATCCACCCACACAGGGTGCCAAGGGGGGTGCCAGCAGGCACACTGCCCAATCAGAGGAGACCAAGGAAGCAGGACTCGAGTCTCACATGAACTGGGAGGGTTATATGAGGGGACTTTTTGAAGGGGGGCAGAAAATTGAAGGATGGAACTGGGGAGTGGGCCCCACTGGGACATCGCACTTTGCTTGCCAAAACAGACCCCTCTCCTGTCTTTGCCTCAGAGAAATGTCACAATTTGACCCTGATGATTGGTTATTAAGTCTGGGTACATAAACAGGAAAAGACCGTACAGGATATTTTCTGCTTTCTGCTCTAAATGTATGACCCAAGACCACAGAGTAGGGCTGAAGACGCTATTCAATGGTTATGATAGATTGGAATTGCACTTTTTCCACTTCTGTTTCTTTGATTATAACTTTTTGGTATTTAACTTCACGTATGCTCGGTTACGCCAGTGTTATTATGTTATATAAAGTCTTACATTTTTAAAAAAATTTTTAAGGTAAACTATCAAAGATTCAGTTTTTTTCCAGCTTCTCAAATGTGAAGTGTTTCGCACAATTTTAAATATCGTTGAGTTTTGGACTGATTGGCATTGTTTTCAAATTTGTTGCCATTTCATACACAAAATAATGGATCGTTGGATACAATCCTAACTGCTAGGAGCATCGCTGTGATTCACTTTGAGATCGGTGATGGAGTTAATGTTGAGATTTACCTTAATAACCTGAACATGAATGATCATTGAACTCAAATTAGCCCTTAAACAGATCACGTTCAGTAGGTTACAGCTCAAATCCAGCTGTTACCTCTGAAAATGGATGCACCCATTCAGTCCAAGACAGGCAATTTCTCTGTGCTCTCCCTCTGAACAACTCTGCTTCACCCCGACCCCCTCAAAGAGCCTCCAACCTTACAGCATTAGTCTCGCTCTTATTTCCCCCTCCCACTCCTTTCAGGCTAATCACCTCCAGCTCTAATGGCAGGGGCCGCTAGTAATGCCGAATCAGGCCCTGACCCATTACCGCTGCTCAGATACACTTTGCACACACACTCACCCCGTCGCTGTTGCGTATTTGCATGCTTTCATATACATTATGGATGTATGAAAACGTTGCCGTGCCTGCGAACGCACATTACAAGCGCTCCAAGAAGACGCACACATATGCATCGAGGCCGCTGTCTGAATTCTCATACATGCGGTCGGGCCAACCCCCCTCCCCAGATCAGCACAGTTAAAACGAGGTCGAATCGATGGTCTGAAACCCGATCCTCTCCCCAAGACCCTGTCAGTGTGCACCTTAAGAAACCGCTCAGAGAATAATTTTCTCCCTCTTTCTCACGGACTCTGGAGCAGTGAACATCCATCATAAATACATACTCGTGGAAATCAATTATGGCCGCTGGAGAGCGGGCGTGGCTGGCGGGGAGGGTTTCCATAGATCTCTGGTGTACCCCTGTCTGAAACATCAAAGACGACATCGAAGTCCAAGTCTGATGTGTACGTGTCGGCGAGCGGTGAGGGGTGCTCTCCGGGCCAAAAGGGGAGGGGAGGTTGTCTGAAGTCGGCACATGGGTGTATTTAGTTCCAGGTGATTTGGAGGGGAGTGATCCGTTTAACAATGAGCAATGAGACGTCTTTGTTGTCTGTCATCTCATTTTATGTGTTGGCGGGCTAACAGACCCGAGGAAGTTAACACAAATCAAATTCTTAAATATTCCCTCGCCTGTTTGATAGCCGTGTTGTCCGTCATTCACAAAACAGGAAAGTATTGCACGTGTGTGTCTGCGAAAGCGGTTTCTGTTCGATTTGAAACGTGAAAATTATTTTCTAAAATGCTGAAGTAATGTTAGCAATTGGTCCAGAAGTTCAGCCACTTTGGGAGAAGGTTAATTAGACAACATGTTGTGGTCAATCAACGCAGCATTTATCCTAACAGTTTCCCTGACTGACATCAACGGCCTCTTTACCAAAGACTGAGAGGTCCGTGGATCACTTTTCAAAATATTTATTATCTAAATTTCAGTAAAAACAGTCAGAATGAGACCGGGACGAACATATCACGCACACATTTCAATACAGAAACTGATTCAATACGTTTTTTTTGGTCTTCAAGTTGGGGACGAGAAACGGCTTTTAAGACAAACTTGATCACATCCTGCGAGGGTGGCGGGCTGCAGAGTAACATAATGCATGTGAGTAAGTGCAGGGGAGTTGACGAGGCCTTTGCATCACTTTGGCCCGACAGAGGTACAAAGCATCTCATCGGGTGTCACTGCAGGGATCAGGATAATACATAAGCACTTCCACCTACAGTCTGCACCATGTCATGAGTCATGTAGTTCCTTCCTCTATGCCTATACAGCTGTATTATTTTATGCACACGGGTGCAGGCGTGTACCTGTAGCATGCACGTACACTCGTTTACATGCCGAGAAGAGAATAAAAAGGCCTTGTTTGTTTCAGAGCCCCACAGGAAACTCTATGTAGGCCAAGGTGATGGTCTTGACGGGGGCTGCCACTTTAAAGTGTAATGCTTCCATTGAAGGTAGACGTGATGGATTTGCTCCACCCCCTTCCCCCCGCAAAAAAAAGATTCAGTTTGAGATAACTCTGTGTGTTAGCAACACTCAGTGCAGGAAGGCTGAGCTCTGGTGTTACGACTAGCGAGAAGCTAACTGTCCTGGCAGTGAATGGTGTGTTTACTCTTTATTATCAGTGAAGATGGAATGAAAACAAATAGTCCTTTTTTGTTTTCCTGGCAGCTCCCCTATTTAGACTAAAAGTGCTATCAGAGTCTCCATTCTCTGCTCAAATTTGCACATGGCCATGATGGAGGAACCTTGAGTTGTGTCACTCTCGTTATAGTAACAATGCCTTAAACTAATGTCCTTTTCAATCTTCTTTCTTCTTCTTCTTCTTCTTCTTCTTCTTCAGGGAACCAACCTGACAGACATCTGCACGGAGTTGCTGCTTCACGGAAATCTCCTGAAAATCTCTGCAGGCAATATCCAGGACCGCGTCTTCTTCCTGTTCGACAACCTTTTGGTTTACTGTAAGAGGAAGTCCAGGTGAGAAGGGGCAGACCTGCCTCCAACTATAGGGCTGCTTCCACAACAGCGCGTCAAAGGGAGGGTGGAACAAGAAAGCATTACAAAATATTTAAATCAACAGACGATCGGGAACAAGTCAGGCGCGGGAAACTGGCGCAAATGTTCACATTCCTGTTTGTCTAGACATGTTTTTAGTGCGCAGGCCAAAACAACTACACGTGCCTGCTGTTCCCGGAGCTGTGTCGGCCGTGAATGTACGCATTGGTATTTTTCTGTCAACGGATGTTTTCCTCCGCCGAGTGTAACCGCAGTGTTGTCTCATCATGCAGGGTTTCTGGAAAGAAGTCCACCAAGAGGACCAAGTCCATCAACGGGCCCCTCTATGTGTTCCGAGGCCGAATCAACACCGAGGTGATGGAGGTGGAAAATGTGGAGGACGGAACAGGTTTGTGTTTGCGCTGCAGCCTTGCAAGACCGTCTATATGTCCATTCATGCAGTCTGAGCTCTTTTTGATTTGTTCACTATGACATCCCAGGTAATATAAGGAAAATAACCTTGTGCGTTCACTACTTTTAGTTTGCCTCCAGGGTTGCAGCTCGCAACCTCATGCACCACCTTTTGATGTCGGCTGTTCAGTAACGGGTTGAGGCGTAGATATAAATCTAAAGTACCAGGTAATAAACGCGGCGCGATCTCGGAGCGTGTTTCGAGATGTAGTGCCAAAGATAAACGACTCCTCTGAGATCCGGTCGTCGACCAGCTTTTCTTGCTGTTGTGGTTTGTTTTGCGAGGTATTGCGCCGGGCTTAGTAGAAACACTGCGTCTTCTTCTCTCTCTCTCTCTCTCTCTCTCACATGTTTCCTCTTTTTTTAGGTCTCTATTGTGCTGGCAGAATGTTTTTGAAGACCACATGACTTTTTTTTTTCTTCTGCGTGTTGCCTGTCACATTTAGGCTGCGGAAGAAGAAATCACAAAGAAAAAAATGCTGTGTTCTCAGAACATAGGGGTCTCGCATCGAGAAATACATACACGTGAACTCCCACAAAGCAGATTATCTGATTACTAAGGGTGTAAGATATGACATGGGGGATTGTCCTGGGTTATGGGCTGAAAGCGTGAATGGAACCATCCAGTTTATATTTTAAATGATAATAAAAGATAACCCAGGCTGCATGAACTGTACATAATATGTTCCCACCTTCAGAGTCACACCAGTGAGGAATCTGACTCAAATAGCCACCTGTTCAGCTTTGCAAGCATTCAAAATATCCTCACTTTCACTGATTCATAAACCTCTCTGCCTTGATTAATGCGAACATGCACATATAAAACTCTAAGAGAATCCATCTTTTTCCCGTTCCCATCAGCAGTAGCTGCTCCCTGTGGGGCCTGAAGTATCACATCTATTTATATGACCTTTGAGCGCAAGACTAATGCACCCCATTACCAGCGGCCATTCATTATTCAGTAGCGGCTCACCTGCAGCTAAATGGATGATAAAATTAGAAAAGGGAACGAGGAGGGATTTTGTTGAGTCAGTGGAAAGGAGGTCTTTTATCGCTCTCGTGGTGCATCGTGTTTATCTCTTTAATTGGCTTGTAAATCATTGCTCGAGCAGTAAATCCTATTAAGAGTGATTTGATTACACTCATTAGTACTGTCTTTACTTACCACTGAGGTCAATGTTGACTTTGGGTATGTGTCTTCTTTTGAAAATGAAAACGAGAAAGAAGAGGAGAAAGGAAAAACAAGCTGGGCAAAAAACAGCAAAGCAGAGAGATACTTCACAATTCTATTCTAATGAGATGGTTTGTTTAAAGTGTAACCCTAAAGGCCATTCCGATATAGGCCAGAAATATTGGGGGAAAAGATAGCTCTCTAATAAACTATTTTAATGGTTTTCCTCCTCCATTTAAACAAAAATAAATTACTCCATTACTTTTTTTTTCTGCCTCGTAGCGGACTATCACAGCAACAACTACACGGTGACGAAGGGCTGGAAGATCCACAACACGGCTAAAAACAAGTGGTTTGTCTGTATGGCCAAACACGCAGAAGACAAGCAGAAGTGGCTGGACGCCATCTTGAGGGAACGGGAGCAGAGAGAATGTGAGTAAGGCCTTTTAAAAAAAAAGGCAATTTATGGCACTTCTGGTTTATGGCCCTGAAAGTGAAAAACCAGAAATGATCCTTTTTTTTATACCAGAGTTCCCCTCATGGAAAACTGACACAACTTGTTTCTGTAATGCAGTTTCGAAAGACGTGGCGCCACCGACCATGTTCTACAAAGGAGCAATTAGTAGTTTATTTTATACTTACAGTGTCTCGCATTGTATTACATGCAACTGTATTGCCTCCTGCTCCCTCTACTTTTCTAGCCTCTATTTGCCCTACATGCAGTGTTTGTGTCCCACCTTGAACGAGCTGCCCGCCTTCGTTTTTCCGCACGCGGAGGCTCAGGTGACACGGCGTCTACGGTTGGCCCGGCCGACCTGTGCACCGAGCAGAGGCTGCCACACAATCAGGAAAAACAGATCAATGTGGCGGAGGTATTTGACTCATCAAAGCCCTCGGTGTGAAGGGACCGATGAGACAAATGTCTCATTCACGAACAACTAAATATGCTAAAAACAGCATCCTGGGCAAACGCTTGAAATAGAAAAGCATTGTCAAAGGAAGCGAAGCTCGGTTACGTCATGCACATGTCCTTTAATTAATCTGGATCTATTTTTACTTCAATAAAAGTGTTTATGTCTTGCATTGACGAGAAGACAGAGTTGTATCCTGCAGTTTGTTTGTGCAGTCGTAGAATGAGTTGACATGAGGAATTGGTTTTGGATTAGTGTGCAGAAAATCTAATTGTATTGAGTCTGGCCCAAAAGAAATACACTTTATTCACTGGTGGTGAAAAAAGAATAAGCCCTACACAGCACCACATCCGCTGATCCGAGATTAGTAATGCAAACTGATATTGTTGTTGCTCCTTCGGACTTCCCTCTTTTGCCTTTTAAAATACTCTCCCACCTGTTCACCACTGGCCATCTGTCTTTGTTACGTTGTGTGCGTTAGACAGTGTGAAAGGCTTTAACTAGATTTTAGGGCGGTGCACATCAGGTCACCTGATAGCATTGATGGCTAAAAATCTAAATTAATTCCCTAAAGCTAATTGTTTGGCCGAAGATGACAGAAGGCCTAAAATGTTTGCTGCACGCGTTTGGCACCAACTCAACACAAACATTTGCATTCTTGTGAATTACTCATTGTAATCTCACATTAAATAAAAAAAAGCATCTGCAGCAGAGTTCTCCGGCGTCTGACACTGTGATGAAAGGGTTGCAGAGGAGGAATAAGTACGAAGGAGTGTGCTGCAGCTTGGGGTGTTTGGTTTCAACCCCGGCGGAAATCGTCCTGAGGCTAACAGATGCCAGATCAGTCACAGTGCCCAGTTTCCCCTCCAATCTCCCTTTCTATTACCCCCGCCATCTACACTACACTCTGCTCTCACTGTGTGCTTACCTTTCTCTCAAGCGCATTACTAACAGTCTAGACGGCTACTTGATAAAGTTTTACTGCGATAAATCCTGGCACATTACATTTTTTCCCCACTTTCCCCAAATTGCTTTTCATGACACGCCTTGTTTGCGTTGCGTGACCTTTTCCATGTCTCACTGTGGTCCTCCCCCTGCATTGGACTGCTAGGTAGAGGTGTTTGTCTCATCAATGGGAGAAAATGCGCGGGTCGGATAACGCGTCGGGGTACGCGCTCGTGCCAAGCACAGGAAGACAAGGAGTAGCCCAAGACAAACTCTGACAGCTGGAACAGAAGCTGAGGGGCCCTCTGCTGCTGGACAGGCCCCGTCTGTTGTTCAATGACACTCATTGTTTAAGTCTGCTCCAGCTGCTGTCAAATGTAATATAGCCCCACCTCCATCATGGGGCTGCCAGTGCAGAACCCCCACAGACTCTCTGGGAAACGGATTCAGGAGATGGCCGTTTAGTCTCACCCTTCGCTCTCCCTTTTAGTTGGTCAGACTTCCACCACAACACTTCTGCCTTCATGTGAGTTGCACAATGCAGCGCCAAGTTTATCGTTTGCAAACAGCCAAATGCCAGCTGATCGTATGCGTGCACAAATGTTCTGCGATTGCAAAGCACGGAAATTAAAAGAAGAAGAAGAAATCAAAACAATACGGACTTTGCACTCATAGTATATCTCTGTGTGCTTTTTGTGGCCAACGCCAGCTTCAAGGGCTTGAGAACCAACTGGAGGCGAGTCAAAAGGAGGAACAAAAAGAAGACCTGTGGCCAAATGCGTCCCAGACCACCCTCAGAGAGTCGTGATCGGAATGCGCCTTGGTGGTCGTTAACGCTCGCATTTAGCGCTGTCCACTTGTGATCCGCTCGTTGCAGACGCATGTTTACACGAGCTGTAAACGGGGTCAGGGATCCCAAGTTAAATCTGTTTCCTGGTTTCACAAATGTGATATTTTGTCTGTCAAGTGTTTTGCGACCCTTTTACAATACTTTATAGTCCAGTTTGGCAGCTTAAAGTGCCTCTCAGCAGAGTAAAGCAGCTTAGGGAGGCGCAGAACAGTCGCGTCGCCCGACTCAGAAAGCCTCACGTCGTGGTTCAGAAGTTCATCGAACCCCAAGATGGGGGAAAGCAGCTAGAACTGTGAAACCACTGGATTTTTTTTTGTTACAGGGGGCAGCAGGCCTCACACTGGGCCCTCACATGTTACAATAGAAGAATAACGGTTAAGAAACCAACACAGAAGCAAGATCAAGATCACGCTGCCCTCCTGAACTCTTACTCCCAGAACGACTTGTCGAGGGGAGATACACATCTGGGCTTGTTGCAGAACGTTGCGGCAGACCCGAGCCGCCGTGCCCTGTTCCAGGCTTCATTTCATCTGCACAATACCAGAACACAACCGGGCCGTCAAGCTAAAGGCCCGCTTGTCTCTTCTAAGCACCGTGACAGCCTTTGCCTTTTGGCTTTCACACACGTAGAAAAGCAGTAATGGGTCCGCTGTGTTTTTCTCACAAATGTGATACAGTGAATGATTTTACTGAAAAGTTTCCTCTCATTCCGCTGATGGGGCGAGGGGACAAATCCTCTTGGATCTGACGTGTTTTTCTCGTTTGTTTGTAGATCTCAAACTCGGGATGGAGAGGGACGCCTACGTGATGATCGCCGAGAAGGGGGAGAAGCTCTACCACATGATGATGACCAAGAGTCGGCACCTGATCAAGGATCGACGCAGGAAGCTCAGCATTGTGCCCAAGTGCTTCATGGGAAAGTGAGTTTCTTTGCCTCCTCGGTGCCCGGTTTCTTCAGCTTCCCAGAATGCGGCTGCAATGCGGTGCTGTTCACAAGGGGACGCTTACAAATCTGTTACGTAAGATCAGCAGGCTTTCAAAAGAGCTGGTATCCAGCTTGCCCAAGTCCTGGCAAGATGCCTAAACTGTTTTATCCCTACATCCTCTTGTCTGTAATGAGCGCCCCCCTCCCTGCGTGCCTCATAGTCTCCTCTCACGGTTCATAGAAAGGCCCCAGTTGCTCCCCACACACTCGTATCGCTCACACACACAGACTTTCACTAGTAGAGGACATTTAACTGAGCTCTGCAACAAGCAATCCCCTTTCTGTCTCCTTGATGTTTCTGTACAATGAATAGACAAACGAGAGACTTGTCCCAAACATGCCAGCGATCGTGAGATCCCGAGCAGCAATTAAAGTTTTCTTTTTCGAGAGGTAAACGCAGTGGACAATACCACACTGACTAATATCACATCAGTCACTGCCAAGAAGACAATTTAATGGGCTGCTCAAAAAAAAAAAACAGTGGTGTTTCTGGGAG
Source organism: Taurulus bubalis (assembly GCF_910589615.1). Lineage (NCBI taxonomy): Eukaryota > Metazoa > Chordata > Actinopteri > Perciformes > Cottidae > Taurulus > Taurulus bubalis. The sequence continues at coordinate 23,251,344 of NC_136599.1, read as the reverse complement.
GCATGTTCCATCTCGGTGGCCTCACGTTAAGTTTTCCCCGTCAGAGTCGACTGCATTCAGAGCAGTGCTTTATTAGTATCTACACAGAAGTAATGTTTTATATCGCGCCCATCCACTTGTAGGACACAGCCACTGTTCAGTGCCAGAACGGTGGCTGTTAAGCGGGTTCAAATTCCAATGTCTGCCAACATGGATCTCTCCTCGGGCAATCCTTTGTTTTCAGTCACTCACTGCCTCCTCTGCCTCTTCCACGTGGTACGAGTATAGTTTGTCTGCCTCTTCCTCTCACACTATGTTCCACTTCCATCATCTCGCACTTTCCTCCCCGCTATATCACTCAGTCATTTCCTCTGCAGCCTGCATTAGCTCTGCTTTCGTCTCTCTGATGAAATTATCAGCAGGCGCAGTTTGACTGCTCATTGCATTAAACAGAGATGCCGACTGCCGGTTTTGATAGCACCGCATTGTCTTGATGCCGTCATCTGTCTGCCGTCTGCATCGGAGGATGGTGTTAACAGGCTCTACTTTCTCTTATTGTTGCTATTTTGGGTCATGTCAGTTGCTCGCCAGCCGTCAATTGGAAGGATTTAAAGTGAGGATGTAGCATATCCTTATTTTCTTCTGTTTGTTCTTATCTTTTTGTGCAAAGAGAGCTAACTCTGGGAGGAGATGGAATTAGAGCTCCCTGCTCCATTTCTGGGTTAGCTTGTGTTCCACTAGCTTTTGGTTCTCAATGTATTTTCTCACCCTCTGAGGGAAAATACATTCGCTGTGTCCCAATTCCATAATTCCCTTTTTCTTTTTGAGCAGGTCTTTTAGCATGTAGTGTTTTCACACTTCAAATGTGACAAACATTAAGTGCACTATAAATAGTCTGTATGCATACTTTTACAGTCTTGCACGCTTTTGTCCCACCATGCGATGCACAGAGGAAGTGGAGCTGGAACAAATTAAGATAAAAGGGACGAATGGTGGTGCGATGGCTCCAGAAAGATCTTGGAAAACAAACACAAAATGTTTGGGGAAAGCATACTATCGAGACTAGTGTAGTGTACACGCCAAACACAGTCAGAATGTGGTGCGGGAAGGGGACACGGCAGTTGTCTTTTCCGAGCCCAGGGGCCCACTTGAAAAGCCCCGCTAATGCGGCTGAACTTCGCACGCAGATGCACAACCATCAGCAGATATTCCCACAAATCCATTATCCTTGTCCCCTACTCCTCCATGTGTGGCACAAGTCACACACACACACACACACAGACACACACACACACACATCATATTCATTTGTGTCCAAAATTAACCTGACTCTTACGTAACATTGTTCACAACATCCCCTCACATTCAGTCCCCTGCCAATGCCAATTTACAGCCACCGGCTTTGACATGAACATACAAAGAGACAATAAACACACACAAACACTAATAATGCAGGCATGAAAAAAAAAAAAGTTTTACATTTTATTTCAACCAATTATGGTAAAATATTCCTTTTGTGCGTCAGGCAGACACAAAGGACCAGTGGCAGGTGGTTCATCATACGCAGAGCGATCATATATACCTGTGATTGGGCTTCACGTGCACACACACCTTGTATGCTTTTCATTAACGCTTTTCAAGCAATCTGACACACACTCATACATCTGTCGCACCACTGCCGGAAAGCGAATCCACACATGAGCGCAGATTTCTCATAACACATGCTTCAAAATTGTTCCCATGCTGGAATGTTCCTCTAAACACAGACACTCACACTCACAGACACTCACTCTCACTCTCTGCTAGCTCTCTCCAATTCACTTTTCATCATTATCTGGGGAAGTGATTTCCCTCAGCAGCATGAAAAACGAATACGGGGAGAATGTCATTTTCTCCTTCAAACATTTGTTCAGCGCAAACTGGGCGTGAAGAGAAGGGAGTGGAGCTGAAGCGCTTAGATTTGGACGGCTAATGCATGTGCAGCGTCAAAGCTCGAGGGATATTTTTGTAGCGAAGAAGAGAAAAGGGAGGAACTCATTCTACAGTTTTCTACGAATAGGCACTGTGCTGTAGATGGTTGCTTGTGGTGGAAGTAGTTTTAAGTGCCAGCTCTGCCTCAGAGTGGATCTATTCCACCGGTTGTGTCACGTGGGCCTACATTTTTTAAAATAGTTTAAAAAATGCTTTGGAAGACAAAGCAGCAAAAGCAAGGCAATAATGACAACAGCAAACTCAACAGTGAGGCCAAACAAAGCAAGATAAGGTTAGAGTTAAACCCGGATTAAACCACTAATAAAAACAATCGATGCGATAACAATAAACTACGATGATTTAGTAAAATAATTTATGTGTGCTGACATCACATAAAAGCTAGTCCGTAAAAAATGGGTTTTTAAGAAGCCTTAATTTCTCGTTCCAAAGCCAGTGGTTTGTGGGTATGACAGTTATTGTCGTACACAAATGAAGCGTTGGGTTGAAACTCATTTACTCAGTCATCACCTGCACTCTTATTCTGTAGCGGTTTCAATACTTGAAGGAAGTCTCCTGTTTGGGCTACAGAACCCAACAAAAACTAATAAAGAGGGCTCCGTGCATCGCCTTCGCTTCTGTTGGCGTTTCCGGAGAGAGACCGGAGCTCATAGTCTTCACCCACACAGTTTTCATCCACACAGTCTTCACCGCCTTGCCTAGCGGGGATGCTGCCTTTCCCAAAAGCAGTAGCCCGAGCTCCACATGTTACATTTCCCCAGTGGTGGACTCTGACACGCGCATGTAAACTTCTCAAAAAAGGGTCATCTCAGTGACCTCTGCACAAATACAAGGAAGTCGCTTTGGCTAATGAAAAACATCTGGACACACTGTCATGTGTGTTATAAGATCTATGTGTACTGTAATATGGCTGACTCATTAAGATTAAGTGAAGCAAAAATGTTTCTCAAGGTTTCTTTGCATTTTGTTTCTAAGTTTTTGACGTCTACATTTTGTGTTTAAGAGCTTATTCCTCAGAACAAGGGAATTATTAAATTTACACAAGTGTGGTATTGGTCTTGTTTAGTGTAAGCCACGAGCATGAGAGGCTTTATGAATTAACACAAAATAAACACCAACTTTAAATCCAAATTCAAAATACAATTTCGGCCCGTACAAATTCCATGCAAAACCAGCAAAACGAGGCGCCCCGTGCCAAAGACGGTGACGATATAAAAAAGACAACAGCGAGTAGATTCCCACTTTGAGAAACCAGAGCCTCATCCTATATGCTTCTTTGTGTTTGTGTTCTCAGTGAGTTTGTGTCGTGGCTGATTGAGAGCGGAGAGATCAGTAAGCCGGACGAAGGGGTCAACCTGGGACAAGCCTTGCTGGAAAACGGCATCATTCACCACGGTGAGACGATTAAACCTCATCGCAAACCTCATCGCAAACATAAGTTCCAATTCCTCCCCTTGTCATGATGTTGTCTTTGCCCTCGTCCTCTTTTTTGTGTGCATGTTTTCCCTTCTCTGATTCACATTCTCCTTCTGTAACTGTTTGACTCATTCGTGTTATGAATTTGTTCTCCACTTCCTATTGGAGCAGACATGATGGAGTAGAAAACCACTGCGATCAGAAGGCATTTTCTGGCCGCATTCATTCTGGGAAATGGGTCTCACATTATCTCCCCATCTCTGTTTTTTTCTCGAGTGTGGCATTCACCGGTCCACCAGCCTGAATAATGTGTTGAGGGAATAAAAGACACCGACATACACAAACCTATACATAACGTACTCCTCAAGGGGCTCTTGTACAAAGTAAAAGCAAGCAGCCTGATTCATACACACCACCCTCTTAAGGGAAATCTGCTGAGACGCAACCTCCACATTCCTTAATACCTGCGGAAAATCCCCTGAAATCCTCCCTGGCAGTAGCCTCCGACCACAGAGAGGTGCAACGATGACATGCAGGGCTCCGTGTGGGAAGGCAGTGAGGCTTTTGTGGGCAAACCTGTCGAGGGCGTAGTGTAGGTGTCCCCTGTTTAGTCAGAGAAAAGGAACCAGACACAGAGAGACAGAGAGAGAGGTAATGTGACAGAGTGGAAATTCAAAGCTGTACATTTACCCCTCACATTTGTGAAGAATGTTTGCAATTTTGTCCCCCCCCCCATGTGCTTTACGTTCCACAGTTGACACTTTTCAATCGTGTGATGCCTTTGGGTTTTACGAGGACATTTGAAGTCTAGACTGAGTAAAACATAAATAAAACAGCAGCTTGTTTGAGCCCATGCCAACTTGTTGTGGTGGAACCAAACTGCCTCTGTTTGGGCCGATTTCACTGTTAGCTTCTCCAACAGGCATCTGTTTGTGTACATGTTAGTCATTTTTCATTCTCTGGGTTGGATTTATTACAGATATAAAATGTTGTTTTGTCGTTGTAGTTTATTAATGCGATTATGGAGATTTTATGGGAATTGGCAGCTGTTGGCTATGTTAAATATTTTGATCTCGTGGCTTACCCGCCGGGGACAGCAGTCACAACGTCACTGTTTCCTACAAACTTCTTCCTCTCGTCTGTACTCGGCCCTCTACATATTCAATTTGAAACAAAGTTATGAAACAGAATACGCTGACAAGCTAATGCTTCGCTGTGCTCCCAACTGATGTGACATGATCCCTTTCTGGTGTTATTTCAGTGTCCGACAAGCACCAGTTCAAGAACGAGCAGGTGTTGTACCGGTTCCGCTATGACGATGGCACCTACAAGGCCCGCAGCGAGATGGAGGACATCATGTCTAAGGTAACTATAATTAAGCGTCTGGATATCTTCTGGTTGGTAGAAAATGTAAAAGAAACAAAGATGAGGAAGAAGAGATCGCAGCTGTAAGTACATGCCAGATTTATAGTAAATTAGAAGGCAGAAGAAATACGCGAATATGTTTGAAAATCGCTTGCATACGTCTGATCACTAGACGATTCTACATCTGTCAATGATATCACAATAAAAGATTCTACAAATATGTTAATTGTAGAATAAAGGAAAAAAGAATAAACAATATACAATCAGACTTCTTTTTGAAACCAGAAGAGTGGCTTTCTCAGTGGCTTCACTTTTCACCCTGCGGTAACTCTTTTTCACAGTCGAAAGTTAAAATCTCTTGTCCTGAGGCCGTGCTTGTACTTGTTTATCCAAGGTGTGCACACTCTGTGAGTCATCGCCTCCGTTATTTTCTTCTCTCTTAGGGCGTCAGGCTGTACTGCCGCCTTCACAGCCTCCACACGCCTGTCATCAAGTAAGTACCTGCCTTTCCCTCCTCCCCCCTCGTATATGCTAATGTTCCCGCTCTCCAGGTGCAGCGGATGCATATTCATGAAGGGTTCACATTTGACCCACGACAACCTTTCTGAACTAACAGCAGCACAGCCTCAAACCTCCTTTTCCTCTCCAACTTGCCCCCCACGCCAGGCTTGAGCTGCTATAGGTTCATGTGTACCATGATCCAGCTCAGGTGGAGGATGCCAGGCTTTCGTGACTGGAGGTGTATACGAGGTAGCTCTTGAAGGATTAAGGAGAGCCGCATGTTATGAGCATTTGTCTCTTAATCGTTGCAGCGTTATGGGTGAGCTGAATTTATGTCGGTGGGAGGCCAAACACTTCTCTCCTTCAAGCTCTCTCCCTCTTTCTCGCACACGGGCACACACATTTACTCACTTTCTTACTTACATTTGCACTATTCATACTCCACAGTATACAGTGTATGTAAACAGACATAAACAGGCTCCATCTGCTGAATGTTAAGCGTCTCGTATCAATATACAGTTCTCCATTTGTCCTTTTATTGTTCTGTAAAACAATAAATCTTAATTTTAATAAATACATCTTATTACCATTCTGTAACTTGACAACTATGAAAACTATGGCTGACGTTAGGGTTAACTGTAGAAATCATAAATCAATGCTCGGGAATGAGCACACACACACGCACACACACACACTCACTCACCCGCTGATTGAAGTGGTTGCCATCGCCACAAACGAAGAGCTTTCAGTGCGGGGGGGGGGGGGGACACATCTTATTAACATACAAAGGCAATCCCTCTGCCCTGCCAGCCAGATATGATGTAAAACGGCCTGCTTTTTTTGTTTTAATCCATCACTAAATTGCCATTGTAAGTAGTACCCATGAATTATAATGTTGGAGTGATGAATGCATGGCATTTAATGAAGCAGAAATGATTACAAACCGGGCCTCTGTTTTATTAAACTTCGTAGAGAGACAAAGCGCAGCCGGTTTCGTAAACGCAGTGAACAACAACAACAACAATAACGATGATGAAATAGATATAAACCTTTTAAAATCAATCTTGGGAATGTCACCGACGTCTGATGCTGTGGATGACGATGCCCTCCCTGAAGCAGAGAATCCTAGATCAGCAAACGGCGTATGGAAGCAGCTCACTTTTCACTTTTTTTTTTTTTTTTTTTTACTTGGCTGCCGTTGCGGCAGTTTTTACAATATGGGCGTTCCTCTCCGGACACACCCCATGTCTTACTCACAGCAGATGATGAAGACGTGGGGTTATCAAATAGGCCGTTCAATTGACGGGCCCACGATACACCCGGCGAGTCACGCGGCCAGCCACGCGGCCCCTGCGGCGTTTCCTGTTTTGCGTGTGTTTGCACGCCGTGCGGATTGGTCCACAGCGGCTGCTTGTGCAATCAGAGGCTCAGGAACAACCAAGACACTGTTGAGTGTTGATGCCATTGACCACAAAGAGGCCACAGGCTGTTTTTACCTCGCTACAATTGTACTGTAAAAATACATTTTGTGAATGTTTTTTCTTTGTTTTGTGCTTCTTTAGGGACAGAGACCACCATCTTAAAACCTTCAAATCTGTGGTGCCTGCCAGCAAACTGGTCGACTGGCTCCTCTCTCAGGTGAAATCAATGTCTATTGTACTTATTTAATCTCAACCACAATGCTAAACAAGGACAAGGGTGTGTAAAAACAACAATTACTGTAATGTTTCCCCCGGTCATTGTACTGTTTGAGTACATACTACTTGAATAGCATATTTCACTATTTCCAGGTCCTTCCATTGCAAATGAAATTAGCCACCCCCAAAAAAAACATGTTTTAAATGAAATAGGGCTTATTTGCAAAGAAAGGCTCTTTGGACATTTGCCACCACTCACTGACCTGGAAGGTCACGCAGAATCAGTCTCCCAATCTCTCATTGTCTTTATCACACACACACATTCATGAATCACCATCCTCAGACCAGCCAACGCGCAGAGAAACCTAGGCCAGCGGCGCTGCAGTCCGCCGCGTATGAGCAGGTGTAAACGGGCATTGTAACTGACCGACTGTGTGTGCGTCACTGATTTTGGTTTCCCAGGGAGACTGCTCGACCCGGGAGGACGCGGTGACGCTGGGCGTGGGGCTCTGCAACAACGGCTTCATGCACCACGGTCAGTTCAATTCTCTATTCTCACATGCACCAAGACAAACTAACTATTTTCATGCTTTATTTCTGTCTGAGAAGTCAGCATGAGATAAAAGGAATGAAACTCTGACATGACACATGCATGGTGTGGCAGTGTCTTTTGTCTGTCTCTGATTATTTATAGCCACCGCTGTTGCAACATCTCGCTCACTCTGTTGTTGTGCCCTTACTGCCCCCTCCCCTCCCTTTCCCTGCCACAAAAATATGTAATATCAGCCTCTCCTCCGTCAGACCGTCATCGCTTGAAAATAAATAAACTTGCACACCTGGTCCTGCCAAGTGTCGGTAACCTCACTGACCACATTGTAGCGCAGCGGCGTTGGCTCTGTCCCAGCGTGTTGAACGTAAACAGCATCAGCAGCGCACCCTAAGCAAGAGCTGTTTGGTTTAGCTACATGCCCGTCTGGGTCAGTGCACTGAACCGTGACCGCTGGTTGAGGCCTTAAATTGAATCAGCCCGCTTCATTGACACACCAGTTCATTATGTGCAAAGCGAGACCCACTTAACGGAAACACTTAATGGTGGAACGCAGAGGAAGTAACATGACGACGGCACTTCCTGACGCACGCGAGACTGAAATCTAAGACAAAGGTGAATTATAGCGGTCTTGTTGATTTCAATTGTAGTGGTTTGAATTCTCCGGAAAAATCCTGGAAATCCTTTAACTAAAATACTGCACATTCGTCCCAGCGGTGAATTGCATTATTACAGGTTACACTAGCAGGTGCTGTTTCACGGGCTGCTTCTTGGCATGTCCTGCAGCTCTCGGTACAAAGTGATATATCAGATCAGAATGTAAACAGTACCGGGGCTTAAATGTACACACAAATCTCTTCTGAGGCGTCCTCCACGCTCATTTAAACACGCGGAACCGCTCCTGGGAAGTGAAACTTTGTCCTCAGATTGCCTGATTGGCACTCACACATACGCCTTTTCTTCCCCCTACCATCTGTTTGAAGGTGTTTCCTGTTCTCCCTCCTCTCTGTCCTTCTTCGGGGTCATGACCTTTCTCCTCTCAGCCCGTCTGCACTCCTCACCTCTCCTCCGGTCCCTCTCTGTAGTCCTCAGTCAGCACATCTGCTCTCTCGTCACCTGGTCCCTCGCGACCTCCTCATCTTTTTTTCATTTTTATTCTGCCCTTGTCTTCCTCGAGTCCGTCCTTTTTATGTCTGTCTGACTATCTGGATGTGTTTGTTATGAGGTTACTGGTGGGAGGATCGCTGGCTATAGATAGCACGGTTAATGCGCCTTTCATCCGTCCCTACCTGCTTGCATCATTCATCTACCCGTGAACATTGTGAACACATGTTGCGTTTCACCCTTCAGGCAACGTAGCATACAGGGCACAGTTTCCATGTATCCTCCATTGGTCCTGTTATACGGCAAAGTAGTTATCCATTTGACAGTTTTTTATGAGTTTATTAAACCACAGATTTCCCTTCTACCACAATGTTCTTATCTACAGCATTCACGGCAAATCAAAACTAAACATAATTATTTCATGTTTTAGTGTTTACTTATTAATACTCCTTTTTAAAATTAATAAATATCCAACAAAATGAGCCATCACACTGGTTTCTTGACCCTCTCACATTGTCAGCTGTTCTCTCTCTCTCTCTCTCTGTGTGTGTGTGTGTGTGTGTGTGTGTGTGTGTGTGTGTGTGTGTGTGTGGTATGCGGTATGCCAGCTTCCGGAGTAGCACTCCCTCCAGTTGAATAGGTAGTGTTCAGGTATTATGTGACCACAGCCTCCGTGACTCAGAGGAAATAACTCGTGTTCGGGCTTCATCTGAGTTGGCGTAAGGCCAGCGCGAGTGCGTGTGTGTAATCAGTTTACTTTTGTTCACCTGAGGGTGTCATATGCTCGCCTAATCTCTGAACAGCTGGGTACCTTCGGCTTGCCTGTGCACACGCCATTTTACAGATTCATAGACCTAAGGGTAGGAGATTTGGGCTTGTATGACACAAACAAGATACATATTTTTCTCAATTCTGTCCAACACAATAAGACCTTCCTCCCACGGGGCATGGCTTTAGTCCAAATGTGACCATCATGTGTCACTGTCATTATAAGGCACGCTTGCACCTGTTGTGGCAGTGTCCAGCAAATTTAAACTGACGGGGGAGAGTTATTCAGACACTGTTCTAAAGAATGCAACAAGGTTCAAAAAGAAATAAAGAAATAAGCCATCTTTCATAGTGTAACTGAGGGGGCTCATTTCAGTGGATTTACTTCTTATCAAAGAAGAAGAAGATGAAGATGCAGAAGAAGGTGAAGTGTATTTTGGTTCAAGCTCAAACTGCCGTGACTCCAGAAGCGTCCATGTCAGAAGAGCCCCATGTGTTGGAGTGGGGCTCGGCCCAACACTGGGATTTCTAAACACACTCCGGCACACTGTTCCTCGTCTGCTCCGGAGGGATCCTTCCTAGGCCTGGCAAGAGCTGGCTGTGACCCAGATGTAGTTTGGCTCCAGATGTTCCTGCTAGCATCATTAGCTAATGAGCTAATTAACCATGTTGCTTGTCTGTGTGAAGATGTCCGCACACTGACGTGGCAGTTTTATGGGTAAACACTCAGGTGTTGGAAGTTTCAAATGACCTGCAAACAGCGTTAGCGCCGTCATGTAACGCACTTGACACGTTTATGAGTCCATCAATTCTGTTATTTTGAGCACAAACACCCTTTGGATTTCTTTAACGGATGTGTATCAATGGATGGCTAAAGCTTCTGCTAAATGTTTTTTTTTTAGCCTTTCATTAGCACCACTTTGCTTCTTCTCCTCCTCCCCAGCAACTTTGAACTGAGATGTAACCCACTGCAATTTGAGAATTTCAGTCGGCTGCTCTCTGATCACACGCTGTGTGTGTTTTCCCTCCTCAGTCTTGGAGAAGAGCGAGTTCAAAGACGAGTCCCAGTTCTTCCGTTTCTACGCGGACGAGGAGATGGAGGGAACCAGCACCAAGAGCAAGCAGCTCCAGCGCAATGACTTCAAACTCATCGAAAACATCTTGGCCAAGTCCCTGGTGGTGAGCTGGAACAAAGGCACACACGCACACGCACATCTATGTTTTTGTTTCCTTCTGGAGAAATATATAAATCACTGTTCAGAAAGGGAAACAATCGATCCATGGAGATGGATTAAAATACAAAATATTCTATCCACATTGGTCTGGATATGCGTCACTCTTTCATGCTCACACACACGTGCAGTATGATGTATGCGTGTTTGTGTGTGCACAGGGATAATACAACAGGACCGCATTGTACTGTATAGCTAATTGAAGTGACATACAAGCATCTACTCTATGCTTCACTCCAGTTTGTTTGGAGCCGAGCGCACGTGCGTTCTTCTCTCCGATCTCCACAGCTTGAAGTAGCCCCCCCTCCCTTTTCCCCATGGGAGCGGGGGACTGCTTTGATGACAAACACCTTTTGAATTTGCTCTGATCCGCCTGCATCTTAATGAGTGTTGTCCTGTGGAAATCAACTGTGCTGCCTGGGACGAGGTCCCTTTTGTGTGTTGTTGTGGAGGCAAGAGATTCAACTAGCCAGGCTACTAACGAGGGGTGACAGCAGTTGATTTCTGCAGTCAGAATTACCGCGCACTCGTCTTCTTTTGAAGATTTCATTTTGGTGCACGGACGTGAAACAGGGCATAGGAAGTGCTTGTGAGACCAGTTTGGATTTTTACCCCTCTTTACTGATTATTCAGCTTAAAATTAAACCTTTTAAAAACGGCTTGATATTTTGGGCTGAGATAACAATATATGTATTTTACTAACATGCTGCTCAATTCCTTTTTCTAAGAAAGCAGAGCCTAATTATAATTTAAATGCAACTGTATTTCTGTTTTCCCTCTTCACACATCCTCTTTTGTTAGTGCGTGCGTGTTTAGTTTCATTCTTATTTTGTGTCCTCGGTGATACAAAAACATTGAACAGACACGACACAACAGGTGCTGGGAGAGGAGAGTGAAGAGGTGAGATGTTTAGTACAGAGTGGATAAAATCTCAGGAATTTGTTGAAATATCTGTAGATCTGGTTTGAAGCTTCTACTATAATACATTTTTGTAAATAAAACCGCATGGATGTGGGAACCTTTTTTGAAGTTTCTGAAAGTTAATTTCCATGCATGATAAGACATAAAACACGCTGCCAAACATGATGCATGGAACACGTGGGCAGAAGGATTACGTGGATATCCTTAAGCCAAATTCAAACTCACAAGCACAAAAGCGGAATGTCCTTTTTTCAATATT
>NC_136599.1:23232126-23237126 GCF_910589615.1 Taurulus bubalis | reverse complement strand
TATATGCACTCCCTCATGTAAAGAAATCTGGTTCATATGCTGGAAAATACACGACAAGACCGAACAGGCTGTGGAAATATTGAGCGGCGCATACTGATTTTCTCTCATGTTTTGGTCCGTCTCCTGCCGTGCTCCTTGGAGGCACATACACCGAACTTGGACTTGTTTCTGGGTTCAGTGAGGTAAAAACTGGGATGATACTCTATCTGAGCTGAATGCTGCACACAGCTTTGGTTTCACTGTGACAATAAAGAGAATGGTGCCCACCTGAAGCTCTTGCTGTGCAAGGGGGGGAGGGGCGGCTTTAGAGGGAGCTGGAAACAAGCTGCAGCCTAAAAATAACCACCATTGTCTATGCGTCTGTCCATCCAGATGGCTGGCCTGCAGGTGGGCAGGAAGATCTACACCATCAACGAGGACCTGCTGTTCCTCAGGCCCTTCTCCGAGGTGGAGACCATGATCAGCCAAGCCTTCTGCATACGACGCTCCCTGCGGCTACTGGTCGCCACCAAGGCCAAGGAGTGAGGGCGCGCACTCTCGCTCAAAAGACACACACACGCTCTCACACACAGGGCTCACTGGTCTGACTTTTTTTCTCACCCAGGATTGTGAAGATCCCGGACAACCCAGACAGCCTGTCCTTCAGACTCTGTGGCTCTGCTCCTCCTCATGTCCACGCTGTCAGAAAAGGTGAGTGACTTAATTTGACAAATGACAAGCAGTATAGGAACAGACATGTAATAATCAAAATGATAAAGCTTCCAATGAAGAAGATGTTTCTTTTTCATCTCCAAACTAAATGTCCTCATTATTAGTTATGGTCTTTCTGTCTTTTACTCGGCTTTCAGGAAAGGGCACAATAAACATTTTACTGTGAACAGATTAATGGGAGTTTGACCTTGTTATTGCAGACTTTTGGTGTCAGAAAGACAAATAATTCTGGGTGAAATCGAGGGGAAATATGAGGTAACTCTAGCCTCCAACCACCTGTTACTTTCTGCTTTTAGTGAGCCTCCATTAGGGTTTTATGGCCACCTGTCAGCCAGACGGGCTGCTGACAGGATTCAAACCCCTAATAGACTCTACTTTTAAGACACACACACACATTTCTTTATGATCGGAGCTAAAAGAGTAATAGGTAACTGAAAAAGCTACTCCACACGTTTGTTCTCCCGTCTCATTCCTCCCGCTCTGTCCTCGTAACCAGATGTTTTCACCACCTACTCGTGTAGGTGGTGAAAACATCGATGAAAACATCGGTGAAACACGAGTGATTCATGACAAGTTAAATGAGGGATTAATCCAGATGTATAAACCAGACGGGAGCAAGAGAGGACATAAACATACACACATATACAGCGTTTTACTTTGCTTTATTATGACTGGGGGACTTCTCTGCTTCCTCTCGCCCTCGGTTCTCCCCCGTTTCTCCCCTCCCTCTCCACGCGGTTTCTCCGCTCTTTCCCAGTGTCTTGTATCACATGTGGACTCTCTGCTAAATCAGTTCCAAAAGCAGTCCCCCTGTGTGACATCCATGCGTGGGGTCAAGTAGCCCCAGGGTTAGGTAATTGTTGGCGCGCTTGGGTGGGAGTGATGCCAGTGCGGGTATTTTTAGGTCGGAGAGGAAGACGATGGAGGTGTTGATTGGACTTCCAGGCCATTAGTAGCTTGGGACAGCGTGTTACGGCATTGAGCTGAGTAATTTTCTATTTTCCCCAGAGTAACAAAACGTGCAAGGTTATGTGCTCATGTGGGAATTGAGGCTAAAACCAGATCCCATATAAAGTTAACTAGATTTAATATTTTGGAGAATTTTCTTTTTTCTAGATACGGCAAATATGTGTATGACACTTTGAACTCCTCCTTTTACCTGTCTTACGTGACATCTTTTCACAATTGCCCCATGTGTTTTGTGTACAATTCCACTGTGCTTGCATCACCTTGTGACCTTTGACCTCTGATCCTGTTCTGACACTGCAGGCTGGGAGGCAGCGGGGTCAGGTCTTCAGCCCGGCCAGGTGGTCCTGAAGGTCAACGGCAACAACGTCAACCGCAGTGACTACCAAGAGGCCCTGGAGTACTTCGCTGCGCAGCACACGCACCAGGAGCCTCCCCAAGTGGTGAGGAGACACGTGAAAACCAACAGAGACTGAAGCAGGTTTTGTAGTTTCCTAGCTGGGCATTTATTGAGTGTTTGAAAAGAAACACAATCTTGTCAGTTGTAGGTTTGGAGGTTTAATTAATCAGGTCATTCAGCAATGCCGGACAGGCTCACTATAGTCACATTTGATGAGCTAGCAGACTGGAAAGTGACCTAGACATTCCTGCTCTGAGACGGTACATAAAACAGCATTAGCTTTAGTTGGAGCTACAATGTGTGTTTGTAAAGAAGGATTCATTTCAAATCTTCATCTCTGTGGGTTTCTTCATTTCATTAGCGTTCCAACAGTGGGTGGCCTAGTGATCTCGAACATAAATCACTGGCTGACACGTTGTCACTGCAGGCCACTTGTAGTCAGGGCTGAACATTTTTCAGCTCGGGATACAACGCCCGGAGAGAAAAGATAGCCCCGAGCAACAAATAAACAATCTATTTCCACTGAACTTTCATCCACTCATTTGGCTGATATTCTGTTTTTCTTTTTCTTTTCTTTTTAAGAGCCATAAGTGGTTTACACATCATATAGCTAACTTTCAAACCCCGTGTCTGATTGTTCGGACATTCGTACAGCAGCGGCCTGTGGCTCCAGGCGGGCATTTCACAGGTCTGCCGTCAATGTAAGATGTCCTGCTCTCCGTGTGAAGCACATTGTTTTGTTTTATTTTGCCTGGTCTACTGGCTCAGCTGAGCAGCCTTGTCTTGTTTCAGTAAATGTTTGCCGGTTCATTTAACAGCAGGATACATTAGATGTAGATGTGGCTGACTGCACTGCTGGTTTTGGGGCGGTGAAATCAACCCTGATTACCTTGTCAGGTGAAAATGTCCACAGGCCATGTAAAAATACTTCAGATTCTTGCCTTCAAATTCTGTGTATAAAAAACAAGAAATTGCACATACTGTTACTTGAGCATTGCCAAATAAAACCTAATTATTTTTCTTTCATGCTCTCTCCCTTGATCTCACCTGTACGTCACCTTTCTCTTTTTGCACGTTTTAGTAATACCATGTAATATCATGTGTCCCCGCCAGTGTCAGTGGGTGTATCGTGCATTCGAGGATGTGGAGGAGCTCCAAAAAGAAAGGGGTGCAGGCGAGAAGGAGGAGAGTCCTTTCAGTCCTTATCCAGCGGCGAACAGCTCGGACCACGAGGAGGAGAACGGCACCAATGGAACAGGTGAAACGCAATGTTCCGCTTTTAAAATTTTTTATATATCCGATTAATGAGTTTTAGCCAATGCTGAATTCAAGTGTAACCGGCTCTGACCTGGTCAGAACTTAGGGGGAGCGCCTACTCCCTACGCCAGCCGTGTAAGGAGGGCACGGATGTTAAAAACCCCATTCGTTCGGTTTTCCCCCGTGGCCTACCTATTTCATTGAGCCACAGTGATCCACCGGACTGTTTCCTCTAACAGGAAAGGAAGATGAATCGTTTTACACACAGTGCAACCCAAACAATTACTTGCATCCAGTATCATATGTTTAAAAAGCTACAAGAGCAAAAGTCACATTGTAATTCATCAACCGTTTCTTTTTTGTCTTGGAGAAAATCCCTGCAGCGCTTAGAAGCAGTTACCAGTAATTACAAGTATAAGAAAGTCTCGGTTTGATTTCTCAAACCAAGTGGTTCCATCTCCAGTGTATTTAAGCACAATTTCACTCAAAACAATTAGCATAATGCAGCATGATAAAAAGACTATTTCAATCAAAACAATTAGTTATAATGCATCGTGATAAAAGATAATTTTACTTAAAACCATTTATAATGCATTGTGATATAAGACTATTTCACTTAAAGCAATTTAGTTATAATGCAGCGTGATAAAATACTATTTCACTCAAAGCAATTTAGTTATAATGCATAAAGAGAAAATGAAAAGAACTTGGAAAAGAAAAGAGAAGAACTCGTACTTTATATAACCCAATCCTCAATACAAGTATCACAATCCTGTTAATTGTATATTTCTTCTACCCAATTATGAGCAGCAAGTTTTATTTCAGGCTGCAAAAAGCATTGGAACAGCGTTACTCGGGAATGTGCTTTAATATAAACTGGCTGCTTTGTGTGTTCGTGTAGATGGATTGCAGGCTTGATATATTGCCGTCAAAAACAATGCATCAGAACATTATGTTACACCTAAAATGCTATTTTCAGTTACTAAATCGATTCATACTATAATCGTCTATTCCAAAGCATTTATTTTTATTTTATTTACCACATTTTTAGGCATAACTCTAGATCTTCTTTTTCTCTGAATTCACAATGCTGGTCTTTTTTTTCTGGCAAATACATTTGGGATTTGGTACATAAATGGTAAATGGACCGTACTTGTACTTGTAGCGCTTTTCTAGTCTTCCGACCACTCAAAGTGCTTCCACACTACTTCATTATTCACCCCGATGATGGGGGGTACCGATCAAGGTGCCACCTGCCCATCAGGACTAGCTAACCATTCATACCCCGCAAGCGGTGGCAAATGTCTTGGCCAAGGACACATCGACATGGACTAGCGGAGCTGGGGATCGAACCACCCATCCTTTGATTGAATCCGAGTGCAGAGTTTACACACTGACAACAAGTGGAAATCGTGCTCCACAGACCACCGGCTGGGCAGACTCTCCCTCTCCGATGAGTTGCCGCTGGTCAGCATGACGGTAGATAACGTCCACCTGGAGCACGGCGTCGTCTACGAGTACGTCAGCACGGCCGGCATCAAGAGCCACGTCCTGGAGAAGATGGTGGAGCCCAAGGGCTGCTTCAGCCTCACTGCCAAGGTAGATACGGGAAAATGTGGAGAAAGTGTGATTATCTGAAGCTAATGAGCTCATTTGTAGCTAAATG
>NC_136599.1:22877126-23222126 GCF_910589615.1 Taurulus bubalis | reverse complement strand
CTACTGCACTTCCAGTCCACGCTGGCCCTACACCTGGTGAGCACAGATGTTCTGTTTTCTCTTGTCAAGAAGCTGCAAACCGATTTTGTGATGTCACTTCTCACAAGTCGAATGCATTATAGCTGTCCTCTACTGCGTGGCTGCTTACCATCGCAACTGCTTTCCCGCTGCGACTGAGCTCTCTTTTTCTCTCTCTTCCCCTGGCAGAAAGAGGAGCGGACCATGCTGGAGGACACCAAGGCGGCCCTGTTGGACTTGGACAAAGTCACTGTGTTCTTCAGGCAACTGGAGGATGAGTGTCTAGTTGCAAGTAAGAGACTCCATCAAGAAAGCCTGACTCTGCCCATTGAAACCACACCGCTGCTAATGAGCAGCTGTATGATTCGACCAACTCTGAATAAAGTTCCATTGTGTGGATGTATGGTAGCCATTGAGGGCGAAATTGACGTTTAATCATTGCAGATTTTCTTTTCTTTTCAGTGGAACGCCACTGAATGGAGAGCTAAAACAACACTATAATGGCTCCATAAATCATCTTCAACAAGGGCACAGCGTGCGTCCTCCTAAAGTCCTTGTTTTCCTTGTATTAAAGATGAGACGACCCCTTCTTGACAGGCTCTGAGAGGGAATCGTTCAAACTAGAGTGCTGCTCTGAGACACATGACATACCGACACATATGGAAGCACCCATAGATGTGCACAAGCAGTACTTTAAACTCATAGTCCGCTGCATGAAAATGGCAAAACGAATTTTGTGGTTTGCATCGCTTCAGTCCCGCCAAACCGCTCAAGGTCGGAGCATTTGTTTCAGAGCAAGCATTTGAATAGAAGAGTGAAATGCAGTAGTTTCAACTGAGAATGCGCCGCAGGTTGTTCATAGGGGTCTTTGTGAGCGCCGTGATGTGACCTGGGCGCATTCGTGCCTTTTTAAATACCCTCCGTATCTGTATTCACCAAAGGTGCTCACCGGCCACCAGGAGCCTTAAAGCCAGCAGATACAAAAGGACGTCCGCATCCTGAATCGGTTCTCCTTTCAGCCACCTCAATGTGGCCGGCAGAGATTTGCCGCTCAAAGGAAAAGCCCAACATGCACTTCCCATTTTGGGAGGCAGGGCGACAGATGAAGCAGGGGATTTGTTATTCTGGGATCACGCTCTGCAGCAGAAAGTATTTAGTGTACACATGGCTATGTGTGTTTTTGCACGAACTTGCAAACCAATGCATGCACATACTGCCTAGGGCATTCATACTGCACACTACATAAGTAGAGATATGCACAGTGCTCAGACCCAATCTCCTACACTTTGATGTCAAAACCACAATTTTTAACCAAACGGCTTCGCTGAAGTTGCATTTTATGCTCAGAAAGCTGCAGTGCAGGCAGATGCTTTGTGGCGGCAGCCTCCATTGGACAGTATTGATTTGCTAAGAGCATCTTCAGCAAGCTGGGAGCTATCGGTGGGGCAGAATCGTGTGAGCACCACAGAGTCTGAGGCATCGTGGCCAATTCCACAGGATTACGGCTTGATGGGTTCTCCAGCAAAGAGCGCTGACCCTAGAGGACGCTCAGTAAAGGTTGTCTTTTCCATTTTCTCAGAACAGCTCATGTGCCACAGTCAGAAACCGCTGTAATTTATACATTAGTACTACTCGTGTATTGTTTGTAGAATCAGGAAAGGTTACCACTCTGCTTACGAGTGATTCAGCAATGACAAATTAGTTTGATCTACAAAGGGAGCAGAAAGATTAAACAAATGCGGCAGAAAAACATCTAAATTGTACATATGTCATTGTCGTACATAATGGGGGATCAACCTTCCATTTGTCCAGCACAGTAATTATGTTGCTTTAAAAAAAAAAAAAAAAAAAAAAAAAAAAAACATCCCACCAGTGTGTTTGCCAGAAGCTGCTACATTAAAAACAGACGTAACGATACGTGTCGTGCAGATTTTCCAAAAATGACTAACACACAGGGTAATAACCGATGTTATATTTAAATGGACTCGTGTCATATTTGTTCTTCTTCTCCCATTACCTTGCACTCTGTGACAGTGTCAATGTAAGGCAATGCTGGAGACTCGGGGGGTTTTCAACATTCAGTTGTGGCAGGGCGGAGTTTCTGATACGACTGCTTGGATTGTGGTTTTATGAAGTTTTTCGACAGCCAAAATGATAATAGTGCAGTCCTGTTAACGTTCTGTGTCTATGCATTGCAGACACACCGGTGTGTTACCAGGTGGAGGGCAGCCGCCAGGCCTTGAGGGTCACTCTGTACCTGGACAGCTGTCACTTCAGTGAGCTGCCCACCCGGCTGCAAAATGGAGGCAGCCTCAAGCTGCAGACCGTCCTCTTCACCAGGGGTAAGACTGTGACAGAGGAACTGGACTAAAGGGTGGAGACAAAGAAGTGAAACACTACACAACAGGGGCGAGTGGGCCTGGGTGTTGTTCCTTTAAATAATAAAAATCCCCGAATAATCAAAAAAGGTTGTTCCTTTATTAAAAGGTAGTTTAAATCCGGCATTATCGAATAATAAAATAGAAAAACAAGAGTCTGTGACCGCACTGTTTGTGTCAGCGGGGCCAAATTCTGGGAGGGTCGTATTGAATACGGAGGAAAACACTTCTGCACACTAGACATACAATTTAAAAACACTCTCGGAGCATTATGCAGCTTCTCACACCGGCACATTTCCTGAAAGCTCGACATGCGTTTATTAAGTTAGATTGGAGCCTTTTATTGGCCGTTGAAGACGCTCCACCTTTTGAGTCCTGCTCTGCTGCCGTCTAGCAGCATGCCTGTCTGCCAAATAGCCATTTTATTTCCATAGACGAGTGCCAGTTGGAACACCGACCCAGTGACAGAGCTCATATCGCTCTAGCGTAGTTCAACTGGAACCAAGTGCTGCAGCACGGCCTCAGAGCCATTCAGCAGTACAGATCTGTGGTTGTACATTGCCACCTACTGGAAAATAGTCTTTGCTGCAGGGTAGGAAGAGAGGAGTGGGGGGAGTGCTACGATATTGCAGGTGCTGAAGTTTGTGTGAATGCGTGGCCATATCTCTGAGCACCATATGTTCTCATATGGATTGAAAATCCTCTTTAAATCAGGAGATTTGAGGCATTCAAAAATGTTTCAAAATGTGGCTTCACGGGCTGGTTGGATCGAAAGGATTTTCAGAGTCAACATTAAAATGATGTTGGTGTAAGTTTGTACCTTAGTGAGGTTTTTGAAGATTTGTAAACTCGTGCCCGTGTGTTGATCTAACTCCTCCTGCCTTTTTCCTCCAGCGCTGGAGCGTCCAGAGGGAGTGTCCCAGCAGGACTACGCAGCCGTGGAGGAGTTCCAGCAGCGCACCAACGCTGTCTCACTGGAGAAGGTCAAGGCCTACTACCGCAGGCTCAGGTGCGCCATGCTACACTGCGTCGCAGCCCTCACTAGCGCTCCAGATATATTTCACCTCAAAGGGAGAGTCGACCCTGTGTTGTTGCATAAGCAAGCAGAAAAGCAGCTTCGACTGCTGTTTGAACTAGTTTGAAGGTCTAGAATTGTTCAAGGTGAGAGCTGAATCATTCAGCTGGACGCTCATGTAGTAACATCAGCATGTGTGGTATTTCTGCAACATTTGTGTGCGTCAATTCCCAGGAAATTACTCATGCAACATCAATAAATTATGAAATATGTACAGTAATATTCTCGAGATGCAAGATGACTCAGCTCTCACACAGAGTGAGTCAGAGGAGAAAAATCTTTCGATTTCCGAACGAGACTCAACTAGATGTGTTTTTTTTTTCCCCCAACAGGGCTTTCTATTTGGAGAAGTCCAATCTCCCGACGGACTCAAACACCACAGCGATGAAGATAGACCAGGTAAATATACACTTATTCTGTTAAACTTCCCATTTATTGCCTTTGTCGCAGTCTCCGTGGTCTTTTGTCTCGTGACTTGTATCATGTTCTTGTAACATGAGTCCATTTTTTTATATAACGTTGTGACTGAATATAAATGCAAGCGCAGATACTGGGCCTTGAAGTTAGAGACCTGCAACCAAGCATTTCAAAAGTAAGACGTACTGGAGACCTGTTCCCTCCACTGGAACCCCTCCACCACCCTCTCCTATTAACTCCAACTAACCTCAACACTTCAACATTATAGAACTGCATCCATTTGAACCTCGGAGATGATTAGATTAGAATGCAAATCCTAGTGTCCCACAACTGACTGTAGCTGAACTAGATTCCAGTGATTAAAACTGAATAGAGCGTAATTTCAATGTCTAGAGCAGTGGTTCTCAAACTTTTTCACGCCCCACTTTGGAGGAAGAATAATGTTCGGGCCCCACCGCCCCAACAAAATTGTAACAAAATGTGACTCCTCCATCTGTGCTTTTTCAAATAATTGAATAAAGAAACTTAAAATCCCCTTCAAGTAAACCAGATTGCTCCATCAGACAAAAACTAATAACATGTGCAATCACTTTGTTAGAACAATGCTTATAAAGTTATATCTGTGCAAAAACAAATTAATATTTTTGCAAAAAAAGTACTTACTGTGGCTGCAAATAACCTGTTTTGCGTTGAATATATTTTCAAGATAACAACAATAACGTTCAACCTGTGCAAAATAAAATGAGTGCAGATGTGTGAGCGTCACGTTGTATCAGTATTAGTGGCTGCAGTGAGCTGCAGTGAGCTGCAGTGAGCGGCCGCTCTCAATTCATGCTCAATGTTGAGCTGAGATTTATATTCTGTTTTGAGAGACCTTTTAGCAAAACGGCAAAATTTGGCGAGTCGCGCATGCTCAAGCGTAACCGGTTAACGGCGTAACGTAAACATTTCCACGAAAGTACAAGCATTTTGCCAAGTATTTATTAATGACGTTTTATGTCCGAGTCCTTTTGTACTATGTAAAGTTCTCATGTTCATGGGGAGAGTGGTCGTCCTGAAGCCACAAGGTAGCCGGTTCGTCCCTGGTCTCCCCATAGTTCACGTCTCGGTGTCCTTGAGCGAGACACTGAACCCTTAGTGCTTCACAGCAGCACACTGTTCCTTAATTGCTAAGCGCCCCACCTGTAATACCTCTGCGCCCCACAGTTTGAGAACCACTGGTCTAGAGCCTCATTCTCAGGTTTTCATTGTCTTTAAAAAAAAAAGAGTTGAACCTCTTGAATGGTTTTCCTCTTATTTCTGCTGGTGCACCGTCTTAGCAAGTCAGTTACTCTACTTAGTCTAGTATTAAATATTGAAATATATCAAGTGTTGGGAGATCATTTCACTTGCTTCTAATACAGATCAACTTTTTCACTATTTTTAAATGTTTTGAATCTTAATTTGTTCTAATTTAAAGGGACAGTTAACATAATCCGCCGACCTTGTTTGCAGCAGTTTCATATATGTTAGAAAGAAAGTAGTCCCACCATGGAACTGCTCACAACGAGGTCTTTGGATTATCTGAAATACCATGTCAGGATTTCTGGAAAGGGACGTTGCTGTTTTTGCCGTCAATGAGAGTGTCCCGTTATATGGAAGAGAAGGCACACAGCTCTACAGTCGGTATTTCACACAAACGATCTGGACTGATATATAGCACTACAGGCAATATATCTAAAAAATATCTATTTTGCGGTGTTATTCGTCAGTCTTAACAGTATAATAAAAATAAGTTGGTTTTATGGTTGTTGTTCTGAATTACAGATTAAAAAGCCTAACGGTACGCTCAATGACTTGTTAAGATGGCCACCTTTGCCACTGTAACTTCTTGCTTGCGGTCCATTAAACCACTGACCCTCCTCCTCCTTCTCACAGCTGCTGCGACCCCTCAACACGCTGGACGACCTTTGTCGACTGATGCAGTCCTACGTCAACGTGCGGCAGAGCGCCCAGGGCCACCCGTCTGGTGTCAGCGTGCTGTGTGTGTCCTCCGAGCTGTGTAACCGCCTGGGCGCCTGCCACATCACCATGTGCGGCACAGGCATGCAGAGGTCAGCCTGGCGCTGCGCCGACATTATTGTACCGCTCGTGTAGCGCCACTAGGCTGTCGGATGCAATAAAGATTAACACAGCGCAGCCTTGCCCCACTGCTGAGTTGAATACGTTTCCCCCCGAGGTGTCCAGCTGCAGGTGCACATACTGCTGTGGACAACCCCTTTGGTATGTTTTGCTTACAGCTGACCCTCCTCACCTGTTTTTGTTCTTTACAGATGTACCCTAAATGTGACACTGGAGCAGGCGATGATCTTAGCCAGGAACCACAGCCTCATGCCGCGCTGCATCATGCAGACCATGGATATAATGCGCAAACAGGTAAAGATCAGGGGCAGTTGAGGCCTCGAATCCTCACTAAATTGTGGGTTCTTTGCACCCATATTTTGTTCATTAGAAATTACTTTAGTAAGAACTACGACTGGTAATACATTTGAAGTCCATTTTACAATAATAGAAAGTGAGTTTTTTTCTGATATTGAAAGAACCACAAATTGTACTGCGTCACAGTACAATTTGCTTGGAAATATTCATTTGATCAACTTTACTCTTTTACTTTAGTGATAGCGAGGTATAGCCATATTGTTACTACACCGATTTACTAGTTACCCAGCCCCGTTCCATGTAGATCAAATTTAGTTTTGCCTTACTCTACCACAAAGTCTTACCATACAGATGCCTTTGGTAAAATCATAACAAATAATAATCTGAGAGTTATTTCTAGACATTGTAGGATTTTGGATGCTAAGCCATTACGTGTATTATGGTCATTGTCGAGCTCATAGCATAATGTTTCCTTGTTTTTTATTTATTTATTACCAGGGAGCAAGAGTTGAGCTCTCTGCTAAAAATCTCAAGGTAATGGACCAGATGCCTCCATCATTCCCAAGGTACTGTATGAAACCACTTTTCAGGCACCAATGCCCTCAGTACGTGACGGGGTCCTGAGACGAGGCGGATTCTCCTCATTTCGTGTTTTTTCTTTTACAACAGGCTCTTCAAGCTCTGTTTGCCACCTTCGGATGGAGATTTCTAAGAAAGCCCGTCACTTCAGAGAAGACATCAGAGAACGGCTGAACGTGAAATAGGAAGATATGATGAGAGATGACAATAACAGAGGTCTCACCGCTTTCTTTTCCAAGAGACGCTCCCAATGGAAAAAACCTTGCCCCCCTCCCCAACTGATCATTCTACCATGGATACCACTAGTGCAAAGTACAGGCTAAACAAGACTGTACTAATGACGGCTACTAGGAAGCACCTATCGTGAGAATGATGCGGCCTGAAGCTTCAGACTAGTCATGTACTGTTTTACTGGGAAGCCACCCAGATAGAAGTAGCATTGGCCTGTCTGTCTGTCTGTCTGTCTGTCTGTCTGTCTTCACAAGGCCGACAACTGGTGCAAACATTTTCACACCTCAAGTGAAAGCGCGAGGCCAGTTTGCGGCCTCACACAGAAGACACCAACAGTGACGGCGCTCCTCACCGAGCTGTTACTATTAACTGGATTAACCAAACTACCTGTAGCTGGCTGTCATCCTAAATGCAGACGCTATCCGCTTTGCCTCGGACTGCAACTCTGTCTCTCCGTTTGGGCCGGCGTTCCCCAGGGCTCGATGTTTGGACCCCGTGTGAAGTAGAAATACTCGAATACCCTCGTATTCATGTACGTAGCTGGCTGAACAGATGCAAGAGGACTAGACAGAGGGATGGAAGTAGGGATTGAGGGACAGGTGAAAAGAGGGATGATAAAGGAGGTGGGGGGGGGCTGCTCTTTCTTCAGCCCTTTGCATGTGGTTACTGTGCAATTACTGTAGGTTTAGTGTGAGTACTGTATTACTGCACTATATGAAGGATAGTTATTTATTGTGTCCGGAAGGAGCATCTTTATCCCTTACTTCTACTATATCAGGTATTAAAGAATCTAAAAGCATTCCAGCCTACGTATTGAACAGTATTTAAAGGACCAATGGCATGCCTTTTTTTTTTTTTTTCAATAGACGTATCTGCTTGTGTATTTTATTTATATCTATGGACTTTGATCACGTCAGGAAGTGTTACTTGGATCTTCAGGGAGAGCAAAGGAGGGAAGATGGACACAAGCTAGCTAATCAGGACAAAGGAAGCTAAAGCGAAACCACACAAGGCTGCTCGTCGATAGGCGGCCAAGTCAACAGGTTGTTAAATTATTAATATATTAATTCAAATGTACTAGTTGAAGGATTGCCTTCTGTTCGCTAAGACGTTATTTTAATATTTTTTTTAATTGTTTTTTACGTTTGTCTTGGATCTGTTGTATTCACTGTGGCTGTTGAAACAAGCACAATAACTGGTCCATTCAAGTTGCAGTGTCAGCGAAACGTACTGTAAGCAGTTCTTTGACGACATTTTCTTGTACATACCAACTGTAACGATGTCGGAGGAAAGGAGAGAAAGGATACGCCCGAGTAATGCTATAACTTAAATTTGATTATTTTTATGAAGATAGTATAGTATATAAAACATTTTGTATTCATGCCCGTGCATTGGAAGAGAAGCGGCTTCTCTTTGCCGAGCGTAACCTCACTGACAACTTGTTTTATTTTTGACAAATTTGACAATTTTTGACATTTCATGAATCTGTCTCGATATGCTGCACTCATTAGGCAGATCACTTTCGCCCTTTTCTTTTTAATTAGTTGTATTTATTTAAAAGCAGTCTGGTTCCAAGTGAGCATGTTGGAATAGTCTCTCCACATCCCTCGGCACTGGCATGGCTCATCCCTCTTTTGGCACATAAGACTCAGTGGATATTTGCATGATCATCTCCCTTATTAAATTCACTCTTAATGTGAGCAGTTTGCATTAGTCAACATCATCTGGTTTTAAGTCTGTCACCAGTCAAACAAAAAAATAGTATCTAATGACTGCAGCATGTTGGTGTAGCCGGACAAACAAATATGTCACTGATTACACATTTATTTACATTATTCTAATGTTGTTGTTTTTGTATATACCTTATTTGCAATTTTATGTTGCTTGAAAAAACCTGTACAAAGGATCTTTGTTGAGTCTTTCTAAGATTATCATTGTAAATGCAATCTTAACAAGCTAGTAAATAAAATGTTCACAGTGTGATGATGTGTTTATTTCCTTCTTCAGCAGCAAAGTGGCCGACCAAACAGAGAGGACGTGTGTCCCGTATGAAGTGTGTTTTTTCCTGCTTTACAGTGTGTCCTGCCTGAGATGTTCATGTCTTTGTTTGGCGTCCCACCGCATGTTGACAGATCAGATTATTGAAAGTGCTGTATTTGTCTTTTGCCAACCGCAGAATGCTAACCTTAAAACGAACATGGCTTTTCATAGTTTGAGGTGTCCATTACACTGACGGAAGTCAGAACCACTATGAATATTGCATGAACATGCATCATCTTTTTTGCTGCTTTAAAAAAAAAAAAAAAAAACACCTTCCTTTTCCCAAAACGAATAATCAATTTGTAAGTGTTTTGCAGCAGACCATATGTCATGGCTTTAGAAGAAGGCTGGTTGCATCTGTCAGTTTAACTTTGCATTCATGGGCCATTCAGTGATTGCAGATAGCTTCTGAATTGCTGATGCCAACGGGATGAGACTGGAGTGAGAGAAAAAAGAATCCTTTGCATTTCCTCTCCTTGTCGTGTCTGTGAATCGGCCGGAAAGGGAATAAGGTAAAAGGAGCTGCCGTGCAGTTTTCGCATGGTTATCGCAATTGGTTTTCCACGGGGGGGGGGGGGGGGGGGGGTCATCCGATCATCCGATCATCAGACCGCATTCGCCACACCAGCACACACACACACACCAGCACACACACACACACCAGCACACTCCCCTCTCAGCACCGGTGATGCATCCCCGCGGCGGCAAGGACACGGGCAACTCCTCGTGAGAGTCCTCTCGACTTTAGGATGGTGCAGAAGTCTCTGAACGGCGGGGTCTACCCAACTCAAGCCGAGGAGAGGAAGCACCGGGTCGGCTTCGTTGGGCTGGACCCCGGCGCCCCCGAGTCCGGGAGGGATGCGGCGCTACTCATTGCGGGCTCGGAGAGCACCAAGCGGAGCAGCATCCTCTGCAGACCGAGATCCAGCATCTCCGCCGGGAGACCCAGACCGTCGAAAAAAAACGCCAGCTATCGGAAACTGCAGAATTTCCTGTACAATGCGCTGGAGAGACCGCGGGGATGGGCGTTCATCTACCACGCTTACGTGTAAGTGGACGGTCGGGCTAAGCATGTTGATTTTGGCACCGTGGCCTTTTGGGTTAGGGATTTTTTTTGGGGGGGGGGGTCTGCTGTGGAGTTTTGCGGGTTGTGTGCCTCGTTTTGCGCTGATGATGCTCAGATGGCGCACTAAAGGGTTAAGCGTGGTCATGCTGCTACATTCAGCCCGATTAAAGGAGAGGCGGTCACTTCACTTCACCTGCAGAACTCTCGCTTTAACTCTGCGCGTCTTGCAGCTCGTGCTCGTGTCATGTCACACCGCGCGCGACGTTGTTTCACTCGTGGAGACGGAGTTCCCTTGTGTTGCGGCAGCGAGTCTGGGGTTTCAGCACCGCGGCCCTGTGGACAGCTCCGCGCCGAGTCGGCGCTTCCGCTAGTTAACGTTGCAGCCCGGCTCCGGGAGGAGGGGTTCTGGATACTACAGACCAGAAAGCCTGCGTGTCTGTGAGCTGCTTGGAGTTCGAACATGATCGCTTTGACTTCATGAATAATGTAGGTCGGTGACCTCTGGTGAGGTCACCAAGTATACAATCTTTTGAGAAAAACAGCCACATGTTACACATTAAAAAAAGGGGGGGGGGGGGGGGGGGGGTGCTGCAGCACATTTTGTGATGCACTTCCATAAAGTTTGGGAGAAAAAGAAGCCCAGGCCGAGATATCCACACTTGGAGCCATGAACCCTTCCTACGCTTGTTAGTGACAGGCTGAAACGCCATGGCAGTCAGGAATTCCCTGTGCACAGCATATTGACTCCCTATGAGGCGCGCACACACACACACACACACACACACACACACAGACACACACACACACAGACACAGGCCTGGTACTTTTGAAATATTAACTGAATACTATAACGGCCTGCTAAAACTCCTTCTTTACACTTCTTGTGCTGAGCTACACCAAGCAGTCCGGGTTAGAACAGGGTCGGTATAGCATGGTGTGCTGCTCGACTCAGAATCCGGTGGAAAGCGAGCTGCGAGTTAGTGTACAACCCGGCCCTTCCATGCAAAGTTCACCCTCTGCCATCCAGCTCTCAGAAGAGCATCCGCCTCCATTACACTAGTCTGTTCTGTACATTATTCATAGCCATTTCGCTTCATTTAACTTCCAGCCAGCTGATTTATAAAACTATCATGAGCCGAATTCAGTCGGATCTCTCCCCTTTCTCATTTGTTCTCCAGCTTTTCTCTGCTCCAGAAAAAAAAAACTACACAGCCAACAATGAGCCTTTCGATTCGACCGGGTTTCCTCCTTAAATGTTAGGCAGGTGTTTTGTCCCTCGGCCTGTAGTGCAACGTGTGAACGATCAATGTGTGGAACATGAGCGCCTACATCAGAATGCTCCCTGTCACGCCGTCTCTAGTCTACGCATCTGGCTGTGTGAGACCAAGAGACCCTTACACCCCTTGTGTGCCCCTTATGTTGTCATGTTTAGTTAGGATTCAGAAGGTACATGAATGTTTAAAATAAAAGAATGGGGGTGGGGGAAGGAAAGCAAGAGGGATCCCTCTTCCATTCTTCATGCAACCACTTGGGAGGGCAGATACGGGTTGTAAACACAAGACATCCGACATAATATCACCTTTTATAGGTGAACTTAAACAGTGGCTTATTTGCACGTCTAGCAGATATGGAGCAACATTTTGTCCATCATATGATTGTGGGTCCAGGTCATGCTCCTTTTAGCTCTAGGTTTGGTCTCCTCCAACCCTTTAGGGAAGTACCGTTGGTTTATTGGAGCCTTTTTCTTTGAAAGAAAAGAAGTATCAACAGGATGAAAATAAATGCAACATAGCTTACCAGTAGCGCACAAGTGGAAAAGAGTCAAAGAGACTCAGTAATGTCAGTTTTACAGCAACATTTATCTTAAGTTTAGCCATACACTGACTGCTATCAGACGTGGGCTGTGGTCACATTGTCAAAAAGGGTCATTTTATTCAGTATGCTAAAACA
The DNA here is from genome assembly GCF_910589615.1 of Taurulus bubalis. Classification (NCBI taxonomy): domain Eukaryota; kingdom Metazoa; phylum Chordata; class Actinopteri; order Perciformes; family Cottidae; genus Taurulus; species Taurulus bubalis. The sequence continues at coordinate 23,209,954 of NC_136599.1, read as the reverse complement.
AAAATACTATTCGACGGCAGGCCAAGTGCAGCAGCAAAGGCCCTTAGGGTGTCAAATCGAGCGAGGGTGCATTCTCGTGTGAACATCATGAGGGGACAACCGTATTAAATATCAAAATGTCCATTACACTTTCTGGGTCTTTTCATAAAAAATAACAGTGGGATCACAATCCGTTTCTATCCGTAATCCAACTACAGGACTCCACATTCAAACTTCCACCTCCCATCAGCACCTCTTCTCCGAAAAAGAGACCACGCGATCACATCTCGGCGGCTTGGCAGCCAGCACCTGTCTGCTAACTGTCCCGTGCCAGTTTGTCTTCAGCCGGCCAGCTCAGCAGAATAGTGAATAACTGGAACGTGTCCCCATTCTGTCCCTCTGAATCACTTTAAAGTTTGACAGAACATTCATATTGTTTTTCAACCAATCGATTGTTTTGTAAAAAAAACTCTGTTAGCCCGAGTCTCTTTGCCGTCTTTTCCAGTGGTAGTTCCTCGTCCCACTTTGGTGCAAAACTGAGACGTTTTCGTCATCTCACAGCTGCGGAGGCCTTTCAATTTCATCTGGTGCTTTCTGCAAGAGGGCAGTAATGAGGCTCCTATTGAAGCCACATTAGAGAAGATAAATCAGAGTCCCGGTCTCTGTATCGCTCTCTTGGATGGATCCGTACAGGAGGCCGAGCTGTAGCTGGAGACAGGAACCCGACAAATTAAAAGCCTTTTTATTGTGTATAAGCTGTCCTGGCTCCTCAATGGTGGAATGAGCTCCCCATTGACATCAGGACAGCAGAAAGTCTCTACATTTTCCGTCGCAAACTAAAAACGCATCTTTTTCGACTACACCTTGAATAAGGAAGGTAGCACCGTAGCACTTTAGTAGCACTTAGATGGCACTTACTGATAGCACTTTGTAGTTGAACTTGTTGTTCTGAGTTTGTACTCATGGTGGAATTGCACTTATTGTAAGTCGCTTTGGATAAAAGCGTCAGCTAAATGAAATGTAATATAAATGAAAATGTAATGTAAATTGTCCCTCCTCACAGAATTTGTGTGAACAAAGACCAGAGACACGCTGTAACTGTTCTGACAGTGGGCTGTTGGATGAAGCCTTTGCTGTAAAAAGCATTTTTTTTTACCTCACCTTTTCCCTGTCTAAATTCTAAACGTTCAAACCAAGTCACAGCATGCTGCATTGACAAGATTTGGGATTCCGGAGGAATATCCTTGACTGTTGCCCACTGAGTTTCTCCCCTTTAACTGATGTTGGAGCAGAGACAGAACAAAAGGGAGCACGCTGATGGCAGATAGCTAGCTCACTGTAGTGTCAGTATCAAGACGAGTGCCACCCTCAAACGTCCCTTGAGGAGCCCACAGGGTGGACGCCGCAGTGCGAGCACACACATGGCTCTATTGGTACCATATCCCGGTGAAAGAGCCCCGTTCCTCATTTGCTCTCCTCTAGTTCGTCGCAGTCTAATTTTAGCGTGATGAGTGTGTCTGGGTCGGCCATGTAGTGCTGAGGGGGAGAATCGATGTTTCTTTATCTGCAGCTCAGGAAGAAATGCAGGCTTTTCTGCTTCCAACAACAGCCCCCCTCCTCCTCTTGATTGATCACGTTCTCAGTGATGTCGTCTGGACCTCTCTGGCAACGTGTGTGTGTGTGTGTGTGTGTGTGTTGCATGTAGTGTCTGAATGTTACCTTATTAGTAGTTGAAACATCCATATGTCAAATCAGAATTAACTGATTCTTCTATTATTGGCGCAATAGAATGAAAACGTTTGGTAGTAATGTGGAAAATAATAAGTCTGAAAATATAACGGTATTAGTTTATTTCAAGTCAGTCATTTCTAACAAGCTTGTCACAGAACCTTGGAGACAAACATCTCATTCCCGTGTCAAGATCTCATCCATCCATTATCAACCGCTTATCCGGGGTCGGGTCGCGGTGGCAGCAGGTCCAGCAGGCCGGCCCAGGCTTCCCTCTCACCCGCAACACTTTCCAGCTCATTCTGGGGGATCCCGAGGCGTTCCAAGGCCAGCCGGGAGATATAATCCCTCCAGCATTCGCTGGGGCGTTTTGCAGCCGAGTGTGAAGCGGTAGGGTTGAGAGTTAGCACCTCCAAATCTGAGGCCATGGTGCTCTGCCGGAAACCGGTGGATTGCTCCCTCCAGGTGGGGACAAACTGCCTACCCCAAGCGAAGGAGTTCAAGCAACTCGGGGTCTTGTTCACGAGTGAGGGTAAGGTGGAGCGGGAGATCGACAGGCGGATCGGTGCGGCTGCAGCTGTAAAACAGGCGCTGTACCGGTCCGTCCTGGTGAAGAGGAGCTGAGCCGGAAGGCGAAGCTCTCCATTTACTGGTCGGTCTACGTTCCAACCCTCACCTATGGTCACGAACTCTGGGTCGTGACCGAAAGAACGAGATCTCGGATACAAGCGGCCGAAATGAGCTTCCTCCGCAGGGTGGCCGGGCTCACCCTTAGAGATAGGGTAAGGAGCTCGGACATCAGGAGGGAGCTTGGAGTCGAGTCGCTGCTCCTTCGTGTCGAAAGGAGTCAGCTGAGGTGGTTCGGGCATCTAGTCAGGATGCCTCCTGGACGCCTCCATTAGAGGTTTTCCAGGCACGTCCAACTGGTAGGAGACCCCGGGGAAGATCAAACCCCACAATCAAAACCTCACAATCCTTTTTCAAGATGGCATTCTTGCAACAGAATTATACACATACAAGTACTGTACAATTTCAACTACTATTTCAAAGCATCAACAACACACTGGTGTATATATAAAAACACTGCTGTCTTTAATACTTTGTGTACCTTTTAATGTCCGTATATAGGCTTCTGTGAAGGATTGTTCTACTCGCATTGAACACAAAAATAGAAAATGCATATTTGTATGAGGTACTGAATGAGCTTGGCAAGGGCGGGTCGGGAAAGTTGCATGAACCGATATCCACTTAGACCTGCAGCGAGCCAGCTTCTTTGTCCACAACGTCCTTCTTGTGGTGACTGTGGTGTGATGCATTTAAGGGATAAAAGAGATCTGCAGACGGACTACAAGAGATAACAATCACTGTGGAATCGTGAATTCAAACCAAGAAGTCCTGTTTACGGATGTGTTTCCAGTGTCGCTACATAAAACTGTCGGTCAGATGGTGAAATGACAAGTCCAATGTGACGGGTCAAAGGGCTGTCAGTGAGAAGATGTGCAGACTGTGCACACGTCACTTGCAGCGTCACTCCTCCTCGCAGGAGGAGTTGAACACCAAGCGGGTGCTAATGAGAACCAGAGAGGAATTTGTGTTTAACATCATTCCTGGTAAATATGGAGGATATATGCAGTATATGCCCACTGGTACAAGAGCACCCTGTCAGAAAAAGAATGCAACTCTGAGTAACCTTGACAGGAGAAAACTAAACCTTGCTTTGAATAATACATTGTTGTTAATTGAATCTGACAAGATCTCTACTGACTGTAATTTCAATATACCAGCGATGACTTTCAACAGGTTTACATACTAAACCAATAAGCTGCAGACTGTCCTAAAAGCCACTGGTGATGTAAAAAAAAAAACACACACACACACAATAGAAGTAAAAGAGAATGACCTGGATCAAGTGTGCTCACTTGGCTTTTTGTTGTCTTTCCGATGAAGAATGAGCTCGTCCGTGGATCTGCTACACATACCATTGATCCCTGTCGCTTCATCCCGGTTGGCTGACGGCCAGCGGCCGCTGCCAAGAGTTTGATAACAGAAACTGCGGCAGCAGAAAAAGGGAAATGAGATGAGCTGCAGTTCTGGTAAAATAAAAATACAGGTATTACATCAAGGGAATCCAGAGAGAATTGATAAGAGTATGATGAAGGATGACGAATCATAAAAGCTTGTGATGAACTTGCCTGTCATGGTAGATCATGTGAAAAATGACACGTGTGGTGGCCATATTTATTCTGAAGTTACACTCAAGACTTGAGGACTTTGAGTTGAAAGGGAAGATTCAGAGGAGTCCCCCAGTAAATAACACCAAGATTAAGACTTGAAGAAATGCATCTGGTGTCTTTGTCAGAGAAAAATGACATCTGCTGAACATATCACACACATTAATTTAAGCTGAATCAGTCTAGATTTCTACCATCTGGGAGGGCCTGAAGTCAGAAGTGCCAACCATTAGGATCTTACTAGAACTCATATTAAGATTTGTAATGATTTGATGAAATGGGCCAAGTGTAGTCCTCGCTGTGAACGCGCTGACAATACCAGATTCAGTCCAGAAGGAAGATGGCACAGAGAATAATTGTTCTTGACCATGACGGCCCCTCTTCTACGATTTTAAAGCTGCACAGATCCAGATTTCTGATTATTAATAATGGATGAAATGACAAAGCGTAATGGGAAGGTGTCACTGGGATTGACGAACTCACAGAAACGTATCATCCATCTCTGCAGTTCCCTTCAGCTCCACGGGGCCTTCACCTCTTTTTCATCTCATTGTTTCCAGTTTGTACTTTTTTTGGGTGGGGTCAGGATTCTCTGCATTCATCAGCTTTGCTTCAAAGCAGGCAGCAAACCTTTCTTTCTCAGGAGTTGGTGGAGACCAAAATGGAGCCATTGAAAGAAGCTAGAGGCACTAGCTCACGAAAGTCGCTAAATCTAGCAAAAAAGTCGGCAACACTGACAAAGATGGAAGCGAATCAAATGTTTGGACGGGTTATTCTGGATGTTTTTTGTTGAGCACTTCATTTATTGATTTCAGGAACTATAACAACAAATGTTTTTGAAGAAGATTGCCGACTGGCTTTAAATGAACCGGAGTATCTCACTCGTCTCATACTGTAAATTGGCAAAATGTGTGAGCTTTAATGTGCAACACCTCCTCCTGTGCTCGGGATGAGATACTTGCTGACAGTATCTCTACTGTGATAATTGTTAGTTGCCTCTTTTAACATCCGGCATCGTCCCAGTATTGGGTTTCTCCAGGCACTCTCCAGCTCATGCCCTTGGATTCCTTCCAGTACATCGTCTCTGAAGAAAGACCCTCAGGTCGAGCCCTGCCGTGCCTCTTCCTCTTCAAATCACGTGTTATGTTGCATCCAGTCGAGCGCTCGCCCTGATGCTCTCAGCCCGTCTTCTGGAGGCGTGGCTGCAGATTAGATCTTTCTTCCAAATCGCAGCCGTCTACTTTAAACCATCCGCCATCACTTTTCTATTTAAAAAAATCACTGTTTTATTGATCGTTGAACATATTTCCACCTGAGATGTTGGTCTATTGTTCAGGTCTTAACACTTTAATCACCTCCCATCCTATGTTGAAAAGGCTGAACACACACAACTTATTCAGACTGTAGGAGGAGGTCACTGCAGGGAGGAGCTATACGGACTGGCACAGCTAGTGAATACTCTCCTTCTGCCGCATAAGAACTGGCTCTCAGCTGATGTTACTCCTTCTTTACTCACTATGTGGTTGGACTTCCTGCACTCCATTAAAAAACGTTTTTTTTCAATTCGTTCAAGAAAAATCATAGTCGTGCTGAACATGTACCTCATGCCACCTGCTCCCCTGCCTTCATTTCTTCTTTCAGGACTTTTTTCCTCTTCTCTTTTTCCTCACCCCAACTGAGCTGCAGCTGTTTCTGCAGTTTGTTTTATTTCCACTCCCAATTATTCATTCAGTCCCCAATCGTACCCTCTTAAGCTTTAGAAATGGATGAGCAGATCGGCAATCGGTCTTCATGGTATATTACCGCATGCATCACCACAGCTGGGTATTAAATCTAATGTAGAAATACCGCACAGCATTGGTTCAGCTCTAATGGCTTCTAGCAATGCAGATCTATCATTTTGCTTTTATTCTAGAGTTTTACCACTACTTGTTTTGGAAACCAAGGAAATATCCCTAAATGATAGCTGTTGATGGAGGTCTGAGGTTGATCCAGATGGACTGGAACATTGTTTCTGAAAGACATAACGCTGATTCGGTTATCACATGAGCTTGTACAGCGCAGAGAAACCAAGCTCAAATGAAATTATGATATTAATAATTCCCCAATATTCTCCAGGCTGACCTCTGCTATGTCCATGTTTATTGCCATGGAAAAGGAAGGATTTGATGAGATGACAGGTCCTGGAGATGATGTGGGGATGAGCCCAGGTGCTGTAAGCCACGCCCACGGCAGACACACACGAACACACACACACAAACACACACACACACACACGCACACACTTACAGACACGAACAGGGGACACGAGACGCATGGAAAACCCCCAAAAGGACAGGAGTCATATATAGCTGTTTTGAATATTGGACAATTATGAAATTATGAATATCATTATGTCTTTTGATCAGACTTTGCATTCACTTTTTTCCAAAACTGTACAGTCATATCTCATGGCAATAAACATGGGCATAGCACAGGTCAGCCTGAACAAGAATCCATTGGAATTTTAATTTAGACCTGCTAGTAGTATAGTCATAAGGATCTGCTTTTGTACCTTTTTGAATTTTCAAGCGGCGGCTCACTAGGCGGGTGGAGGCTCACTTGACCGCAGTCTTCTTCCCTGATGAAGGGAAAACAGGATCAGACAAATGTAGTCAGTGACATATACCTTGGAATAAAAAATATATACGTATATATTTAACAAAAGCTGTTTTTGTTCGCCTGTCTCTTCCAGCTTCCTCCTGGTCTTCTCCTGTCTCATACTTTCGGTCTTTGCCACCATCAGAGAGTTCAAAAATAGCTCTGAGAGTGCCTTGTACATTCTGGTAGGTACAATTTAATTTGCTGTAAACCGACACTGCACACTATACGTTCCCGTCACAGGGTTAACTCCACCGATTTGGCTTTGTCCCACAGGAAATTGTGACCATCGTGGTGTTTGGGGTGGAGTACATTGTGAGGATATGGGCCGCTGGCTGCTGCTGTCGGTACAGAGGATGGAGTGGGAGGCTAAAATTCGCCAGAAAGCCTTTCTGTGTCATAGGTGAGAAAAATCGCGAAGGCTTGAGTCACTTCTCTCGCCTTGCACCCTCTCACTAAAGACAATAACACTGTTTTTACCATTCTTTTCTTCTTCAAATGCTGGAGGGTTTGAATATGTGAGTAATACAAGGTGAAAAGAAATTTGCAGCCGTAGAAAACTCAATTTGACCCTTTAAAGTGCTTGGAACAACTTTTGCACTCAGCAAGTTAAATGGGTCTGATTTGATCAACCATGTCTGACTTCGCCTGCTTCCCAGCGCGCGTGGAGCTCTACGATTGTGTTTCGCTCTCTTCCTCTCTGCAGACATCATGGTGCTGATCGCCTCGGTGTCCGTGCTGGCCGCTGGATCTCAGGGCAATGTGTTTGCCACCTCGGCCATCAGGAGTCTGAGATTCCTGCAGATCCTGCGCATGCTGCGCATGGATCGCCGCGGAGGCACCTGGAAGCTGCTCGGATCCGTAGTGTACGCCCACAGCAAGGTGGCATCTTTTATGTTTTTAAGAAGAGCTGCGCGCTCCTTCGCTGAAACACTTTTCTCAATTGTTTAGATCAGAGGTTTAAAACCATAGCTCGAAATAAGTACACTGAAACTTTAGCAGGCACGGATAAAAAAAATTCAAAATTGAATTATCATGCTTTACATAATAATGGTAGCATAACAGAGAATGCCTAATATAATAAATGAGGTTGGAACTACAATCTTACTTATCCTTTACTGTCTTCTCTTTGATTTATGTCCACTTGCAGCATCTTTTAAGGAGAATAATTAAAATGTTCTTTACCCAGAAAAATGGAAGCACTTCCTCTCAGGCTGTATACAACCTCAGCAATCCTAATAAGCTTTAGCAGCCTGTGTGCTGCCTGAGAGGCCAACACAGGACTTTGTAAAGTGAGGGTGACATCCCAGTGGAAATGATGTCCTTGGGTGGCATAAAAAAGAAAAACGGGCTGCCATGTGAAGACACAGGTTTTAAACCATGGTTTTAAACTAAAAGTGCTTTACTGTCCACTGTGCTACTTTAGTGGCAAATAGCTTCCTTCGAGAGACTCTGTCATGCAGAGATATTTCTTTGCAGTCATTCATTTTATATGCTAAGCTTTGGATAACGTGCAACTATGTGTTTGTGTGTGATGTGGTGAGAGGGAGAGGGAGAGGGAGAGAGGTGAGGGGTGCAGCATGTGTTGAGGGAAATAAAGACGTTCATGAAGTACTTGGTTTGCCACAGACTCACATAATCATGTCCGATATTATTACAGAAAAGCCATTTCTCTTTGAAAACCAATTTTCCCCACTTTGCAAGGCATCCTAGATGACACTTTATTACTTTAGATTCCCTGATGTTCATTGTATTGGTTTTCCCTGTAGGAGCTCATCACGGCGTGGTACATAGGCTTCCTGTGTCTCATCCTGGCTTCATTCCTGGTCTACTCCGTGGAAAAGGAGTCAAATGAGGAGTTTGAGACCTATGCTGATGCTCTTTGGTGGGGACTGGTAAGACTTACCCCAAAATTAAAACAAAAGAGTCTACACTATCCATATTATAGTAGTCAAAGAGAAAACATTGTGTGATGTTATGCTACTAATTTTATTTCTAGTTTGCTTCCACTCCAAAAATCTGCAACATGTACCACACCACTTGAATAAAGGAGTGACTTTATTTTCTTCAGATCACGCTCACCACCATCGGTTATGGTGATAAGGTTCCCAAGACCTGGAATGGACGCTTGCTGGCAGCCACATTCAGCATGATCGGGGTGGCCTTCTTTGCTCTTCCTGCTGTAAGTAGGAGGGATTTTGAGGGGTACTTTGAATCCAGTGTTGTCGGCATGAGAGTACGCTTAAAATGCTTATTGCGCTTTCTTTTGTGTTCATTAAGTCTCTATCAATCATGGTGTCTGCACCAGAAAGAGTCCAGTCCAATCATGTTTATAGCATCACGTTTCGCCATGGAAGATCCACCAGAATGTGTCATGTAGGGAAGTGGGTGTGGTGTAGTCTAGTGGGTGTGTAGTCTAGTGGGTGTGTGGTGTAGTATAGTGGGTGTGTAGTGTAGTGGGTGTAGTATAGTGGGTGTGTAGTGTAGTGGGTGTGTGTTGTAGTATAGTGGGTGTAGTGTGGTGTAGTGGGTGTGTAGTATAGTGGGTGTGTGGTGTAGTGGGTGTGTAGTATAGTGGGTGGGTGGTGTAGTGGGTGTGTAGTATAGTGGGTGGGTGGTGTAGTGGGTGTGCAGTGTAGTGGGTGTGTGTTGTAGTGGGGTATAGTCTAGTGGGTGGGTGGTGTAGTGGGTGTGCAGTGTAGTGGGTGTGTAGTATAGTGGGTGTGTAGTGTAGTATAGTGGGTGTGTAGTGTAGTATAGTGGGTGTGTAGTGTAGTCTAGTGGGTGTGTAGTGTAGTATAGTGGGTGTGTAGTGTAGTGTAGTGGGGGTGTAGTCTAGTGGGTGTGTGGTGTGGTGTAGCATAGTGGGTGTGTGGTGTAGTATAGTGGGTGTGTAGTGTAGTGGGTGTGTGGTGTGGTGTAGCATAGTGGGTGTGTGGTGTAGTATAGTGGGTGTGTAGTGTAGTGTAGTGGGTGTGTTGTATAGCGGGTGTGTGGTGTAGTGGGGTATAGTCTAGTGGGAGTGTGGTGTAGTGGGGTATAGTCTAGTGGGTGTGTGGTGTAGTATAGTGTATGTGGTTTGTGGTTTTGTGGGTGTGTAGTGTAGTATAGTGGGTGTGTGGTGTAGTGTGTGTGTAGTGGTGTGTGGTGTAGTCTAGTGGGTGTGTGGTGTAGTCTAGTGTGTGTGTAGTGTAGTGGGTGTGTGGTGTAGTCTAGTGTGTGTGTAGTGTAGTGAGTGTGTGGTGTAGTCTAGTGGGTGTGTGGTGTAGTACAGTGGGTGTGTTGTGTAGTGGGTGTGTTGTGTAGTATAGTGGTTGTGTTGTGTAGTGGGTGTGTTGTGTAGTATAGTGGTTGTGTTGTGTAGTGGGTGTGTTGTGTAGTATAGTGGGTGTGTGGTGTAGTATAGTGGGTGGTGTAGTATAGTGGGTGTGTTGTGTAGTATAGTGGGTGTGTTGTGTAGTGTAGTGGGTGGTGTAGTATAGTGGGTGTGTTGTGTAGTATAGTGGGTGTGTTGTGTAGTGTAGTGGGTGGTGTAGTATAGTGGGTGTGTTGTGTAGTATAGTGGGTGTGTGGTGTAGTATAGTGGGTGTGTTGTGTAGTATAGTGGGTGTGTTGTGTAGTGTAGTGGGTGGTGTAGTATAGTGGGTGTGTTGTGTAGTATAGTGGGTGTGTTGTGTAGTGTAGTGGGTGGTGTAGTATAGTGGGTGTGTTGTGTAGTATAGTGGGTGTGTGGTGTAGTATAGTGGGTGTGTTGTGTAGTATAGTGGGTGTGTGGTGTAGTATAGTGGGTGTGTTGTGTAGTATAGTGGGTGTGTGGTGTAGTATAGTGGGTGTGTTGTGTAGTGTAGTGGGTGTGTGGTGTAGTGGGTGGGTGGTGTAGTGTAGTGGGTGGTGTAGTGTAGTGGGTGTGTGGTGTAGTGTAGTGGGTGCGTGGTGTGGTGTGGTGTAGTGGGTGTGTTGTGTAGTGTAGTGGGTGTGTGGTGTAGTGTAGTGGGTGTGTGGTGTAGTGGGTGGGTGGTGTAGTGTAGTGGGTGGTGTAGTGTAGTGGGTGTGTGGTGTAGTGTAGTGGGTGTGTGGTGTAGTGGGTGTGTTGTGTAGTGTAGTGGGTGGGTGGTGTGGTGTAGTGGGTGTGTTGTGTAGTGTAGTGGGTGTGTGGTGTAGTGGGTGCGTGGTGTAGTGTAGTGGGTGGGTGGTGTGGTGTAGTGTGTGTGTGGTGTAGTGGGTGTGTGGTGTAGTGGGTGGGTGGTGTGGTGTAGTGTAGTGGGTGGTGTGGTGTAATGGGTGGTGTAGTGTAGTGTGTGGTGTGGTGTAGTGTAGTGGGTGGGTGGTGTAGTGTAGTGGGTGGGTGGTGTGGTGTAGTGTAGTGGGTGGTGTGGTGTAATGGGTGGGTGGTGTAGTGTAGTGGGTGTGTGGTGTGGTGTAGTGTAGTGTGTGGTGTGGTGTAGTGTAGTGGGTGGGTGGTGTAGTGTAGTGGGTGGGTGGTGTAGTGGGTGGGTGGTGTAGTGGGTGGGTGGTGTAGTGGGTGGTGTAGTCTAGTCGGTGGGTGGTGTAGTGTAGTGGGTGGGTGGTGTAGTATAGTGGGTGTGTGGTGTAGTCTAGTCGGTGGGTGGTGTAGTGTAGTGGGTGGGTGGTGTAGTGGGTGGGTGGTGTAGTATAGTGGGTGGGTGGTGTGGTGTAGTGGGTGGGTGGTGTAGTGTAGTGGGTGGGTGGTGTAATGCGATGGTCTACTGTTTAGTGTCCACAGCTTGCTGCACTGCCACCAAGTGGCAGCCCCCCAAAACAAAACATTGACTGATGCATTAAAATGCATTCATTATTATTTTAAACCATTAAAGCAGTGAAGAGTGAAGATGAAGTTAATACATGTATGTGTTGTCCTTGGTCCTGAAAAGTTGTAGCAGACCGTTTTCACAGCAGACATTTTGAGTTGACCTGTTCAGTCGATCACACACATAAAAAAGAAAAGTGGATTGCTGTATCAACGCTCTATAAACGGGAAAGAGTTTTTGCCACTTTCGCCAGCACTTACTCTCACATTTGTATTGATCTGTGATATTACGTAGAACTGTTTGTAGGATTTGTTCACTGCTCTCGGCTCTGGAATAGTTCTACAAGATGCCGAGGGAGTTGTTGCAATTCCGACTCCTGGCCAGCAGAGGTCACTAAAGGTAACTGATCACTGCTCGTGTCACACTGACTCTGCACAGGGCATCCTGGGGTCTGGCTTTGCCCTCAAAGTCCAAGAGCAACACAGGCAGAAACATTTTGAGAAGAGGCGTAACCCTGCAGCAGGTCTCATCCAGGTATATATATTTTATTTTATTTTATTCAGACTTCTGTTTTGTACTCCTGACAAAAAATAAAACATGTATTTTATTTTTTGTATTTCTCCATACAGGCTATGTGGAGGTTTTATGCCACCAACCTTTCCCGCACAGATCTGCTGTACACTTGGGATTTCTACGAGCAGACTGTAGCTGTCCCAATGTACAGGTACGCCATGAAGCTGTCCGCACAGGGCCCTGCACTATTTACCCATTCGATAAATGCAACTGTTTTCCCATATCACATTCTGCCATCTCTCCTAAAACTGGGAAGCTGAGTAGAAATCCTGCAGGGCGTCCTCGTCTCATTGTATTGCAAACTCCCTCGTTCATTTTACCGTGGATGCGGCTGCCGTATTGGCAGGGACACCGGCGGCTCTTTGAAATGCTCTTCAAAAGACAAACTGCCACCGGCTACTTTGTAAAATCCGCCACGCATTCATGAGTCCAACTGTTCGAATCAGCAAATAAGCTGCCCGCGCTCGGCTTTCATCAGTGCAGAGTTCTGCCTTTTTGATGCGTCTGGAAGTAGAACGCTCGTCTTCCTCATCTGGGAACGGCTTCATGTCCGGTTTCATTCCAGTAGTAATTTGAGGTGAAAAGGTGATGACCAGCAGAATAGATGACTGCCAAACTAAATGGAATTAGTTTTCAAGTGCCCGGCGGCACGCTCTAACCTTCCAATACTGACTTGGTGAAAGTGACTTGACAGAAATGCTCTTTGTCTTTTCCCAGACTTATTCCACCTCTGAATCAGCTGGACCTGCTGAGGAATCTCAAGGGCAAGTCATTCAGGTATAAACATGACGGCGGCAAAACGGATGATGCTGATCATGATGATGATCTCATGAGGAGGAGGAGGATGATGATGATCTCATGAGGAGGAGGATGATGATGATGATCTCATGATGATGCGTTTGGGACGCTCGTATTCGAGATAATAAATGTTACTCGTGAAGCAATAATCTCGGAATAGAAAAGACAGATTTGAAAAAAGAAAAATAGTTTGAAATCCATATTAAAGCTAAACTAATCAATATGATCCCAATTATTAAGAGGTTATAATAACATTAAGACTTGAATTTATTTCTCAAGATTTGGAGGGGACTAAAATATTTCAAAGCAGTTGCTTTCTGCTGCCCCCAAGTGGCAAAAAAAGCTACAATAATAAATATGATCCCAATTATTAACAGGCAATAATAACAGCAATAAGTCACAGTGAAACTGGTGAACAGAGTAGAGCATTTAGCAAGACCGAAATATCTAAAAGCTAATCAACAGCTTGTTTCTACTGCCCCCAATTGGCCAACAAGCTTATTGCAAGGTCAAATAAGTTGTTATTTAAATACACATCCATATCTATTGACTTAAGTGCCCATTTTGGATTACATCATTGTTTTGCCTCCTCCTGTGTATTATTTGAATTTGCAGCAGCACAGCTTTTACCATCCAGCTGCATGACTCAACAATGAGCATCTTGACAGCGCGACAACGTGTCTATTACGACAATGCAGTGTAACAACATGGCCGACTTGCACCGTGTCACAGCTGGTGTCCTCTCTCCTCACAGGAAGGAGTCTCAAATGGAAACCTCTCCCAGGTCTGTGATCTGATCGGTTCTCATCTCTCTTCACCTCCCCGTTGGCTTCTCTTCAAATCTGCTCTTAGCTGCTGCCGAGGCACTCTTCTTGGGGGAGTGTGTGTGTGTGTGTGTGTGTGTGTGTGTGTGTGTGTTAAGCGCCTCCTTCAAGAACGGTTATGCTGCATTTGCTCACATGGTGCTCAAAGATCAGCTGACGTTGGCCTCACTGCCGCTCCCTGAAGTCTCCACCCAGCGAGCTGCTCTTTGACGCTCTAGCTCTCAGCACCACCTCGGGGGGGAAAGTGATTTAGAACACTTAACGAGCATTGCTTAATTTTGATCACATTGTTTTTTCCACCCAAAGAAACAAGTGTAATCATTGACAATGTGGTAACACTTTATCATGACTTCGTAAACCATTTGCATATTTTTGTTTTGAATGATTATGATTTTTTTTTAAACAAAACTTCATAAGAAAAATACTAGTGGGCACTTCAAATCATTCTACATCATTTATGATATGCGACTGGTTGCACATTAATGAAAGTGTTACTTGCATCACAGTATGGCACACACTGCTGTTTTGTATCCACTGCTACTTTATCTGTTTGTGTCTCCTCTACTGCCCGCCACTCCAGTAGTGAACATGCACACAAAGACAGACTTTGCGGGTGCTGTCCGAGAAATATTAGGTATAGTGTGCACTGCAAGTCTGTGGGTGTCCTTCCCTTCCTACCTCTGTTCCTCTCCCTCATTAATTAAACACAAGGAAAGGTAGAGGAATCCCAGGAAAAGGAGGTGTTTTGAATTGTATGTCACTTAGTGAAAAATAGATTCTGACATGGCTTCATACATAGTGAAGTTCTGTCAGTGATGTCGACACGAGAGAGCTAATTTACCCACATCTTTTACGTTTCTCTCTGTAAAAAACCCCAGATATACATCCTTGTTTATCGCCCTGTCACAGTTGATTTATGGTTTTCAGTGTAGTAATGACTTCATGCTGTTGATTTGCTTGCTGCCCTTTTCTCTTTTTCACCCCCCTAATCAGCACTTCTGTTCAGCAGGCGAGGTGCATCCTGCCTAATGCGTTTCCTTTAACCGATTCCCGCGTATCATTACGATGGTGAATTATATTGCACGATTTGTGTTCACTTTTTTTGCATACAGCCTCTTCCTTTTTGAGGCGTGCGCTGTCTCGCTGCTTCCCGTGCATGCTTGCTCGTAGCTCCCTGCTGCTTGCCCGACCCACCGAATGCTCCACTATGTTGGTATGTGGCCGTGGCTCCTTCTGCTGTAGGACATTGCCCTTTTTGCGTTTCTGCAGAGGTAAGACTCACTATCACATCAGTGCTGAATTCGTCAAATTCCCAAGATTACACTCAGCAACACAGCAGTAGGATGAAGGCATTTAGTTACAGATAGCTGTGTGCCTAAATTAAATGACGCTGTAGAAAAAAATTAACTAAATTGGTTACAATTCCCCCCTCAAGCCGGAAGGCCAGCCTGAAGGACAAGGTGTTCCCCAGTCCCTCCAAGGCTCCCATGGCCAAGGGGAAAGTCCATTCCCCAGGGCCGGAGGAAGGGGCCGAGGCGAGTCCCAGCAAAGTCGCCAAGAGCTGGAGCTTCAACGAGAAGAACCGAGGGCCAAAGCACTCCTTCAGGTCCAGGGGCAGCGCCTCGCGGCAAAACTCCGAGGGTGAGGGAGCTCCACACGGTGCAGCATAATGAGTGTTACTTCTTGTCTTCTTGATTTTCCAATCGTTCGCAGTCCAATAAGTGATCTATTTGCTGTATAATTGCATTCACGTTGAGATGGAAAGTCTCTCAGACAGCATTCAAGCCTTCACGAAACACTTTAAACAGTTTGCAGCTGTTTAAAGGAATAGCTCTGCATTTCCTCTGGGGGGAATACGCTTAATGGCTTTCTTCCTGAAACAGATAGATAGATCTCTCCAGCTGTGTGTTTTTAGAAGGCGGAGTTGATGGCACTTAATTGATTTACAATTAAGCCTATCTTATCTCATCGTGCCAACTGTTGCTATATGTGCCGTGATTCCTCCTGTATGCATTCAAACATACGAGGAAGACACCACTGTTGCTATATGTGCCGGGGAGACAAAGGTCCGTTGTTCACTGGACAGCAACATCCAGATGTTGCTGTCCAGCATCACTCGTTGCTCGACAGACCAACAGCATCCGCATGTCATCCAGGGCCACCATGATGCCGTCGACAAACAGACTTCTCTACGTCGCTGCTTCTTTGCCTTTTTGTCAAACTACTTGAACCAATTTTGATTGGTTGCTGTTTTTTTCTTCCGCCGCTTCATGGCATGTTAAAGTGCTGATTGAAATGCAGGATGAAGACTTTAGACTGAAGAGTTAACCAGGTCTCTTTCTTAGCCAGGTCTCTTAACACAACATGTCTTCACTTTAGACTGTGACACACTCTGTGAAGCCTACAGCTGTACATTCTAGCACCTGAGTTACATACACTTTATAATCTATGCAGTTTGGTACGTGCACATGTCAGAGCAGAGAGTCCAGCCTTTTCAAACATGAACCAGAAATCATGCTGTGTCCTCCACTTGTTCCATGTTTGGAATCGATTTGTCTGCCATGGTCATCCTGTTACACTCCATAACAAATCTTTCCCCATGTCTCTCCTCTCTCCTCTCTCTTTGCAGCAATTGAAGGTTTAATAAGTAAGACATTGGGATATTGTGTTGGTTGGCTTTTATGGGGGAAATACTCAAAATAAAAAGTCAGCTACACCGGTCTGAGAAGCCTGCATGTTGAAATCTGCTGGGATTTGTTAACTTGACATGAACCCTTTTTAATTTAGATTTTCTCATGAGTTTTCTTATTCAACGATGACTGAAGCATGATACTAGCTGAGAACACGCATGTATGAATATTAGGATTCACAATAAAGATGATGATAGTATTTATCTACATCGGAGTCGATTGTGGGTTCAAGTCAAGTGGTGCTGAGATAATCAAAACATTGACCCAGAGACCAAAATGCCCCAAAGGCCCGCTTTATGTTGCATGAAGAGACCTCTCACTTTCCCTGCCAGAACCTCTTCCAATTTCTGTTAGACCGCGATTAGGTCTTGACTCCTTTTACCTGTATGCAATACGTTTCAAAATCCATAGATTACAACGCTAATCTAGACTGTAATTGGTGGTGGGAAGCGAGCACTTGTCATTAAAGGGTTCGGTAAAGCTTTATCCCATCAGCACTATCCTTCAATTCTGCACCAAGTTATTTTCTTTTTTTTCTCCGTTGTTCCGCAAAGCCTGCTCACCACACTCACAAACTAACTGGCTAACTGGCTTGAAACCAACTTGGTAATTGAATTGTGCACCTCTGTAAAGCTAAAAGCAACAGCCCCTGCTTTGCTTCTGCTGTGGACGCTGGGCGTGTGGAAGCAGATTAAATATGCTTTAAGAGTGCTCTTGTCTTTGCTCTGTAGAGGCGAGCCTCCCAGGAGAGGAAATTGGCGATGATAAGAGCTGCCACTGTGAGTTCCTCACTCAAGAACTACCAGCAGGCCTGAGAGTGTCAATACGGGCAATCTGGTAAGGATTCGTTTCACCACCCAATTTGAATGGTTCTGCAATGTTTCCTTCGGCCTTATGTTTTGTGTTCATGACTAATCATCAATGGTGCATACTTTATTAGCTGTGACAGTATTCAAGGATAGCTTTGCATTTTTTCTTCTGTTTTGGCCATCATTCATCCGTAATAATAACATTGTACTTAAGTTTACTGGTGAGATCTGGGAACATGGTGACATCGCTCAATAGAAGTCTAATGGGGCACGGAGTCAGACAATCACACAGCTTTATAATTAAAGTCCAGGGCAGGAAACTTATCCGGAAGAGAAAATGAAAAGTAATTGGTCAACACTGGCAAAACAGTTTGTTATGACCAAAACAGAACAACTTTGACCTTGTAGCTCTCACTTTTGGTTTTCCCTCCAAATGAAGTTGGACTTTGTTGTGTCCCCAGATCTCAGAAAGGACTTTGGCTAGTTCAATGTTTTTATAACCAACAGAGAGGATGGCCAGAATTCTGACAAGTCGGAGTGTGACGGTTCATCCTTGACTTCTGACAAAGCAGTTTGACAAAATAATCTTAACTCCACTGACTTCAATCACATTGAACATTCTTAGTGGGTGGAGTTTTCTCAGTTGCTGTGGAGTTGGTTGTGTATAGAAGAGCAATCTGCTGATGAAGACCGTGAGATGTGGTGGAAAGCTCTGGAAAAAGCTCTGGGCCTAAGGTTGAGATTATTTAGTCAAACTATGAAAGCCACCCCCAAGTCCCAGAAGAAAGAACAGTTTTCCGCATTGACTGTTTAAAAATTGTTTTGAAAGGCCTTTTTGACGGAAGGCATTTGACATTTTTCACAGTAGGAAAAGGTGTAAAAAAAAATAGGAATGAAAGCTAAATCCCATTTAGCTGCTTCAGTTTGAGGGTTGTGGTGCATGTGCATGCTGGTCATGGCTGAATGGGACACCTCATGTTATTAGTGACGCCTGTGCTTCCTCATGCCTAAAACAACAATGTGTCCTCCCTCAGCATCATGAAGTTTCTGGTGTCAAAGCGGAGGTTCAAAGAGAGCTTGCGGCCTTATGACGTCATGGATGTGATCGAGCAGTACTCAGCAGGTCACCTGGACATGCTGTCTCGCATCAAGAACCTGCAGTCCAGGCAAGTGAACGTTGGCTATCCAGTCGATTGCAGTTTAAATCTGACCCGCGCTCGTTTCCAGGTCGTCTCAGAGGGAACCAACGGTGTCCCTTTCACCGCTTGTCTAAATGTCAGGCTGGAAACGGAGGACGCTTCTTCAGCTCATTCCTTTTGGTTTCACAATCAGTTTGAATTTAGTGTAACAGCGGTGATGATTCAGTCATTTCGTGTTGTTGGTTTTCGCTGGATACAAACATGTCGTGACACACAAGTCATTGATTCGCCTGTTCCATTTTGTCCGGCGACATGTGTTGTATTCAAATCCCAGTGTTGTGTGTGTGTGTGTGTAACATTTCTTTATTCACTCCTTCAGCTTGGTCACAAAATCATTTTAGATCCAACATTGATGTACAATCGTATTGTTTGACCTCCCACGGGTTAGCTCCTGACATTTTGATCCCTCTAAAGGTCTAACCTGTAGAATGAATATATTCCAACAGTGAAATACATGCACTCTTCATCCGACGAAGCAAGTCAGACTCACCGTTTGTCTTGTGTGTGTGTGTGGAATATATTGACACGTGTTCTCCATAGACGATGTGATTCCCAACGTTGCTTCATTTTGCATTGCGCTCATATCGTCTCTGTGTGCCTTGCCAGGATAGATATGATTGTGGGGCCCCCTGCCCCATCAACACCTCGCCATAAGAAGTCCACTGAAGGCCCTAGGTTAGGTTAATAGACTGCACCCCTAGAATGACCATTTTACCAGCATTATTCTCTTTACACCACAGCCCAAATATTGAAGCAGTTACATGCTACCTTATTATTTTGATCGACAGAACCCCTTTTGAGTTAAAGCCACTGGACCTGTCTTATTTAGCCAGATGACTCATGCTGAGATAGAGTTTAACATTTTCATATTAAACAGCATCAAGACAGGAGTGCAACATTCGGAGGATGTTGTGCAGCCGCTTTAGCTCTTATGTCGCGTTAGATCAGCTGCTGTCGAGAAAAGGCCAACAACTACAAAAAAGGCGAGACATCCCGCCGCTTTTCTCACTGAATGTTAATGAGCCGTGTCACGTGGCCCCACTCAACAGGGGTTTGACAGTGCTAGATGCTTGCTCTCACATTGGAGAGACAAAAGTACAGCTCCCCCAGCAGGATGCAATGGAAATGAAGCATGAAGCGCAACAAAAGCATGCCAAGTGATGCATTTTGGCCCCGAGACAAAATATCCCCCCTCTAGTCACTCTTTGTCTCCTGATCTCATGATGCATGCGTCCACACCGTCAACCTGAAATCGCTACTTTCGCAAGAAACGTAGGCCGCCATTCATTCACTCCAAACATACTTGTGGCTTGATGAGTATCGTCGACATGCTTTCCTTCTCTAATTTTCATGAAACGGTACTTCACTATAATTTTTGGCATCATGAACTTAAATTGAAACCCATGTGGCGGAACGGAGTGTTTGTTTTTAAATCTCAGATATACATTTTCTCTAAATGCTAGAGTTGACCAGATAGTTGGTAAAGGTCCTAAAGCTGAGGGAGAAGTTTCCGATGACCCGAGCATGATGGGACGTATTGTCAAAGTGGAAAAGCAGGTATGAAAGTTTCCTCAAGGGGGGTCTAACCGCAGCATGGATTGGGTCACGTTTGGGGAACACTGTTTCTACATTGTGTGTGTTTTTCTTTCTCCCTTCAGGTGATCTGCATGGACAGGAAACTGGATTTCCTGGTCAACGTGTATGTGCAGCGCATGCGCATCCCTCGTTCGGAAACCGAGGCCTTTTTCAACTCCAAGGAGCCGTATCCGGCCCCGCCTTACCACAGCCCGGAGGAGTGCAAGCTGGAGAAGGAGGGCGAGGAGGAGGTGAAGGAGGAGAAGGAGTTGCAGACGTGCTCGGCGGCTGCTGTTCCGTGCTCGGATGGGTCTCTGGAAAAGAAAGATCCTTTGCTGGGTCAGTACGTGTCCAGATCGGTGGGCACCCCCTCTGGCAGCCACAGCCGCCCCTCTACCTCCTGGCAGCACCAGCGGCAGCACCCCCTCAGCCAGCCCACTTGGAACAGCAGCGTGGCCAACACACCCTCGCCGGTCGGCGGCAGCGGCGATCACTCGCCCACCCTGTTCCGCCTCCCGCCTCCGCCTGCTCCGGTCCATGACCGGCCCTCCTCCGGTCCTGGTGTCAGCGGCAGAGAGAGCAGCTCCCGGAGCAGGAGGCGCCACAGGGGATGTCAGCAGGACACCGCCGCCGTGGAGAGCGACACGTCCCTGTCCATCCCGTCCGTCGACCACGAGGAGCTGGAGCGCTCCTTCAGCGGCTTCAGCATCTCCCAGGCCAAGGAGGACTTCTTTGGGCCCTCTTTCTTCGCAGGCTCCGGAGCCGGAGCAGGGATTGAGGCCGCAGCCGGACCTTCACTCTGTGCCAGGGTCAGACCCTTCATAGCAGAGGGGGAATCAGACACAGACTCTGACCTCTACGCTCCCTCACCTCTGTCCTTCACTGGGGAGGGGTCATGTGCAGACCGGGCATGGCCCGGACTAAAGTAGGCCATCGGGAGACCTATCAGGAGCCAACTGACGGACTGTTGCTGCTGACGATGCTATTACAGGCTATTTTAGGTTAAGTGAATGGGTACGATTAGCAGTTTATTACGGAGGATGGTTAAAATATGTACTTATACAAACAAAAGAGTCGTCCTTTATAACCTTTTTGTTTTGTTTGTGGTCCAACACTTTACACGCAATGCTTAATTACAGTTGCGTTGCATTCCATCAAGATCTTGGTTAATCGAAAAATAGCTGTTTAGGGACATTTCTTTCTCACTTGGGGGACATATACTGTTGTGTTTATGTTTATTTGTGGAAAGAGATGTGTGAGAGTGATTCATGACACTTTTTCATTTGGCACTTTACTTAAACGGGACACGGATCTGAATGAAACATAAGAGAAAATCACCTTATGAATAGTGAGAGCATTTCTGCACCAACTCTGTTCCACCGACCACTTCAACTTTGAAAACAAAGTGGGAGTTAGTGATGCAAGAAAGTTTCAGTCTCACCACACGGTTAGCATAGTGTCTTGATATAACTTCTATACCTTTGAATGACTTGAGGTGTTTCCAAAACCTTAGCTATGATAATCAATTAGATTCTTGCAGAGAAAAAAAGAAAGAAATATGCTTGCTTTTCAGCATCGTTAATTCAGCCTGGTGTTCATGAAGTACTGCAGAACAATTCCCCTCAAAGTATTGCAGATACTTCCCCGTCAAAAACCAGTGAACCTGCTGCATGGCATGTTAAATGATTGATTTAATGGACCGCGTTATAAGCTGGCCACAAAACCAAAAAGACGAAAAGTCAACAGACAAATTCCACGAGTGTTTCTCTTCTATACAAACAAACAAAGAGGTGAACAAGACATGAAAATGTGAGTGCATGCCCAGTTTCAAGCTAAAATACGTTACGTTACCTTTTTTATGGGGCTTTAATTGAGTTCCAATTATGTATATGCTGCCCAAGCTTGCTAATTTAAACATTTGTTTCAGGGCAAATATGCCCACAAATTATGTTCTCACAAGGCAGATGTTTAATGCCACATATGGAAACAAAAATGGACATTAACTCCTATATTTTGTATTGTTATTGCACAACATGCAGTTGGCCTGAGTAAATCGTATGGCACACTTGGTACTCAGATCTGAAAGTATTGTCTTTTAGAGTCTCTGCTGCTGTGTCCGTCCTGCACTAAATGAGGAAAACGCAATAAAAAGCAAGCAGGGCAATCTAGAACCAACGTCAACATGGCCTTATTTTTCAGACCAATATCCATTGTTTTGTAAGTTAATAAATCAACATTGTGAACATTTCATAAAAATAGTGCAAGTGCATTGTCAAGTGTTATATCGGAGGCTCTGTGGCTTGAGAGCAGTTGTTCTGTTACAGTTTTAGCCACTGATAATGCTAAAAGCATGGGATTGAGACATCTGAAGCATGATCAGTTCTTGTTACCTTAAAACTAACCTGAGTCGTAGCAAATTGGACATTCTTCAACATTTAACACTTGCACTAAAAACATCATTCCGTAGAGACATTTTCAAACAAGATACACAGTCCATTTATTGGTTCTTTTCAGAAAAGAAGAAACAAACCTGCTGGCATGTTTTCTACAACCCAAAGAAAGGACCTGTAGGGTTTTACACAAAACAGTAGATCTTAGTTCAACACCATCATGCAACTGCACCGTCTTCTTCTTCAATAATAAAACTTTGTACATCACTGAAAATCATCTCTTTGGTCTCTGTCAATGCAGCAATACAGTGACATGTTCCGCTGTGAGAAGTGTGTCAGCCGTGTGGTGTAACAGTGGCAACGTATCAGTAGATGGCAATCAAGAGCTTCAGCTGAGTGGGTTCTTGTCACAGTGAAACATATGGGAGAACGGTTGCGGAAAAAGATGGATGGATAGATAAACAGATTAATTGATAGAGAGATAGATACAGAGATGGATAGATGGATAACTGGATGGATAGATACATGATGGACAGAGATAGATGGATGGACAGAGATGATAGATTAATAGATAGATAAGATAGATGGATGGATGGACAAAGATGGAGATAGATAGATGGATGGACGGATGGATGGATAGACAGATAGATGATTTAGATGGATGGACAGAAATAAACAGGCAGATACCCTCCAACCCAAATGCTGTACTTATTAATGACTTATAACAAATCTACAGTGTAACTGAGCTATAATGCATTAATAAAGGATCCATTAACCATTAATAACACCATTACAACTTTTAATCCCTTTATAAAGGAGGATCTATCAGAAAGTGGCACCTGCCTACAAGACTTGTAACCTGACGGCAGGACTTTGCTCCCATTCAGCCACAACAGCGAGGTCAGACTGTCGAATGGGTAGTAAGGCCGTGCTGCCAGTTCATCCCAAAGGGGTTGCATGGGTTTGAGGTCAGGGCTCTGTGTAGGCCAGTCAGGTTCTTAAAAAACTTTTTTTCAATTTTTGAAGGGGCCAGCCCCAAAATGTTCACAAATACATCTGGCATGTCTACATACATTTAGCCATACGGAGTAGATAAAGCCACGGCAACTCTCTACTGCGTAAACGTCAGCGAAAAAAAGATTGATTTATTCATTGCCATCGCCTGACAGATTTTATTTAACAAGCTATTTAACAACAATTGGCAAATGCCAATGAAACGGCGATGGAGCGTTTCCACGCCACACACTCAGCCTTGGGTCAGCCAATTTGTTAAGTGTTGTGAGGCCAGGATTTTAGTTTGAAAGGGTGATACAAATAGGAATTGATTGGCTCATTAATAAAAGTCAGATGATGGCGACACAGCACCTAAGGCGTATTTACTCTCTGCAGCACCTGCAGGGAATTTCAGATGGCTTGACCATCCGGAACACAGACCAGAGGACAAACAACCAGCAGGGGCAAGCGCTCAAAATCTATATGACAGGGAATATGTGGATATATCAATATATACCCAGAGTGGACAACAACGCGGCCACCATGCACACAGAGTTTTGACTCAAAAAGAATCGCTACCAATTTAAATTCCTCAGAGTTGTCGTTTTTATTTGATTTTTGCATGAAATTTATTTGTTGGAGCCCATCTGCATGTGTCATTTATTTAAAATATGAGATATTTGAGTTCATACAGTGTATCATTAGATAGAGGTGGAACATTGACCATTTGCTGATGAATGACAAGACCCAACAATCAATGAAACCATTAGCGAACCCGGCTTTTACGGGGACCTGTCGAGCGAGAGGCCAAAAACAGATGGACTGTATGCATTTTGACGACACGTTTCACCACCACGACGTTTCAGTGCCACGACAGGGACGGAATAAGGATGCAGCTCATCCGGCAGCCTCATTGTTACACTCAAATACTCCCTTTCCTTTCCAGCTTTTCACAAGAACATAAGGACACTGAAACGATTGTGCCACAAATGTAAAAAAACAACATAAAAATGAACTCGCATAATGTTTCTTTAAATGAGCTCAACTGCAAAGTCTCATTTTGCCACAGACGACTCTCCACATTTCCCGCTGAGAGGCACGAACCACTCTGTGTCCTTGATACCAGTTGTGTTTGTGTTCAGGTCTGGTGGTCTCCATGTAAACACTGTATTTGTGTATAGTGTCACAAGTTAACATCCGCGAAACGCCATCAATGTCCACCAAAGGCGGACACAGGTGACCTTCCTTTGTCCCTCTGGACCACACACACACACACACACACACACAGAAGTACACACAGAAATACACAGAAAGCCATGAGGACCGGGGCTGGGATTAACGGTTGTATAAATGATATTGGTGAACATATATCACAATTTAGGGACATTAACTTTGGCCGCATCACAGACAAAAGACGTTGGAAGACGACAAGGATGATCTGTGTTGCTATACTGCTTCATAACCACAATTGGTCGCCATAGGGACCCAATGGAAAATGTGTCTCTCATATTATATTATGTTGTATGATGATATAAATGTGTGACAGCATAAATTCATAATCACATTTAGGACAGACGTGAAGAAAGAGGGATTTATAACTACTACTCGTGTCACGTGTGGAGCTGTAACTTAAATGTGATGTGATTCTGTGTGGATAGTTATTTAAAAAAAATTACAATATTTCAGTTCTGGATCATCAACATAACAAACGGGGGAAAAAAGTAAGAAATCCATATATTGGTTCCTGGACCTCGGACTAAACCTAATTGAGTCCACCGAGCATGTCATTAATCAGCAGACAATTACAGAATGGGATTGATCTTAATTCCCTGAAGGCTTTTGCCAGAAGCAGATCTAGTCATCGTCTATCAGATCGTGGGAAGCGTATGACAATTGTATCAATATAGATATGACTTGACTAATTAGCTTGATATTATAGTTATTAGACGGATAAAATCACAAATAGGTAACTTGCCTGTGAACACATTTCGAGAAGATAATTGTTGAGTATAATTGAGTGTAATGGATATTCTTTTGAATTATGTCAATGTGTTGGAGGGCACTGTGCAAAGTACATCAGTTTAAAAAGTGCCTTAATCATCACTTAACAGCAAACGTTATGCATTTATCTTCAGTAGACTTGACTACTGTAACGGTGTGTTCACAGGCCTCTGTAAAAAGTCAATCAGAACGCTGCAGCTCGAGTCCTCACTAAGACCAGGAAAGTGGATCACATCACTCCAGTTCTGAGGTCTTTGCTCTGGCTCCCTGTCAAACAAAGAATTGACTTTAAAATCCTGCTGCTGGTTTATAAAGCACTGAATGGTTTAGGGCCTGAGTATGTTTGTGATCTGCTGCTACCTTATGAACCATCCCGGCCACTCAGGTCGTCTGGGACGGGTCTACTTTCTGTTCCAAGAGTCAGAACTAAACATGGAGAAGCAGCGTTCAGCTTTTCTGCTCCACACATCTGGAACCAGGTCCCTGAAAGCTGCAGGTCTGCTGAGACCCTCATAGACCCTCATAGACCCTCATAGACCCTCAGCTCCTTTAAGTCCACATTGAAGACTTTTCTGTTTGCTGCTGCCTTTAACTGAACCAGATTCAATTACTGCATCTCACTACTGCATTTTATTTCTTAAACTGTACTGCAACTTTTATTCAACTTTTATTCAACTAATTATGCTTTTTGACTATTTACTGCATTATGTTTTGATGCTTTTAATGGTTTTATGTGAAGCACTTTGAATCGCCCTGTTGTTGAAATGTGCTATATGAATAAACTTGCCTTGCCTACGATCATGAGATAATCTGTGAAATATATTTCATTTAAAATCCAAAATCTCCTAAATATCTTTGCTAGATTTCGCCATGGTTTGAAACCCGTCTTCAAAAACCTCACTGTTGACAATGCAGGTGATGATGATTAACCGAAAAAATATATTTTTTAAACCTAAACCTGCCAACTGGCGATGCAGAGCGAGCTGTCAGAACAACAGTAACTTGGGAATGAAAGCGCATTACGTGAGTGTGAAAAACTCTACTGAGAGCACTTTACTAATATTTGGAGCTAACGCACGTACCGTATACATCAGTTATGTCAAGAAATAAATACAGAAAACTGTAATAAGAAAGTGTACTTTTGGTGTATGCACATTGATGTCATTTTTGTGACATACCAGCTTTATGTGTCTGCAATGGTATTCATAACAACAGGGAAGCTTCTGTAAGCAATCAATGTTGCTGGAGGGACACAAAGGGAAGGAAGGTGGTGGAAATTGAAGTAGACTTAGTGAATAAATAGTCCCTGACCTGCCTAAAGCACATTTCTTTTGAAGACAGGAAATTAAAAGGACCCCTTCAACTTTCAGCAGAGACGTTTACAGAAAAAGAAAACCTCACCTGTGATGGTGAAGCAACACTATTCATGCATTTAGTTTGTGGTAATAGCCTCTAACTTTTACAATGCAAAACTTTTTCATTAAAACGCAGTTAAAGCATGACTCGCTGAACTAAAAGAAGCTCAAAATAGTAATAATGCTAAAAGCATGGGATTGGGACATCTGACGCATGATCAGTTCTTGTTACCATAAAACTAACCTGAGTCGTAGCAAATTGGACATTCTTCAACATTTTAACACTTGCACTGAGAACATCATTCCGTAGAGACTGTTTTCAAACAAGATACACAATCCATTTATTGGTTCTTTTCAGAAAAGAAGAAACAAACCTGCTGGCATGTTTTCTACAACCCAAAGAAAGGACCTGCAGGGTTTCACACGATACAGTAGCTCTTAGTTCAACACCATCATGCAACTGCACCGTCTTATGCAGTAATAAATAGATTTGAGACCGTGAGAAAGCTATCAATTCTTACACTGAATATATATTTTCTTTGGTTAGAATTTGGTTATAATTTGGTTTTAACGGTCACAGTTTATCTACTTATCTTCCTTTTAAACCGGTCCAAAGTGAATTGTCAAAAGGGCAGATACATGCTGGGTCTCGATTACACTCTAGTCTTGGTCTTGACTTGGTCTCGGTTTAGCTATTCACTACAACACTGGCTTACAGTTAAAATCTTTATTTCTAGGCCATGTTGTACAAGGTACATTTGACTAAACTAGTCATTACCTTATTTTTTTAAGATTGAAAACCCCAAATTGAAGTTGACAGCTCTTCATTTCATAGTTTTAGAGTGATCATGTTTGATGCCAATCATGATTACCTTGTAATTGCAAGAACGCTCCACATAAATTGAAGATTGGTCATGGATATTGAATCGGATAATGGATAACACACCGCTACTGTATCTCATCAGCAGGCCTTCTTACTGCTCTGTGGTGTTGACGTTGTTTTGGAGCAAGCTGAATGCTGGGTAATACTTGGGTAATTTGTTTGTAGGGCCCATAATTCTTTGAGAATCCAGGATTTACTTCAACACAACTTAAAATAATACATCGGTGGTTATGTATTAGGTTTGAGCATTGCGTATTACCACAATTTGACTACAACTAATATAACTTGAAATACAATAGTACTCATACTACCAATTTTACTGCAATATAAGAATCCCACTCACTTGTTTTAGTTTAAATGAATGGAGATATAACAGAAGTTAGCGAAACAATGGGAAGAGTTCTGTTGCTGAGTCCATTAAAGTTGCACAATGTAGCTCAATAAATCCTTCTCAGCAAAATGAAGGAAACATAATTGAACGCTAGGCAAACAAACATAATTAAACTCCTCGCAGACAAAGAAACAATGCCGCTAAAGCACAATAACGGAGAAAAGGTCTCAGCTTATTCCATGTTTGTACGAGGAGCTTAAATAATAATTGTTCATGGTAATCTTCAGCACACATCATCGTACTGCAGATGGAGCAAAGAAGCCACAAGACTGCAAACTAGAGCTAAAACGACTATCCTGGCCCGACTCGGGAGAAGGATGACCTCAACAGGTAGATGTAGCTCGTTCTGGCGAATACAGCAAATTACCAGTATGTGAATATTTACAGAACCTAGAAAATAGCACTTTTGCTAGTACCTGTAGCACTTTTGGTGCTGCTGAATACGTTGCTGTCAGTGTAGCTGCTTTTCCATTCATTAGTATGCAGTGGGAGTAGCAGGGCTGATCTCACAGAGCCTTGAGGAGAAAATCTTACTGATGATCTTAAGAGTCTGAAAGAGCCGGGTTTCCCATGAATGACTGGTACTACCTGATGGCAACTGCCAAAGGAAGCTAATCAGGGTGTTGGGTATCTCTGATCTTAAATCCGTAAATGATACTCAAGTTATTAGCCATGAAAGGCATCAAGAAATGCTTCAATGATTATAATGATGGATTCTTGAACCAAGAAAGCAGAAGGGGTCGTCAAATGCATGGAGCTTTGGTGTCAGGGGATGCCCGGACCCCCGAGGAGACAACACTCGTCATAAGGCCTTTGTCTGACCTTAGGAGTTTTAACACTCTGATCTTGCGGAAAAGGACAGCGAGAAAGAAAGAGAGAGAGAGAGAGAGGTGTGAAGACTGAGAAACAGGAGGGAAAAAACGAGCAACATAAATAGTCTGTTGGCTGCACGGCGAATGACTTGAAGGCGAACGCTTGGTCTCGTTCCTTCCCATGTTCGACTGGAAATAATTCAATAATTTATTGACACCTTGGTTATTACCTTGGCAATATGCCAGCTCTAATTAACAATTTGGCAGAAGTGTGTGAATGTGTGGGGACCTGGCCCGATGATCAGAAAGAGATGCTGAAGAGAGGCATGATTGGTGGATTTTGAGTTGTTGTAGTTTAAAACAAGCTGCAAAGCTCCCGAAGAAAAGAAATATGGACTGTATAGGATTTGTGGTTGCAGACAGTGTTTGAATGGAAAAAATAGAAGTTCTAAGAAGGAAGTGGAGGTTCTTTATTGCTTTTGTATGGAGATGGGGGAAATGAAGGTCGGAAAGAACCAGTCAGCTGAAGACAATTGGGCCACTGAGATGAAGGTGCGTGAATGAAGCTCCAAGGGGGATTATGTCTGGGTATGTGAGCGGAAGCTCACGACAGAATAATGTGAAAAAAGTCAAATTGAAGGTCTTTGTCCTTCAAAAAAGGACAATTTTGTCCTTTTTCCAGTGAGAATAAAGTGTGAGTAACACCGCTGTGGAGGTCCGCACCCATGAATGTTTCTAAGGGGCTGGTGATAAGGTTGGAATAGTCTGGACAGGCCAGCTGGCTAGCTAACGAACCCCGTAGGCGCTAGCTAGCTGTAGCTGTTTGTGGAGCTTCTCAATTCCCAGAAATGTTAAAGACAATTTTTGCAAATTACGTGGTTGTTCTCTTGCCTCAAAAACTTCCAAGAAGTGAATTGACTATGGAAATAGCATACTGAATATTGTATTTATTTACTTAGCTTAAGCATATCAATAGATTAATGTGTGAATTAATTAATACACAAATTAATAAAAAAATATACAAATTTGTATGTCTGAATATATAAAATACACTTCATTAAAACAAAACAAAAAAGTGGCGATATATGCAATCGGCTCAAAGTGGTCGTTTAAGTGGTCGTCCAACAATCTTGCCAAAAACTAAATTAAATTCACCAAGCTGTCTGCCCGCTGAATGACAGCAATGTCAGTGAGTGAGGAGTCGGCACACAGTCAATGGCTGTGTACAACAGGCAATAAAAGGTGGTTTGAGTGTGAGTCAGCAAAGCCACGAGCGGTCCTTGAGCATGCAGTCATAACCGAACACCCAACACATTGTGCAGTTTGCTGCTGGAAAAGAGAGAGAGATGAGCGTGGACAGACAAAATGGTGCACACTCACTCACAGGCGCATGTACACAAACACACGTGAGTGATTACGTGATTCTCCGAGTGAAGATAGTCATTTTTTGTAGTCATGCTGTCTAAGTGTATGGAGTCTTCACCCCTTGTAGTATTTGTGTAAAGGAAGGCACTGATGATAGAGGTGAAGAAGATGAGTGTTGTGTGTTTTTAAGGGAAGCAAATTAATACGGCCATGTTGAGGAGACCCATCTGTCTTGCTTGTTCTTCAAATCTGACAGACGGTGCTGTTCAGTGGATAACTGAATGCCAGCTGAGTGAGCAACTTGTCATAAATGAACGCAGATGGCATTGAAGCTTTTAGTCACGGAGACTTGTTGTCGTCGAGGGTAACAAATGGAAGCCACTGTCATGACCAATAGGCATGTCAGTGATTTGAGCGGAGAGTTCAAGGGTTGAAGTGGTAATTTCAGCTGAATGGATGGGAGGCAAAGGTTTGAGCTCATTGCTTAACCTGTGTTAAAACCTGCAAGACCTTGATCTTAAAGACAGGGCCAAGATGCTCAATGCCGAGGATGCAAGCGTTGTCTCATTTGGATGCGAATGTAAAATGGTGGGCCTTGATGTGCATCTGCTGTAGATCAACAAGGCACTTTACAGATAGAACTCTACAACGTGGTTTGAATCTGTGTCTTTTGTGCATATCATGATTATAATTCATTTGATTGTGCAGTTACTTAAAAAAAAAAGAATAGTTCATACTCAATGGTCCACTAACAAGCATTTTTTTCAAGGCTTTCAGCAGCATTTCGCTGCCTTCGTCAGCAAATGTAATTTGCCCATGTGGCATAGATCTGGAACCTTGATCCGCTAATAACAGTATTTGTTCTATTTAATAAGCGTGGTGCAGAGTTCTAAAGAGCTACTCCAGCAATTTTTATATTGCATTATTGTCACAAAGTTTGGGTGTTGAGATTTCCTGAATACACGTCAAGCTCCAAAACCCTGGATACTACTCGCAAGCTTTTACCATTTGTCATGCCGGCCTTTTACCACTAAGTCTTGTGGGTGACTCCTATGACCTGTCCAGGTGTAATTTCTGACCTGCGACCAGTGATTCAAACAGTAATAGCTTCAAAGAGACCCTTCCTGTCACAAACTCAGCCAGCAGTGTTAAAAAAAAGTGGACACTGAATCCCAACAGTCCAGTGTGTTGTCGACCCCTCTGTGTTTAGCTTGTCATGTTGAGGCTACAGGCTATATTCTGCCACTTGTCATGATGATTTCAGTAGTGGTGGAGAGGTGCCTTTTGGGAACCCTACAGTACAGGACGTACAAATCATATATATATATATATATATATATATATATATATACACATACTTATTAATGTGTAAAGGGGAAACTAGTTTGTTGGCATCATTTTTCAATACCCAATTAAAAGGAATAACACAATAGTGTTTGTTTGCATGATCTGAAAGGTAATAGCCGACATAGCGTCCCTCACCTTTTCAAGGTCTGGACGGTGTCCAGTGGAGCTGTTTCAAACTTTTGGCTCACAATCAAAAATGAGAGGAATACTTTGCCACGTTTGGTAGATTTAGGTAGCATTAAAAGGTTGTGCTATACACTGAGGAGGAAGGCTATCTGTAATGTTATGCTTTCAAATGTCATGATGACGTGTGGAATGCTTGGAAATATTTAAATCTGCAAATTAATGTTTTTAGCTTCTTTACGATTTCCTCACCACGTTAGTCATCACTTTTGGATTGGAAATGATTTATGATAGTCAGACTAAACAAGCGAGATGTACTCTGTTCTGATGCATTAGAGTTATTTGGGAGAGCTGTGAGCTACTGTGTAATTTCAAATCTTGAGGTTTGAAACGGGATGAGATGCACTACTGTATATTCATGGCAATTTGTCTTCCTGGAAAGGCTATATACTTAAAAAGCCCTAATGTGTTCTATGGACTCCTAAGAAATTGCTGTGTCGCTGAAACGTCTTCTCACTAGCCTGTCTGGACATTCCCAAGTGGACCGTCGACTCATAAAAGAGCCAGATCAAGGGTTTGCAAAGCAAAATGGCACAAATTACTCTCAGTGGAAGCAGAAAATGAGCTCAAATACATAACTTCACAGCCATTTAAAATTGGTAAACGTCAAAAAAGCTAAATTGTATATTGTACAAAAGTTCAACATATCAGTTCTTAAATATAATCTAAAACAAATAATGTATTCTATAACTTTGGCAGTGATGTGAAGTGAGCCTCAAACCACAGTGGGTGGTGCGCAACGACACGATGGGGAACCCCAGGAAGTCTTGTCAAGCTCTGCAACACAATTATCGCTCATCCATCTTTAATATCTCATCCATCTTCTCCATCTCCACTGACGGAGCCGTACTCACCTTGTAATTATTATCACAGCTGGCATTCAAAAGGTGGAATTGGATCTTCGGCCCTTCCCTAAAAAAATACTGATATGTACAAAAAAACAAAAAAGGGGAGAATGAAAATGTCCATATGCCTTAAAGATTGTTTTCAGATTCAGGCACATCTCATTTCAGTCTGTAATGATCAAAATGTTGTAGCTTATGTCATTTTTAGATAACAGTCTTTACCTCACCTGCCTTTTGAGGTCCCCTGCATTACCCAGAATGTTTTATTTCACTAAAACATTGTCATTTAGTTATACATTTAGCTAGTAAGCCAAACAATTCATCAACGCTGGGCTGTGTCAGACATGCATTGTTATGAATCCCACTGCTTTTCTTGGCCATCAGAGTGACGGCCAGTGGGAAGAAGCTGTTCCTGTGTCTGGTGGTTTTGGCGCACAGAGCTCTGTAGCGCCTACCAGAGGGAGGAGTTGGAACAGCTTGTGTGCAGGGTGTGAGGGGTCTGCAGTGATGAATGGGCGACTGTGGCTCAGAGCATGCCCCTCTTTCAATTAGAGGATTGGTGGTTCGAACCCCGGCTCCACTAGTCGATGTGTCCTTGAGCAAGACACTTAACCCCTAATTGCTCCCCATTGCTGTGTCTACGGTGTATAGAGCAAAAATGTAAGTCGCTTTGGATAAAAGTGTCAGCGTAATGTAATCTTTCCAGACTCTGGAGGTGTGCAAGTCCAGGATGGAGGGCAGGCTGGAACCAGTAGTTCTCTCTGCAGACCTGATGATCTGCTGTAGTCTGACTCTGTCCTGTTTGGTGACAGATCCAAACCACACAGTGATGGAAGAGCAGAGGACAGACTGGATGATGGCGGAGTAAAACAGGATCATCAGCTCCTGAGGCAGGTTGTATTTCCTGAGCTGGTGCAGGAAGTACAGCCTCTGCTGGGCATTTTTCCAGATGTTGTTGGTGTTGGAGGCCTTCAGGTCCCGGCAGATTGTGTATCCCAAAGACCTGAAGGTCACCGCAGAAACAGCGCTGTTGTGTTTGGTGAGGTGAGGGGTGGGTAGTGCTGGGGGGCTCCTCCTTAAGTCCACTGTCCACTGAAATCTATAAGCACAGGAAAGTGAGAATATATGTCAGTGCAAGCATACAGTTTGAGCAGAAATCCAAACTCTAGCTTGCCTCTGAGTGTGAGGAGGTTTTAAGGGATAGCCTTACAAAATCTCAATCTCAATTCTCTCGAGTCACACTCTCAAATTGACAGACCACAGTCGAATAAAGATGGGAAAAGGGTCAATAACAGCTCTAAGTACAGCAGTTCACAACCACTTGTGATCGCATCTCACTTCCCCACTCCATATGCAAATGAACACATACGCCAGGAGGATACAATCATGACGGTGTGTTGACTGCATGCCAAATTGCCTCCTGAGTTACCACATAACTGGTTACTGACAAGCAATGTTACATTTAAAAGGCTATTTAAAAAATGAATAAAAAGAGAGTTTGGCGCAGTGCTCACAGCGCATTTATTGAAAAGTATCTGTCTTTCTGTCTTTCAATGGAATCATATTGTTATGAAATCATATTGAGATATCATGATGCACAATTACATCATCAGAATTTATAACAAAAAGCACATACAAACTCAAAGTTTTCTGAAAATCTGAATTGATAAGAATTCTCTTTATGGCAATGCCCTGAAGTTAAATCAAACTATTGTCTTAACCTCATTACTCTTAAATTGTGGGCACGCATGTAAAAATAGTCTATTTATAACTGGACATATTTATTTGTTCTACCTGAAACAGTTATGTTCATTTCAAACTAAAGTTCTTAACTAAATTAGTACATTCCTTGTACTTTTTGTTTGTCAGGTATCTAATACACAACGTGGCTTTACCATGTTGCTATATCGACTATTTACATTTTGAATGACCAGAACATATGCTATATCGTGACATATATATGTTATCGATATATGAAATAACCAATATCGGGAAAGAAGATTTTGTGAGCATGGTTTGGAATGAATAACCTCAGCCTAGCTTGGTCAGAAATGCTATAGGCCAGTGATTCTCAACTGGTGGGTCGGGCCTTTGCCTGGGCAAAAAGTAAAATAAATAAATAATACTTTTTTTTTTTCATCCTCTGGTTTTATTTTGAAGGGACTTTTTTATGCAGCATAGTGTCGTTTTTTTGCCGGCTCTGGTTTCAACTTGTTTGTACATGTTGAGTCAGTTTAAAAATGGCGGAAGATTCTGAATTGTTATGTATGTTGTAATATCACGAGTCCTGAAGATGCACTTTTGGGTTTTTAATTAAAATGCAGCTAATTGAGTGTAAAAGGGAATAGTTCCCTCTCTAGCATCGCCACCAGCTGGTCGTTTTGGTTTATCATTAAACTTGTTTTTGTGTTGGATTACATATTCTGTAATATCTCAGGTTCAAACTGCACCATCTTTTCATTCAATAAATTTGAGAAATTGAGAATGTTCCTCGATTTGGGTCAAGGCTTGTCATTCAGGGGTGATGGTGGGTCCCAGAGCCAGACCAGTTGAGGACCAGTGCTATAGGCAACACTTTATGTGCATTTATATAATCCATAAAAAAAAAAGTATAATAATAAATGCTTAAAGCCACATACACATTTGACAATATAAACAGGGCTAATGTGGCCAAGGTCACATTCCTGTGCACACTGCTAAAGATTCTCTTAGTTGTGGAGATTCCTCACAAGGCTCTGTTTACCTTCACGTTTGTAAATCAATTGGTTTCTTATTCGGCACACCAAAGATTAAGCTTTTGTCATAAGCCTTTGAACCAGAATGTAAGATTGGTTAGTCGCTGCCCTATCGGAGTAAGACAAGCGTAAAACACTTGTCCTGTCTATTTGCACGCCGTTGAAACAACTTCCATTAATTTAAAAGTGCCAGTGGATAAGAGCCTGAAGGCATGAGTGCCCAAGACTCATCAAATGAATTAACAAGTGCATATAAAGACCAAGAGCTTTGGTTACAAAGCACTCGGAACTAACTGCACCGCAAAGTGACTTTGCATGACTGAAAATAGACTGGTTGGCCAAAGCTAGTTGTCAGTAGCATTAAACATTTATCTTTCACAGATAAAGAAGCCAGGATGGGTCCAAATTGTTGAAAAACACACACACACTTGATGTAGATGGTGGCCCGGACATCAGGGGAACAGCATTAGTTAGCCACTCAAGCTGCTCTTAAGTATTCTTCATTTAACAAAAGCTCTTTAAACCAGGCAATCTGTAAGTGAAAGGCTAGATTATTAAAAGGTAGGCTACTAATAGCAGTTTGGTTCAGGTAATATGTTATTATAATAAGTTGGTTTCATGCGGAAAAGGATATGGCACTATATTAAACATAATATTTAATATGGAAACAAATCATCTTATACAAAAGAAATGCATTAGAAAGAAAAATCTGCAATATGACAACCATGATGCCAATTACAAGAAAACATATTTTCTTTTCTATTTTCGACTGTTAATTTGCCAATCAAAGGTCTGCAGGAAAACATCACCAAAGCAAAAGAATCATTCACGCTGAGGTGCCAAAAGTAATTTATCTAGTTATATGTTGATTTCAAAACGATGTGTCGAGATGGTATTTAATGTGCCCTGTCTAAGTGGTTCGATACTGCAACCAATCTTAACGGCGATGCGCTGTAACTATTCCTTATAACATTCTGATGATATACGTGCATGTGTGCCTGAACATGAAAACATTTACTTCAATACCTACCTTTATTTTTCAGAAAAGCATGCCTCTCGTGCAAATTGAACTGCATGAGTTGAGTAAAACATAGTTTCTTTCCAATAATGTTCCAACAAATCAAATAAAAGCATTAAAAAAACATTCCCCCAAATGTCCATAAAATATGAGAAAAATAATGAAAACGAAGCATGGGCTTTTTTTTCTTCTTTTTTCATTCCAATTATTTATTGTGCACACTGTAGCTGAGAGCAGCAAGTCCACTAACATATACCACCAGCAGCAGCATCCCCTGAACTCACCTTGGCTTGGTACTACACAGGGGATTTACAGTACTAAGGTCATATTCAGAAGCTTTTTCTTTTTTTTCTTTATTCATCTTTTTAGGCCAATTGTTTCAATGGACGGGAGCAATGTTTTTCCAGAGGGATTTATTCTTATAAATAAAATACTACCATGAAACAAACACCAAAAAAAAAACAACCTTGCACAGCCCAGAGAGTGTCTCCAATGTTTCCTATAGAGACTGTGGAAAGGAATATCCAAAACGCCAGACAGTGGACAGGCACCCTGCATTTAGTGTAGTGCAGCGGTTGTGCGTCACTGAGACATTGGACATGGGGAAGGTTTCACTAAGTTTGCACCATGCCACATTTCAACACGTTTTACCAATCAAAACCCCACACTTACAGGGCATATCTGCAATATTCAATCGGCCAGCAGTGACAAAATGTGATACCACCATTTGCTTATAACAAGCAGTTGGCTGGGAGAAGTTTTAAAACTTGTGCAACTCAACAAAATGAACCATAAGTGGACTGAAGTCAAAGACATTTAGTCTGCTTAATAAGTACAGCACGTGTTTGGGGTAGAATGTGTTGCAGCTGAAGCCTTCGTTGATCTGGCTCAGAGTTCTTTGGAGGGACCTGATGGAGGCAGTGGAGTGAAGCCAGGAGGAGGCTATGACACTGGAGTGTGGCCATTAGAACGGATATAAATACTTCTGCTTTAAGACAAGGTCGGAAAGCACATTGTAGTGCTGAACTTGCTGGACTGCAAGCGTCTCATGGCGCGAGTCTGGCCAGAGACCATTGCTAATGGGGCAGTGTGTAGGACTTGGTGACATCTAGTGTGGGTGCAGATTGCAACCAACTGACTACCCCAACCAGAATTGACACGAGAGGGAGGAGCTTAGTACAACTGAACGCTGACAAATATTTTTTAGGCCACCAAAATGTAAGAATTAACTTTCATGAACTGAAAAACACTGAAATAGTTCAAAGTTGTAAGACGGAAAACACGGACAACTCCCAGAGACCGGAGAACGCCGTGGTAGCGACCTGTCAATCACAAGGTAGCCACGTCCTAAAGCAAACCCTGGGTTTTCTATTTTACTCTAAATTGGACCATATATATGATCCATACATACATAATGAACATCATGCTGCATTGAATAAGACTTGAAATTAGCGAATGAGCCCATAATTCCATTCCATTATGCAAACCACTTATCCTCACGGGGCGCTGGAGCTGACATTGGGACGAAGGTGAGGTTCACCCTGGACAGGTCGCCAGTTTATCGCAAGGCACATATAGAGACAGACAACCATTCACAGGTCTCCAATTAACCCTAAATTGCATGTCTTTGGACTGTGGGAGGAAGCCGGACAACCCGGAGGGAATCCATGGTGCCACGGGGAGATTTTGCAAGCTCCACACAGAAGGACCAGCCGGGATCGGGGATCAAACCCCGGCCCCCCTTGCTATGAGGTCACAGTGCTAGCCACTGCACTACCGTGCAGCCAGGGCCCATAATGTATTTAAAACGTTTACTGAGGTAATCAAGTGAGAAGTAGTTTTTTTTTTTCACTTTTCAGAACCGGAGGTTGCTGCCTGAGAAGGACAAAAAGGCTTCATAAATGTGCAGTATAGTTGCAATGAAAACAGTCTTTTTATGATGAGTCGACTCAGCCTCCCTCCCAAATGCAGGTATGCGTCACCAGTGCGCCTAGTGGCTGTTTGTTTTTGATGTAAAAAAGTTTTAACTTTTAGTTTGCTTTCCAACTCAATATACCAGTAGTGGGTGTTGTCAGCTGTCGGGAACATCAATGCAGGACGGACACACACACACACACACACACACACACACACACACACACACACACACACACACACACACACACACACACACACACACACACACACACACACACACACACACACACTCCCTTGACCCTCCTTATGCTGAAGAGAAGACAGCAGGTGGAGTTGGGGAGACAGATTGAGATGGATAGTGACCCAAAGAGAGGTATGTGGTGGAAGGAAAAGAGAGCGAGGGAGTGGGGAGCAAGAAGCTGGGGGAAACCTTGGGACAAAAGTGGAAAGCCAAGAGGTAGAGACAGAAAAGGGCAACAGCGGGTCACCCTCCTACCAGCACATTTAAACACATTTTCTATAGTCTCTTTAGCTCTAGTCGTTTCGGTAGGATTCTGGATAAGAGAGGCAAGAGATATTAAAGCATTTCTAAATGTCTTACCAGTACAGTCAATAATCAGTGTTCAAGGCCTCTCTGAGGAGCTTTTGTCTGAATTAAATACTTCCAACAGACTATTGACTGAGGATTGGTGACTAACGGCTCGTATGCACAATGCAGGAGGAAACAAATCCTAATGCTAATACACCTTCAGCAGCTTCTCAAGAGCACATAGATGCCTCAAATGATGACGAGGCTGTGTGTGCACTTTGCCTGAACTTCCAACGCCGTCCTCAACCGTTGAATAAAGTGGATATGGAAACTGCTGACAACAAGCCCTCTGGCTGTTGACACCCCAAAAAGCTCAGCAGCGCAAATGACTTCCTTGTCAATCTTGGAGGAGCCTTGGTGCCTGGAGTCAAACAGCCTCTTCCCCCCTCCATTATTATAGGAGACGAGAAAATGAGATGGGCTCCATTATGCTCATTGTTGCTGCAGCTGGTGGGCACCAACTTGAGCTACATGTCTGGTAATAGGAGCACTGCTGAATATTCTTATGGTGACAATCTAATATTACCATGACACTAAGGGGATCCGGGGCCATCATAGTATTAGATTTTTCCCACGCTATTCAAAAAGAAATCGGAAAACAAATAATCGTAATGCAATCAGTGAAATTCATCTTGAACTTTGTCTCTTTTGCGGAAAATCAATTGCAAAATAGGAGAGTAGGGAAATGGAGAGAAAGTCTGTAACCATAACTAAAATATGTTAAGAGGCGCTGAATTATTTACATGATATAATAATAGGAATAATATATCAAAACGTCATATCAAAATTTCCTTTTGAAATGTCACGGTTATCGATGATACCAGTGTACTTAAACCCCAACACATACGATACATACACTAGGTCCCACTGCAAACGTTATTTTCCAAACTGTTCGCAGCAACGTACAACGTTCTGATCGTTGATTCGCTCGTTTGCTCACCCAAAAATATGATCGGTTCACCGAAAAGACCAATGACACCCATACGCAGGACTTTTTCACAGCAGACCTTTTAAATTGTCCGAGTAGGAAGAGCACAGCTGTTACTAATTACAGTTTTAATTCTTTTAGACCTAAGTGCAGCTTTTGACACCGTAGATCACTGCATTTTAATCAATCGCCTCAAAACCAGGGTTGGCATCAAGCACGCTGCACTTAGCTGGTTTTACTCATACCTTTTAGAAAGAACCTTTTCGGTCACCATAGGTAACCACTCGTCTTCCACGACACACATTACCTGTGGTGTACCACAAGGTTCAATTTTAGGTCCAATTTTATTTTCTATATACATGCTACCACTCGGCCAAATCCTCCAACGACACGACGTATCTTTTCACTGCTATGTAGACGACACACAGGTATACCTTCCGCTGAGACCTGGTGACCCAAAGAGCCTGGCTGCTGTCCTGGACTGTCTCTCTGACGTCAACTGTTGATGGCACGAAACCTTTTACAACTCAATAACTCAGAATCAAAAGTCATACTATTCAAGTCCCCAAACAATAACACTAGACTCAAGAGTGAACTTGGCCACCTGTCTGCTAATATAAAAGCTGTTGTTTCTCTCCACTGGCTCCCGGTTGGTTTTAGAATTAATTTTAAGATTTTGTTGATCGCTTTTAAGGCCCGCCTGGGTCTGGCCCCGAGCTACATCACTGACATGTTAACTCTATACGAGCCAACTCGCAGCCTTAGATCCTCCGGCGGGGCCCTTCTGGCCCTCCTGGCCGTTCCGAAGTCGAGGCTTAAATCAAAGGGTGACCGTGCTTTTGCCATCAATTCAATTCAATTCAGTTTATTTTATATAGCCCAACATCACAAATACAAGTTTGCCTCGGAGGGCTTTACAATCTGTACACATGACATCCCTATCCCGGGACCTCACATCGGATCAGGAAAAACTCCCCCAATAAAGATAGTAAAAAACTTTTCATGGGGAAAAAGGGGAAGAAACCTTCGGGAGAGCAACAGAGGAAGATCCCTCTCCCCGGATGGACAGAAGCAATAGATGTCATGTGGCCAGAATGAATAACATAACAGAGTTACAGCACATTACATGAATATGACAGAAATTATTCATATAATGAGTAGTAGGCATGGACCACGATCCAGATAACCACGATCCATTTCAGCAGAAGTAGATAGAGAGGAGGGGCATCAGCAGGGCCATGGCAGGAGGCAGGAGGCAGGAGGCAGGAGGCAGGACCGGCTCCAGACACAACCATGATCAGTAGAGAAGTAGAGTTAGTAATGTGCATTGAAGAGACTTGAATTCACCCAGAAGGAGAGAGAGAAGAGGAGAGAGGAGCTCAGTGTATCCTAAGATTTCCCCCAGCAGTCTAGGCCTATAGCAGCATATCTAGGGGCTGGACCAGGGCAAACCTGAGCCAGCCCTAACTATAAGCCTGAGCCAGCCCTAACTATAAGCGCTATCAAAGAGGAAAGTCTTAAGTCTACTCTTAAATGAGGTGACTGTCTATGCCCCCCGGACTGAAAGTGGAAGCTGGTTCGACAAAAGAGGAGCTTGATAACTGAAAGCTCTAGCCCCCAACCTACTTTTTAAGACTCTAGGAACCACAAGTAACCCTGCATTCAGTGAGCGCAGCTCTCTAGTGGGGTAATATGGCACTATAAGATCTTTAAGATATGATGGTGCATCACCAGTTAAGGCTTTGTTGGTGAGATATTTTAAATGTGATTCTTGATTACAGGAAGCCAGTGGAGAGCAGCTAATACAGGAGTATTGTGATCTCTCTTCCTACTCTCTTCTTCTTTCCCGACAGTAGCCCTCTCGTAGAGAATGGGCAGTTCAATCCCCCCGGCTACTCCAGTCCGTGTGTCGAAGTGGGCAAGATACTGAAGGCTGTGTTTGTGAGTGTGAGTGAATGTGAGTTGAGCAGTTTTGCACCTCGGTAAATGTTGACATGCGATGTACAACCCTGCGAGTGGTGGGGAGACGACAAAAGACGTTATATGTCAATGCTTTTCCATTTGCCATAGAGAGGTCCGCACAACAAAAGGTGCTAGCATGGTGAAATGTTACCTTTAACTAATGATGTCATTGATGGATCACCGACTGGAGCAAAAATCACGCATGGCTCGCTGGGAAGCACAGCGGGATGGGCAATGAGGGATCAGAGGCTAATAGTCATGGAAGTCAGACAGGCTCGTTGTGTGCCGCCGGGTTGACTCGTGATGGATGATGGAGCCATATTGCAACATGCTGCATGTTCAGGATCCCGTCGTCACCACGCGGGCCGTTCATTTCAGCCCGAGATAAATTACTCTTAATATGCATTGGAGATTTCCCTCTAATTCACTTGACATTTTGGAGACGCCTCGTTAATTCCAGCCCGTCTCCTATGAATTACATTTACATGCGACGGCCCCGTGGTCCAATTTACACTCGGGGAAAAATGTTCAGTGCAAATGCAGAAGTGATTTTTTATATGGTGAAGCTTAAAGTAAGAATATCTTGGTATGCACAATGATGTGAAAATAAAATCATAATTTAGACTGCGTTCACCACAATACGATCCATTTATCTGCAGTCGCTTCTTATTTACTATGCTACTTGATAATCTATGACATTGTCCTATGATATTCCCAGAGGGCATTAGGCCGATTGTTGTTGAGATCCGACTCACTTGGACCGTGAAGAGGTAAAAAAGCTGAATATGTTGCCTTGCTTATTATTATAATTACACAAAAAACAACATATTCATCGTCTTTCGAAATCAACAGGCTCAACTCTTTCCATAGACATTCTAAAACCTGAAATGTTTGGCATGCAACAGTGCTATATCTATGGTGTGATAATGCATGCAAGATTCATGTTAATATGGAGATGGAGGTGATGCAAGTCTCACCGGGTTGTTTCCATGGGAGCGTTACTTATTTTTCTTACACATCCATAGTAGTCGTCGATGTTGGCAGTTGACCTCATTAGTTCGAGATATCTTTGTTCAATTAGTGTATATCAGTGTGAAGAAGACATTCTCGAAAAGCAATCACAGTACGGAGTAAGGGGACATTATTGTGCAGTCTGCCTGACATTTGTTGAATTCAAATATTGTAGGCAAATGTTGTAGATTTGTTCTCTTCTTAATTATTACAAGGCATTTCCACTGTAATAATAATTACATCTTCTACCGTTTCTTTGTGCCCCTGCACTCTCCCAGAGGAGCCTCCTCAGCTGTTTTACTGAAATGCTGCTGACACGCCGGGGACTTCACACCGTACTCCCCCACACACAACACTATCCTCTAAAACACATCCTCCAGATATGGAGCATTCTGCCACCACACCATTGAGATGATGCGTGGATGTCCATCATTGCTATTTACTGCGTGAACATCATTGGAAGTTGTTTTATGGCCATATTGT
This sequence comes from Taurulus bubalis, assembly GCF_910589615.1. Lineage (NCBI taxonomy): Eukaryota > Metazoa > Chordata > Actinopteri > Perciformes > Cottidae > Taurulus > Taurulus bubalis. Next base: position 23,166,931 of record NC_136599.1, on the reverse strand, counting down.
TTTTATTGCATTATAAGGCAATAAAGACACACGGGAGAAATGTGTGTGCAAGCTTCACCCACATAGTTCTCTTCTCTTGCGCTGGTAAATGACAGATTACAGCCTTTGCTACAGCTCTTTTTTCCGCCTTTTTATTGAAGAAACATGCTGTTTCATGTAGGTGTAGCCTTTGTATACAAAGTATGGACCTGTGTAAAATTCTTCGCACCGTTATTACTATTGTAGCTTTTAGGTGTCACTTCTATGTCTCCATGGGGTTAATAAACAGAACGAGGTGCGGCACCGGCTATGATTCAAAGCCTTGTAGAAACTAGATAACAACAAGTTATTCAAATCCAGTTGGCAATATATTTTTTAAATGTTAGGACGGCACACTGCTCACAGACCCAGAGGTGAGTTAAGACAAAGTATGAGTTCCAGATGAAGACACTGGGTTCAGAGTTAAAGGCTAATCGGCTCTGGAGTGGACGGATGAGAACGCAGCCCACCTTTGCAGTACCAAACAATGATGGCACACTTACAGTTGCCTCTTATTTCCCATTTGTAATTATGCCGTGCCCCAAGCACTCACATGCTCATTATGATGCAAACGTGTGCCATATGAAGCAATATTGCATCGTTGAAAGATTATCCCCCTCCAGTGCCACACTGATACCTCAGAGAGCAACCCTGTCGCCTACAAAATGAAGTTCCCCATGCAACTAAACTGCATTGTCAATTGCGTTTCGAGGGAAACGCAGTTTCCTCCCGTATTACTCTCACTCAAAAAACATTTATGTGTTATTTCAAATAAAAATATGTCAGTGTTGACATTTGGTTGCACATGGGACACAAACAGCGGTCACCTGGGTGAAAGTCCTGTCCAGTTTCTTTCTCTCACCCAATCACCCCGAGTTCCTGCCTGACTGTAATGAGAAACGTATTTGAGATACATTAAAAAAACAAAAAACGTTGTTGTTGTTGTTTGGGAGGGTAATTCATAGAAGGCCAGGCAGCAGAGAGAGTGAGGGAGAGTGAATAGAGATATTAAACTCTATGTAACCAACAATGTTGCTGGATTATTCTCCAAATTCCGTAGCTTTCTCTTTCACCCTCTGTGTGCAGTCCATCAGACGTTAATAGCACATACGTGCCCTTGCATGGAGAATACGGACTCAGCAGTGGCAGCAGAGGATTAGGGATCGTATCTTTTGTCTATAGTAATTAAACTGTGATTGAATTTAGCTGCGCCCTCTGTGTACTAAGAGATTTTACTGTATTAGCTTAAACCTCAGGTGGCCTTTGTGTTAATCAAGTCCAATGTGGACATTGCATAATCTCAACAAAACCATTGAAAGCCCAATTACAAGTCGATGAGGCAACACAACAACTTTGTCAATAATTGTAGTTGATATGACACCCCCTATGGCATCAGCCCTCTGTAGAGATGCACTCCACTGATTAGCTCTGCTTTTGTTTCGAAGAGGGATGGAGTTGTTTGTTAGCGTTGAGACTGTACAGTAGTTATAACGAGGTCTATTGTATTCACCATTCAAAGGAGTCACTGGAGGGACATTTTGTTCATAGACCCTGAGTGTTCTAGTAACATGGAAAACAAATAGAGAAAAGGCTTCTTTCTCAGCCAGTGCCGCTGTGTTTGAGATGGTTTGATTCTGAAGATGTAACAATGAAGATTTGATTTGAAGATCTGCAGTGAAGCGGTTTCGGGGGAAGATAACAAGGTTACGTCCATTTAATTTACTAAGCAATTTGAATGCCATACAGTTTAGGTCCGACCCATATCTCTTAAAAATGTCTTCAGCGAAGAAAGACGGACAGGGAAAAGAGAGAAAAGACACCAGGCGGAGTATTAACTTGAGGGTGGAGGACTGGTAGAGGCTTAAGGAGATTCTCTGGCCACAGCTGTTTTCTCTCCAGTCTGGAGAACAACAAGGAAATCTTCCTTCTGTTCGGCATGTTTGAATATGCTCTTGAATAAATTATTCTGTGTTGAATAGAAAGAAATATGCAGTACTTACAAAGCACTAAATGGCCTTAGCTATGAGTTTGTAATAATCTGTTTCTGTAGAGTAAGAAGTGGTATTCCAGCATTCATGCTACTAAACAAGCCAGGAGAGAGTCGGGAACCCAGAGAAGCTGAGTCTGTTCGAGAAACATGAACCCCCTCAATTCTCGTCAACAGAACTTACATTCCCTTTGTCCTGAGAATCAACACCTTATCTGTTTACGACCCTCCATATACAATTGAAGGCAGGTCACTAAGCCTCTGACCCCAGTACTTTCCCATCTCCTGCCTCGGCCATTTGGTCCCTCACCTCTGAGGGTCATTTAAAGTTCAATTCAGGCTCTATTAAACTAACAATATTACAACACTATATTTTCCCATTACATTGTGTGTGTGTGTGTGTGTGTGTGTGTGTGTGTGGCTCACAGATGGCCTTGCCTCACAGATGCCGCAGGTGCCCCATCTTTGCTGGTGCCCGGTCACCGGCCATCTCGGCCTACCCCCTGGTCTGCTGCAGGTGGGTTCAAGGTTGGCATCCGAATGTGTCGAGATTTGTCCATTGCCCACAGCATTCAGGATGGCTTTGACATCCATTCACCGCTTCAGGGGGCTGGTTCCGTCCAATGGGACTCCATCCCATGAGCAAAGTTGACCAAAAAAGAGGACTCTGTGACAGCAAAGGCCACAACACTTGTAATATCCAAGGCAGAAAGACATTCATATCTCCACAAGGCATTCACAGAGGAGCAGATGTTCAACAGCAATAATCCAGGAAAAGCTTTGCCTCTCCTTTTAAAGAAGCAGACGCCGTGATTGGCAGGTGATCTTGGCAACCTTAGTAGGCTGTTGATGCATGCATGGGATGAATCCCTGCATCTGTGTGGTTTTGTGTGTGTGTGTGTGTGTGTGTGTGGATGCATGTTAGTGTGACTGCAACAAAGAGAGCTGTGTGAATCACTCAGGCAAATCCTGCGCTGGTGAGCTCGAGCTGACCCAGCGATCTCAGATCCTGGGGCTGTTCCAGGGAGGGAGCTCTCCTTGCAGAGGCTTCAGAGGGAACACTGATCCGTGATCTGTCAATACTACAGATGCTTCCCTGGATTCCGGGAGTCCATCAATAATGCTACTGTTCTCATGTATGATTCAATCCCCTCGTGGCTACCTACAACTGCCTGATAACCATTAAATCCATCGCGCACCCTCACACTATCCTTGTCGTCACACGTATCTTTGCTATCGGCCTTGTCGACGCAGAGCGATCAATCTTGTTATTGTTAACTACCACTGAGTATGGAAGTGTGCTGATGCCTTAAGTTGTACGTGAGGCTTTTTTTGGCCAATATGCTGAAGTAAGTCTTTTTCTCTAGGACAATAATAATAAAGAGCAAAACTCCTTGCTAATTTGTTGATATGAATAATGAGAAACTGCATTCAATCCTGGTTCATTCATTAAAAGGCAAAGGTTCCCGCCTCTGTAGATTATAACATTTAGATTAAAGTAAAATACAAGAAACACCGTGTCACGAAATATTGGCCTCTAGTTTTGGGATTTGGGAGAGAGTTGCACAAGTGAACGAACATTTTTGCACTGTCTCAGACCAAAGGGACAACGTATGGATTTAGAAAATAGGTATAGTTATTGTTATAGGTATAATAGGCAGTATACTTCATCAGAAGGTCTTGTCCAATAGTTCGGAAACCACATCTTTTTGATGCTTATTGGGGGGGCAGCTGTGTGAAAGTGAGAAAGGAGCCAGAGTTTCAACTTCTCCCTCCAGCTCTCTTTTTCTTTCATTCTTGACACAACCATTTCTGTCCCTTTTCTTGTGAACAACCAAGTGCGACACAATGAATGTCTTCCAGGAAAGACTGTCTGAAAATGTGCATGTTTAAACGTCGACTATAACCCAGCCCTCACTGTGCACTGCTACAAGGATTCATTGCACAGCTGCTTACATGAAAGATACTCTTGAATTAGTCTGAACCAAGATAATTTATTCCTCCCGTGCAAACTTGGTCTGGTGGAGATTAGAAGATTTACATTTTCATTTTTGCAGGTAATCCCCTGAGCAGGGAACCACTGCTCAGTGGCCGAAATGTGTATTATAGTAATATTATTTATTCAGTACAGTAGGTAGACACTGGCCTTGGAGGAATCACTGATCACTTTTCAAGACTGTGATTCATCTTGACTGCACTGTGTGACTTGGAGAAACATCACCCGGAGCTGCATCAATAAAGCTCAGGAGGCACGATGTCATTGTCAGGTCTCAAGTCATTGAAGCGTTGAAGTCCCAAGCGAGGTTCAAGGGCCTAAAAACTTAATTGTTGAGTCTTCAATTATTCAAACGTCATTGTGTGCTTGTCAATAAATAATTTGAAGGATGAAAATGTGCTGAGTGATTCATTTTCCCTCTGTTTACTTCAGACAGGCACAGAATCCAAACAGAGAGGAAGACCCGGCTTTAATTCTACCAGTCTACCTTAGTCCTTTATCAGTTTTCCCATATATAAAATATCATGCACAGAGCATAGCATTTCTTATGTGGTTACAATGTGTCCCACCCCTCTATCTATCACAACTCTCCGTCTCTCTCCTGTACTTTCTCCCCATCAGTGGAACAGGCTTCTCTGACAATGACAAGCAGAACATTATCGTGATTATTAATCTAGGTTTGGCAGGGTGTCAACTCATTTCAAGCCCAAGTGGCGTTTTGAGTCGTTAGCGTTTGAGTTTAAGTAGAGTTCTGAGATTTTGTATAATTGATTTAGCAAGTCAAATGTGACTCAGATCTAAGTAACTTTAGAGACCCAAACCTGAAGTCTACAGCAACATAAAGTACTATAATGCAAGGTTGCTATGTTGGCATGGGCATGTTTTTAGATTGCAGTAGTCAAATCAATTTAAAGTAACAGTGCGCAGCATTTAGGGAAATCTATTGGCAGAAAAGGAATAATTATTTATTGCATAATCACCTCAAAATAAGAATCTTGTTTACATTCCCTTAGAATGAGCGGTTTACGTCTAGATTGACTAAATATAAGAAGTTGACGTCGTCATCGCGACGTCACCCCTTGGTTTATGGACTGTTTAAACAGTTAAACCAGTTGCATTTGAAGGGCTATCAAATGCCAAGACACTGCTCAGCTCACGTGTTGTTTTGGTCCCGATTGTTCAACCCTGGAAACTCAGAAGTTTGTATGTAGCAGCCAACATGGCTGTAGAGGGCCAGCAAGTGTGTTCGGGTTGTGCACATCGGAAGCAAAGGTCAAAGTGCCTGTTTGGGGATCACAAAATCCTCTCTCCGATATCAGGATGAGTTGAATTATTAAGGAGGCTGCTGCCAGAGGTGAATTGTGCCACTCCTTACACTCCCTCACGGGGCGGCTGTGGCTCTGGAGATACAGCTATCGTCCACTAATCAGAAGGTGGGTGGTTCGATCCCTGTGGTCAACATGTCGGAGTGTCCTTCGGAGGGAAGATACTGAGCCCCGGTGGCTTATGTGTGTTGAGCGTGAGTGTGAATGTTTATCGCCCCTGATGATGTACTTGTGTGGAAGCCTCTGCTATGAGTGTGTGAGTGTGTGTTTGAATGGGTGACAGAGAATAGTTTGATGTAACTATTGGGGTATTTGCATGAGCAGAATTCTTATAAATTCAAATTTTCAGAGTTAGTATCAATTCAGACGACATCATTCTGTATCATGTTATCACAATGTGATTCCATTGGAAGACTACATACATGGCCAGCCCTATGTGTTCAATGCAGTCCATTTACCACACCATTGGTAAGGTGCAGATGGTCCGTCTCATAAGCTGAGGTGGCCACAGAGGGAGCTTATATGTGTCTATATGTGGGTGTGAGAGTGTCAGCCACCAGGCTGTAATTGGCCTATTTGTACACCTTGCACCTTTACTGCCTGTGAAATGTTCCTCTTCCATTGCCCCCTTCTCTGCTGCTGCGTTGTCCCACTTACAAATTCCTGCCGGACTCCTGACAGCAATCCAACTAAATGATCGGCCGTTAGATCTCTGATGGTAAGAGTGTGCATCTGTGCTGTGGCGGCGCACCGCTGAGAGGAGTCTCTTCATCTGTCAAGTCACCGTTAGTCATCGCCGGATCAAGAGAGCCACGTCTTTGATTAGAAAAAATCAATGTGTACACTGCGGGGGCTTGTTCTCTGTGGGCTCGTAGTGTGTTGAAAAGAAGCATATCTGACAAAGACATCTACCGCGGCAAAATATATCTCCCGCCCAGACCTCTTTTGTTGCACTGAAAAGCCGGGTTTCTTCATCTCAAGTAAACATGACTCTTGAGTCAAGGTTTTATTTGAGTGTCTCCAGTTTTTCACTTTCGCGTTTGTGTCATCAAAGCACGACATATGTTGGCATTGGGGGGTAAAAGGAAGTGTGGCAACGGTAAGCACACCGAGACTAGTAGATAGCCAGCCATGGCACTGAGCTCTGCTGACGGAGAAAAGCTGTGAAACAGACTGGCAGGGAAGCACAGTGGGAACGATAACATCTCTGTCTGACAGCACATGAGGGTCAGGGGTGTTTGAAAGAGGGGGCTAAGATAAAAGGAGAGGGGGGTTGAGAGATTATATGCTCCTGGGGAACGGGGCCGAGAGGAGACTGAAGAGTATCCAGAGTTCTTATGACTCACAGGCACTTTTACTCGACCGGCATACACACACACACACACACACACACACACACACACGCACACGCACACACACGCGCACGCACACGCGCACGCACACACACACAGCACTGCTTATGTAGAGAGTGGTAAGAAAAAATCTCAACAGATATATATTCTCTTTTTCCCTAACACACCAACACACACAAACACACGCACACACACACAAAGAGACAGTCAAAAAAGTTCACTGTTTTTCATGGGGGTAAAAAAATGAAGTAGAGACAGAAAAGTGTAACTGGGAGAAAAGCAAATAAGTGGGAGGGAAAGAGAATGCAAAGAGAGAAATGAGGTGAGTGTGTATGTGTGAGAGAGAGAGAGCGACAGAGACAGAGAGAAAGGGAGATGAGGTGAGGAGGCGGAGAGATGAGAGGCGAGGGAGGGAGTAATGGAGGCAGGGAGGGTGGAGAAGAGAGGGAGAAGGCACACTTGTATGAAGGATTCCAGCGGAGTGAGGAGGGACGATCAAGTGTTGGATCAAGGAGACTGAACTGCAGGTCTGGGGTCCTTCAGACTGGACACTCTGGACCGGACAGAAGACCAACTGAAGAGATGGACAGATGGAGGAACGCCGGGCCCGGGGCTGACACAGACCGACGTGACCTCTCCATCTGTCTGTTTCCCCTCATCTGAAACCTCCTGACGACCGTTTCAGGACGCATGACTGACCCCCGGGACTGAGGTCCAGCAGAAGTCGGGAGGGAGTTCGCAATGGATGTATACAAGTGTCTGAGCGTACTTTTCTTCACTCTTCCCCCACAAGGTAAGTCATTTCCCTTACTGCCAGTTACAGTCTAATTTTTCGTTATCGTCGTGATTGGGGGCGGGGATGACGGGGCGTCAGGAAAGAGGGAGGCTTGTGGATTTTTAAATATATGCTCAAGGGAGGCTGGTCTATATTTATTGGGAGAGCAGGGGTATGTCAACTTTTACACATCACATTTTATTTATTTTGTATTCATCAAAGTTGATGCCTATACTGTTCATCAGCTCTTTATTTAAAACAATAAAGTATACCGATACATACAATACAATGCTCATTTTTGTGCGATCTCTAATAAAGATGCAGTGTCAGTATTGCATGAGAAAGGCAAGTATTTTGTTTTACTGGAGAATTCAATCACTGACAACTGAAACAAACAACCTTCAAGACAGACACACTTTGTTGCTCGCCATAGTTTTTATTAGACCAGGAGGTAGAAGCTGCCTCCGTTGCTTAGTGACCTGGCAACAAAGCTTTGCCTGAGCGGGACTCACTGGTATAGAAAGTGATGCTCATGCACTATTGGCCTCCGAGAGTTCATTGATCAAACGAGGACAGAACTGGGTCTCTGACACATCTAGATAACTAAGTAGATCGAATTATTTTTATTTTTTTTGACCAGATTTTGTTAACTTTTCTGGATGATTTATATAATTAATTTAGTTTAATTTTGATCGCGCGCATGAGTAAATATGGGAACAGATGCCATCAATGAGAAGCAGTTAGGGGAATGGCATGATTTAAAGGATGAAGGAACTGGATACTCTGACAAAAATAGGAAAAGAGACATTTGAGTAAGTATGTGTCAGCCGACTGGGATGAAAAGGTTCAGGTTTCTCCATTCTGAGTGACTGGTAGCATCCCAGTCTGTGCCGGGGCTATTCACAGTTATTCGTGAAGCCCATTGTGCAATAGTCACCTATTTTCTCCTGCACACATTACTGCTCTGACCCCCACATTGTCAAAGTCATGGCACCCTGCGAGCTCCCCCATCTAAACCCATTAGTGGCGAGGCTGCTTAGGACCGTCCCTATTTATTTAATACCATTTGCATTCAACAGATATCGCTCCAAGGTGACGTGATGAAATAAAGGCACCTGTGTCGGTTTCTTCCATCTGCATAAAACGTGTAGACATTTCAAGGTTGTTGAGCATCTGGACATGTCGACCACATTAAGGCAGAAAGGGACGTAAAAGACGTGGTGAGAAAAATAAACTGTATCCATTTAATACGATATTGATCCCAAGCCTTTTACAAACTGAGGATGCCAGTTTTTCCGGCAACTGAAGGACAGCCCTTCAGCTTTGATTGAGTAGGTGGGAGAACCCGAGAGGAACAGCAACATCTGTGTCCTTGTTTCAAGAATACAAGTTGGAACAGCATCTTTCTTCAAGATAAATAGATAGGTACAATTTAATGTTTTGTGCAATATGCAGTAAAAACTATAAACAATATGCACCCAGACAAGAAGGACATTGATATATGCAGAAGTGCCAGGAATAATGATATATCAGTGAGGCTGGTGAAACAAAATCCCAGCCTATGATGAATTGCTGTGCCATTGAATTACCTGCACAGACTCGCTATGGCCATAATAGAAAAAATGCCTAATTCAATCAGAAAAATGAAAAGGCTTAGAATACAAAAGACATTGTGCTGGACGTGTCTCGGGACGATCTCCGTCCCTTTTTTTAATGGTTCAGAGACCTTGTTGGGTCATCCTCAATGCGGGGTGGGCTGGAGACAGAGAGGCAGAGAGGGTGAGAGAGGGCGAGGGAGGGGGGAGACGTCTCGACGGATCGCTCCATCAGCACGTCTGTGCTGTTCAGAGACACAGCGGATGTCCTCAGACTCGGATTCGTGCTTCCGCTTTTTCCTCCTCTCATCTCCACCCCTCCCCTCATCACTCAGATACAGTCCCTTGTAACCAAATGCCACATGTATAATAGAGGTCACCCTCCTTGTAGATTACACTCTGTACAGTGAATCCTTCTCGGCGGCATGGATCAGTTAAAGTCATTAAAGATGAATGTATTGGAGAAAATATAATCAGTATTAATATTATGCATTTGAAATCGTGGCTTCTATTTTGAGAGAAAGAGAAACAAATCAAGGCCGCGCTCATAAATTAGCACAAAGGAGCAGCATTTATGTGCAGTCTTGAGCAAATGTATTGTTTTGAAGTTCTAAAAAGCCATTTAATGACATAAGGGCGAGGGAAAAAAACGGTCGTTGTAATTGATCCAAGCTTTCCTTCTGTGTCTAATCTCTTCTCTCCTTCAGTTTGTTTCCAAGTTCGACCTCGTGCCCACGCTGAAGAGAGGCTGCTCCAGGATCTGTTCGCACATTACAATAAGCTCTCCCGGCCTGTGGCAAACACTTCAGACACAGTGTTAGTCCACTTTGGACTGTCTATTGCCCAGCTCATTGATGTGGTGAGTAAAACCTCACAGCATTGCTACGTTTCACCAACCCTGGATATCAATAGTAAGGGCCAACCAAAATAAATTCCTTTTGATTTTGTTTTTCTACTGCTACAGAATACATATATTCTCTGTGAATCACTTGCCCTGTGGTCTCCTCTGAAGAAAAAAATCATGAACCAAAAGGAAAAAAATAACTTGCAATGGCGTCCATCACACTTTGAATCTCAACGTTTCTGAACGAAAAATACGTTTTATAAATATGCTTTTATATCCGTGTCACGTAACTAGCGTAAATAAGCAACAAGCACGACTGATAGACTTTCTCGCGTTACGTAACAATCGTATCAATGCTACACAACAATAGTACATAAGTCAAAGTTTAGTTTTAGTCTCACATGGGACACGAGCAGCGGTCTCCTGGGTGAAAGTCGTGTGTTTGTTGTGTGTTTGCTTCACCCGTAGTGGACTTTTTGCGAGTTGTACTCGTTATTATTATCACGTAATTTACAAGAACAGTCACTCGATAAACTACGTTTCTTTCTCTGCTGCACTACGTCACTTAGTGACGGAATACACACAGAATGTTGGTGGTTTGCAGAAACGTACAACGCTGACATTTTTATTTCTGCCAACTGTGCTCATAGGTAGACATTTACAACAACCAGACAGCAGCCGGCTACACCCCAGCCCTCCTGCTTTCTACTTCTTATCTAACTTACAAACATGACCATACGTCGCGTCCTGCACCTTCACTCAATGAATGAGCCACCAAACGTTCACCGTGGAAAAGTGCACCGTTATTGCCCCTTTGCAGGCTGGATAGCTAATACGCTGCTCAGCTGCAGCCCATTAAACTGCATAAAAACTGATGTGCAAATATGACCTCGCTCAGTTCAGATGCAAGGTGTGACCCTTGAAAAGTTGATTCATTATTATGAATTTTGGTCCAATGCAGTTTCAATACTCTCTACGTCTTATGTATCATATTCATCATGAACACACGAGCAACCAGCTCAAAGCTACACCAGGACAGGGAGATGAATCTAAATATACAGATCGCTTATCAGCGGAAATTAAACCACAACAGAAGAGACTGAATTATTTTCACAAATTAAATTCAGTTGTCAAGTATGCTATTGCTGGCATATCCAAATCCAGACACAGCTGGTCTCAACCAAAAACATCTCTATTATCTCTTGCCTCTTGTCTTATCTATCTGCATTAAAGACACAAATGATGTTGCAGGGTCTCTGTTGACTAAGGTAAACGCGTTTTTATAAGGCCTTCAACTGCCATTTGAAGCCATGCAAAGTTCCCCGGTGCAGCTTCAATATCGATTACGTGCAGCCGGCATTGCTACGTGGGACGGTTTCTCTGGGTTTTTGACACACAATTAGGAGGCAGGGCCTGCTTCACATGCCCGGTTGTCTTCTCCTGCAGAGTGTGTTCACTGACTGCTGGTCTCAGATGTTGCTGGGAGAGAGCTGGAGATAGCAGCTTGCCAGCACTTGCAGCAAAGCCCATAGCATTACAGAATGTTTTTTCTTGACATATTACACAACTAATCTATCTTTTTAAATAGAGGGTATGTTGACTTATTTTGAAAGAAGCTCTAAAAAAAGAAATGATGAGTTTTTTTTCTCCCGTTATTTCCATGAAATAAGGATGAGAAGAACCAGATGATGACCACAAACGTCTGGGTCAAGCAAGTATGTAATAATATAGATGTAGATTAAACACAAACTAAAGATACAGTCCAATATAAAGCCAAAGTACATACAATTTGATGGATGTTTTCCGACAGGAGTGGAACGATTACAAACTGCGCTGGAAACCGGAGGAATACGAAAATGTCACCTCCATCCGTATTCCCTCAGAGATCATCTGGAGGCCCGACATTGTCCTCTACAACAAGTGAGGATCTGTGTCAATAGCTTGTTTTCATGTGAGGAAACTGTAAGAGACACTGTGTTCTCAAATGTTTCCACATTCAATGCAAAACTAATCGCATAGCAGCCAATGTTCACATTGTGATGATTTAATTCCAACAGACTGGAAGGGGACACTTGAAGATTCAGCTGTTGTGCCTAACCTATGCCAATGTCGTAAAGTAATTTACCTAAAATAAATGTGAACAAGGTCAGCCTTAATGGATGTGGTTACAAACACAGCTCGGTACATGCTACAAAGCAATACATTAGCCTGGGAATTAGAAGATGGAGCATAATTGGATGTGTTTCAAGGGGCCTGAGGTAAAATGCATCCCTAAGTAGACCGGTATTTATTTCACTTCAAATAAGGAAAATCAGCTCAAACTGAAAAAGAAAAAACGTTAATGAAAAACTGGCACGACAGAGTCAATACAACGGTCAAATTTGCGTCATGACAGTTATAAGATTTAGCTTTCTCAGAATTAAATATCTAAGGCTCAGTCAATTATTTGTAGGAATTATTAGGCTGAGGCAGGGCAACTTTATTTTTGAAGCACATTCCGTGCACAGAGTATTTCTCTAACTGGAAGTCATTGGTCATATGGCATCTTTTGCTAAAAGTGTGCTTAGGGCTGTTAGAAGTTCCCTTTAGTTAGCGGTTAAAAATGGTAAATTTCTTAGCTTTTTCCAACCAACAACAAAAGACCAAACGTAATCCCCAGTTAAATGTGGTTGAAAACAATAAAATGTGGATTTAATGGTATTGCCTGAATAATGCAATGCAACCCTTGATGAAGTAATTATTTTATCCCACTTATCTCCCCTCTCGCACCCCGTTCTATGTGCAGCGCTGATGGCGACTTTGCGGTGACCCACCTCACGAAGGCACATCTGTTCCACGACGGTCGGATAAAGTGGATGCCACCGGCCATCTACAAGTCCTCGTGCAGCATAGATGTCACCTTCTTCCCTTTTGACCAGCAGAGCTGCAAGATGAAGTTCGGCTCCTGGACCTACGACCGCGCCAAGATCGACCTCATCAGCATGGCCAGCGACGTGGACCAGATGGACTACTGGGAGAGCGGCGAGTGGGTCATCATCAATGCAGTGGGCAAGTACAACACCAAAAAGTACGAGTGCTGCACGGAGATCTACTCAGACATCACCTACTACTTCATTATCCGGAGGCTTCCCCTGTTCTACACCATCAACCTCATCATCCCCTGTCTTCTTATCTCCTGCTTGACCGTGCTGGTGTTTTATTTGCCATCGCAATGTGGAGAGAAGATCACCTTGTGCATCTCCGTGCTGCTGTCCCTGACAGTGTTCCTCCTGCTGATCACAGAGATCATACCGTCGACATCGCTGGTGATTCCGCTGATTGGTGAATATCTGCTGTTCACCATGGTCTTCGTCACGCTCTCCATCGTAATTACCGTCTTTGTTCTGAACGTACATCACCGGTCGCCACAAACCCACAGCATGCCTCAATGGGTGCGGAGGGTATTCTTGGACATGGTGCCGCGGGTCCTCTTCATGAAGCGTCCGCCGGGCACAGCCAAGCAGCACTGCAAGAAGCTCATCGAGATGATGCACCGTCCGACCACCATATCGGCAACGGGCAACTCGCTGGCCTATTGGACGGGGTTGGAGACGGGGCTGAGACAGATGTGCCAGGTGGAGACTGCTCTCCCAAAGACTCCATCCGACAGTCCAAGCGTCCTCGTCTGCTCGCCCTCTACACCCTCTTCGCCTCTTGAGGACCGCAACGGGAATGATCACCCACTGAAGGCCAACATCTTCTGCCAGACCACATCTGGTCAGTATTCAGTTCTCTCCGAGAAGCAACCTCAACGGGGGCACAGTTCGGCGGCCTCGTCTTCTTCGCAATTGTCCTTGCCCCCGTCTTTGCCAATGGGTCCACTCCACAGCCTTTGCAAGGAAAAAACAAATCCGATGGCCCCAAATGGCCGCTCCCTCAGCGCGGAGCAAATGTGTGACCAGCAGAGGGAGCTCCCTCTGGGAGCCGGGCACCGGTGTCGCTCCCGCAGCTTCCAGTACTGCTGTCTGCACGATGAAGGGCCTGGGCTCATGGCGATCGCCGGGTGGGTGAAGAAACAAGCCCCGACAGATCACCCGGCAGGAACCATCACGGGGGAGTCAACTAAAGACGCGAGTACCCAACAGGACACCGTTATTCCAACTATTTCCCCAGCTGTGCAACGGGCCATAGAGGGAGTTCAGTACGTCGCCGATCATCTCAGGGCGGAGGATGCAGATTTCTCGGTGAGTTGAAACATTACCTTCATTTAAATAATCAGTAAATCCTTGATAAATTACATAATAGTATCTAAATATCCATGAAGTGCTCATATTTTGGAAAGAAGAAAGTCCAACAGAGCTCCTTATGGTTAAAGATGCTTCAATGAGTTTGTCAGATTACACTTTGTAATCTGACAAACTCCCCTCAGCACATGCAATAGGGCTGTCAACGGAAATCTGAGCTGATATTTTAATAAGGAAAAATATCAATGTCCAATCTGTAATCATCTGTGAAAATTCTCAGTGTATAAGCGTAATTACTTGCATTACATAATTTAGTTTCCCAGAGTGAAGGAGCATCATACAAGTGACAGTTTAATGAGACTTTACCTCACGTCGCACCAAAAAGTTACAAAGCTCAGAAAGCAAAAATATTTTTTTAGCACACAGTACAGCACTGGTTCAGTGGTAATTGCTGAGTCGCTCGCAAAAGAATGAAAGCTGTCTCTGTGGAATGGGAGCAGAAGCTCGAAAATGTGTACAATTATTCTAAAATAAAAGAAATTGAAAAAAGGTTGTTGCATCCATTGACACCAGTCATTGTCAGGACTACAATGTACTTGCTATCTCTACTCAGAAAAGCCCCGTCTTTGGGACAATGCGACCTCGGTAATTTGACCTTGAATATTTCATAAGAGAGACGAGCAAGAATTGACTGACATTTAGGCGATAGCCGCCTCATAATGAAAAAAACCAGCCATTCGAGAGAAATCAATGAAGGGTGAAAACTGACAGCTGGTAAAAAGAAAGGTGGCGTGAAATTTTGAAATGTCCCCCTCTGCTGTGTCTCTTCTCTGCTAGGTGAAAGAAGACTGGAAGTATGTGGCCATGGTCATTGACAGGATATTCCTCTGGATGTTTGTGCTGGTGTGTATACTGGGATCTGTGGGACTCTTTCTTCCTCCTTGGCTGGCTGGAATGATCTAGAAGCTCACCAATTAAAGGACAGGGAGTCAACAAACACTTACAGAACACTGTCTTATTTCTTTAAAAAAAGGATGGTTTATCGTTTTTTTTAAAAGGTACTACGAGTCACACGCCTTGGTCATGTCACAGGTTATCAAAAGGCCACTCACGGAGAAACAAGATGAAATATCTCTCGTTGATTCTATTGAGCATATAAATTCTTTATGAGGGCAAAAGGCCAACAGCAAAAAAAAGTCCTTCCGTACCACTCTATTTTGACATTGAGTGTTATAGCCCACACTATAACCTTTATAGAAAATTAAACAAAAAAACAAAACAAAGAAGAATAGAGTGTGACCACTGCAGCTAACACCACAGAAAAAGCAAGACTCAGGAAAAACATTTTTTTGTGAGAACGCAAGACTCAATTTGAACGTTCCTGCTACAATGTCAATGTAAAATATTCAAGTTTCAGTGCGACCCGAGTTGTGCGTGTTTGTTCAGGTGTGGCGTTGTGTTTTGCAGGGGCAGCACGTAGGTAAGCGCACGTACAGCTCTGTGATTTTCTAATCCTATAGTGGTTAAATCAACACGTCATTCACTCTTTCTTTTGTTGCTACCACAGCACTTTGCCGTTAACAGGGAGGAATTTAAAGTCACTCTCTCCGGTCATGCATAGCCTTTCCTTCCCCTCAACCCGAGCCAATTTTTTCATATTGCTTCATAAATGAGTAGAATAGTAGTGGAATGAGCGGCCTGATTTCTTTCTTTTTTTGTTTTGGTCCATTATGACTTTCAAGACCATAATAATTCTTTCTAGGAATTTATATTTAAAGTTTAAGGTGAATATAAATAAATAACTGCCACATAATTATTTTGGAGACATTTGTATTATTCTCTGGAATAAAGAAAACCGTGTACCATGCAATACAGTCACGGCGGGGAAGGACATGGACTAGCTTTCAAAGTGCTGAAGAAAAAGAAGGAAAAAAAGCTGTTCTTAGCGAGGTGAAGGTTTCCGGCAGCGGCGGACAGAAGGAGTGAAAGGCTGATGGTGAAATCACTTCTGAATATTTATGACAAAAGAGAAACGCATCCAGAGCGATGCCAACGAGCAGAGAAGTGTTGATGGAAAATGTTTAATCATTACACCATTAGGGAAAGATACCATTCCCCAAGGTGTTGCATATTTTGACAATACAAATGTGGTTCACCCTTTACTATACATTGAAGAGTATTATTGTTGTAATTATTATTGAAAAAACTATTAACATTATTATTGCATACATGAGGCTGACTTTATTATGGAAAAGCTCCAGACTTTCCTTAATTACATCACATTTTGTTAATTTAGATTTAATGCATGACTTTTGCTACTTTGCTTAATTCATCTTTTTAATATCTGCAACAGCTAAAAATTAACAGACGATGAGACTATTGGTTCTGTACAAACTGTTAAAACTATTAAGGAAAGGTTAATTGTGCTGCCGTATATTGACACAAATGATCAGATATAATATTATGATGGAATTATAAGAAGGAAATTGCTGCGCTGTTTTATGTCTCATAAATTGTTGCAGCAATGTTTGGATTGATTCCAATTATTACACATATTTGGAGCTAAATGTATCTGTTTTTTTTGTACTATTCAGGATTTACATCTAGACACCAAGACCTTGAGGAACACCACAGAAAAATCCATGCTGTGATTTGGTTTAAAAAACTTTTTACATTTGGAGATTTCTGTAAGAATTGCATTTTTTCACCAATTGAATGTCAAGTGCTTCTGTCTGGAAACTTCTGTGAAGCCACACGTCCTCTGAATGCCACGGCTCTCTAGTTTGTGGAAGTAAAAATACCACATCTATACTGAATTCTAACAACTGCATGGTTTTTGCTCCAAGCTGCATGTGATTATCATAAAATGTCCGTCAAGGGGAGGCTCAAAATTGCCATGCCAGTTTTCCGTCGCCAAAATTTAGCCTAAAATGTGAGGGTTTTCAGCCCCTTTACCAGCGCTATCGTGCCCCGGTACCACTGAGGTCGTCTGGTTCCACATGATAACAGCATCTTCGCTCCAGTTTAAAAACGGAGGTAGCGACAGCCGGCGGATTGTTTTTGTATTTCTGAATTGTTAATGCGTCCACCAAAAACAAAAAAAGGCATTAAATTCCAGTTCACAGCAAGTCATCATCGCCTCTTGTCCACTTTGATCCAGTTCCCATACACATACATATATATCTGCATCCTGCTGCTCCACCTCAGGAAAATCCCCGATTAGATTAGATTTAAAAAGCATGTAACATTACACCTGAATGACCAAAGTGATGACCTTCATCTCGACCTCAGCCAATAAACTATTATATTTCCACTGGCTCAGCAGAAGACCGACCATTGATCATTATGTAAAAACATACAGGGGAAAATTGCAATCAAGCACAATATGGAAAGACAGCACTTTAAACAAGGTGATGTATACCTGCAGAGCCGTGTATTTATTCATTGAATCCAGCACGCAATTTGCAGAAGAAAGGATGGATGATGGTCTGAAATACAGAGTAGCTTTGTTGCAACTTTAAATGAGTTAAAAGCTTTATAGAGAAGAAGATAAAGATTAGCATAAGTTATTCTTTTGTCTGCATGTAAAGATTCAAATATGAACGGATATTAATTTCCTTTTGACCTTCCAGTTTTCCGTGGAAGCACAACAAACGAGGACTCTTTATTAAATGACAAGCTAATTTCCATTATATGATAAGACGTGTCTTTTCAGCAGAGGATTTCATATGCAAAATTCTGGTATTATTAGTAGTATACTTGTGCACAGGCAAATTACAATTGTGCAACACCACGTGGTGGAGCACCATAGATTCCTCTGTATCCGTTGCCTCAAGAGAGCCACGCAGAAATGCCACGCAAGTACGCAAAGCTATTATTCACGACTAAATTTGTTACATTAACCTTGATTAAAAAATTGAGACCTTCAATGCTAATTTCAATGATAGAGATTGTCTTTGCAGATACATATGCAAGGACATTGATAATTCATTTCGACAAGGAGGCGTGCTATAATTTATTAGATGAACCTGATGGTAATGCCACTCGCTGATATACTGTTAGTTATGGATGCACTGTATGCATGTTAGTACGTGTACATGCATACTGTTTCCATTTGATTTATTTTAAAAGGAGAACCCTGTAGAGAGGATACGAACACATGTGTCGGGTATTTTCGACACATGAGACAATGGTAAAAGTCTGAGGCTAAACCCAACAGGTAGCAAGCAAAAAGTCATCATTCTCCCGGAGTAGAAACTGAAATAAAGGAGCAGCATTGTTTTGTGTGTTGCAGGTTAGAGGCAGTTAGCCCCGATGTTACAGTACGTGATTACAAATACAAATCATCTCTCCGACATCATCCCATAAAACGTAGTTTGCTAGCAATGTCTGCCTTCAGTTCTGCTTCTTTGGTTGCATGCAGACTGAAGCACAACGCGTTTGCTTAGTCGTTATGATGGATCCCCCTGCAGACGGTACAATACATGAACGCCTCAGACTAAATGCCGTGGCAGTTCATTTCGTAGCTGTTGAGGTATTCCAGTGTGGTCCAAAGTGTTGTCAGACTGACCGCCATGATGCTCGCGTGGCTAAAACTGGATGAAATAGAAAATGCGATCGAAGAGAAGCGGCTAGAAAAAAAAACACTAGGAAGCCCAACCCGCTGTGCTCATCCACAGGTCATCCCCCTGTAGCCTGGCAACCCTTGGAGCCGGACAGCCTAAAGTGAATTGCTGAGTAAAACATCTGTCAAGGTGGCCTTCCAATCAATTTTCCCATCACATCTCCTTAATCACATAATCCGGGCCCTGATAAGTGCCGATTAGCAGAGAAAACTCCCCTAATAGGCCCGTCTGAATCACGCGCCAGGCAGACGTCTGCAGGAGTGTGCATGGCATACAGACGACCAAGTTTGACAACACCCACACCCCCACACACACACACACACACACACACACACACACACACACACACACAGAGTAAACCTGCTGTTGGCTGTGCGGTGATACCACCAGGGACTCGTAAATGGGGTAAAGTGTGAAGCACAGACCCTCGAGGGATCCCATTAAATCAACGCACGTGCTGCATTTTTGCCATCACTCCACCCCCCCACCAACGATCAGCAATTTCAGCGTGATCCCTCCAGTCACCGGCAATTTAAAAGTGCTGCCACTCATCAGACCGGAGTGCGAGCGGGACTTCCCTCAGGATACCGAGGGGGTGTGTGTGTGTGTGTGTGTGTGTGTGTATGTGTGCGTGGCTGCCCTCTGGTCCTCCAGAGTCCATCCAGAGACTTGAAGGAGGGCTTACAAACTGCACTGTATCACCCAGCTGATTGCTTTAACATGAGGTATGTGCTATCTCTCTCCCCTGAGGGGACAACAAGAACGCCGGGACTTGCTGATGGTCGCCAGTTTCTCGAGCCGTCTTTCATGGACTCAGGGTCACACTAAACTTTCAATTCCAGCCCGACTGATCCTTTTGGAACGCCTTTATGAAAAAGAACACGTGCGGCAAATACAGTGGTTTGGCTTTTTATGCTGCATTCACATTAGAAAGGAGCTCATCAGCTATCTCACATCTTAACTTAAACCTTTACTTGAGTGTGGAAGCCAGCGAGGCGGACGCAGCCACTGCTCAACCCACCCACAGGCAATGTGTGTCGGATCAACGAGCAGACATGGTGCTCTCCAAATTCATTATTTAATAGAGGGGTTATGGCCGAAGCTTCAAAGACCGGTAAGAGGCGTGGGCGTATGGAGGGGCTTTACTTCAGAACTGTGTAAAGGTCTCCCAACTCCCGAGGCTGTAATTTAAAAGTAAGACAGAGAACCAAGCAAAGGTATACTGTAGTTACCGTTGGAACCGCCTCTGGCTAGAATTATTGAAACCTCTCCCCGAAAAAGTACAACAGAAGAACACATTAAAGATTCGGTAGTAAAGAAACGCACAACTTAGGTGTATGGATTAAAAGATGAAGAAAAAAAAGAAAACTTTCACAGCAGGTTCTTCAAACACAGGGTTTTTAGTGTGGATGAAGAAAAGTACACTCATCACTTGCTCATCACAAATACAATTTTGTTTGGAACGATATTGCGAAGCGTTCAACTAGAAACCCAACAACCGTTCTCAACAAAATAAACTTCTCAGTCCTCTGGAAATTTTAAATGAGAAGCAGAAATGATGATCAGCAAATGCTGCGTTCTGCATGAAATGGCCAAAGTCGAATCCATGATGTCGGTGAGGAATATTGCAAACAAAAATAAAATAT
Source organism: Taurulus bubalis (assembly GCF_910589615.1). Taxonomy (NCBI): domain Eukaryota; kingdom Metazoa; phylum Chordata; class Actinopteri; order Perciformes; family Cottidae; genus Taurulus; species Taurulus bubalis. Next base: position 23,146,545 of record NC_136599.1, on the reverse strand, counting down.
AGCAAAATAAAACTTGACAACAGGCAAGGGACAAAAGTTCATTCCAGGCAGGCAGTGCTTGCCTTTATCCTCAGAGTCTTTTTAGAGAACTGCTCTTAAAACTCAGTCATCTTCTTGTGCGTGTCGGCCTTCCTGTTCTCTCGCTGGACGGAAAGCTCCATGGCTTTCTGCTGGGCCAGCAGCCGGCGGGCCGCTGACAGCTTCTCTTCCAGCTGCTTCACTCTGGAGGAGTCCCTTTGCACACACAAATAACCAATAGATTAGGACGTAGGGGAGGGGACGGAGGGGTTTATATGCACTTTGCAGAATAGGCTCGGAAAAACAAGTGCCTAATCTCCAATTTTTGCACCTTATTTATAGTTTAACTCCCACAAGCCATCTCGACATAGCAACTAAAGTGCTCATATTTTACAATGAAATATAGTCATGCAATTTGTATAAGTGTATGTGTGTATGGGACTGCTAATGGCAAATGGACTGTAACTGTGAAGCGCTTTTATAGTCTTCCGACCACTCTCACCCATTCATACCATTCACACTCACTCATACACGGATGGCAGGGGGTGACCATACTAGGTGCCAACCTGCCCATCAGGACTATCTAATCATTTATACCCATGCATACACCGCAGGAACAGTCTACGGGAGCCTTTTAGGGTTAAGTGTCTTGCCCAAGGACACATCGACATGGACCAGCGGAGCCGGGATCGAACCGCTGATTAATAAAGGACGACCCTGCTCTACAACAGAGCCAGTCAAGACTCGCTATAGCTGTTTTTTAATAGACTCGTGTCCGTACTCTCCATGGAGACGGTTTTTTATTAAGCGATCATTAATAACGTCTTGGTTCAGTTTACACATATTGAAATGTATAATAAAACACAGGAGTCGGTACTGACCTGCCCGTCTGTCTGCCGAGTGTCTCAGTCATTTTCTGGATCTCCCTTTCGGTCTGGGACACCCTCTCCGAAGCCTGGAACAGCTTCACATTCAGAGTCCTCTTGGTGCTTTTCCCCCCCCTGTAAGCCTCCACCCCCGTCGCCGCCGCTACCGCTGCCGGTGCAGCAGCAGCGGCGGTAGCGGCGCCCTTCTCGGCGGGACCGATGCTCTTGCCTTCCAGCTTCTGGTTGAGAAAGTCAAAGACGGTGCGGCGCCCTGCGGCGTTGACCCGAGGCTTCCTGCGTCTTTTTCGGCGCCCCGTCGGCGCCCCGTCCTGGACGGTCTTGCTCTGGGTGCGCCGCTGGTTGAGCTCGGCACACTGGTCCAGGGATCTGCGTTTGGGCAGAACCACTGCCATGACTGGCTCTATTCGACCCTCCTGCATCTTTCCTAAGCCTGAGAAAAACAAAAGTGATTGAGTGAGGAACACGTGTACTCAACAGGGTAAAGTGTATACCAAACAAACACCTGGCAACACAATGCACAATATATTGAAACTACAGTTAGGTTATACTTTTATGAACATTTCACATGTTACATCTGCTTTTTATTGACTCTTGTTGGCCTCTAGTGTCTTGTCAACCGATGGCACCCAGCTTATTTTTATTGCATCTTTTATGACCCATGATAGGAACTTGTATGTCATCAATATGAGTGTTCTTTTGATCCTCTGCCTCGTCATAAAGAATTTGAATGCGAAGAGACGGTTATAATGTCACTCACCGAAAGGGCGCTGTAATTCCAGTATGTGGGTACTCCTTGTATTGCAATATTATTGATTTTCCCCCCTTCTATTTAGGTGCAGCTGGCAGCCACAGTGCAGAGAACAAGGACCAACTCAAGTTCTCAGGCTAAATGCTTCGGTCAAGGGCAGAGGCGGAAGGGCTTTGTAAATCGAGCATGCATGTGTCTGGGTTAGGAGAAAACCTGAGTACTGTACTTTAAATAAATTCTCAAACCGATTCAAGACTTCAAATTTGGTCGGAACAATCTAAAGACCTTTGCAATCAAAAGTTGTCAAACGTTTCTGTTTTTGCGCAACACTGTTGCCGTGGCGTGGTGGAAAAAAACGTGCCTTTCGCCTTGAAAACAAGTTATTGTATCTTCAGCGAACAACGTCCCATTTGCCCCACATCTTGTGGGAGCGATCGCTACGAGAGTTCCTTGTTCATTAGTGACCGTTTGCACCGCCCCTTTCATAACCTCTGAAGCGTTTATCTTACACTCCTGTGGGAGGCATCATTGCACCCAGCAGAGGTCCTGTTTTGTTGTGCCTGGTCGAGGAGGCGTCCCACCAGTTGCACTGACACATTGGTGTGTGTGAGGGCTCGTTCATCGCTTGCAGATTTGATATATATGCATGTATGCACACATACTGTATGTGTGTGTGTGTGTGTGTGTGTGTGTGTGTGTGTATCAAAAGCTCTCATTTTGGTGTTTTTTTTCCAGGCAAACGTTGTGACTTCAGAACCTAAAATGTGGTAAATATTGCACTTGCACTTACCTTTCCCATATTCATAGCCCATTTTCAGCATAAGCTTGGATCCGATGCCTCTGGTATGTGCCTCCCAGCCACCAAAATGTGCACTGTTTGTCGTGTCTGTGGATTCTCCAGCAGTGTCCATAACTGTTGGGCAGCAAGTGAAAATCAAAGTAGAAACGGTCAGTTACTCCTTACACTTTCAAACAAATTCAAATGTTAAAATCTCTCCTGGGAAATAGAATGGAATACTAGGCCAATAACTGGAGGAAGCTTATAATTCGCCTCACCCAAGTCACAGTTTTATCTTTTGCAAGATTTCTATGACAACCTAAATGTTTTGATTGACAGGGGTATGGCAACACATAATCCATAGACACCTTTTGCAAAAGCCACATCATGTCCATCTCCAATGTCGTCAGAGTCAGAGTCAGAGGAGAGCGGGTCGTCTTCTCTCAAAGGCGGGATAATGCAGTCGGCCTCGACTGCAACATCTTTCAGCAGCACCGAGTCAAACTTCACAGTGTAGAAACCACTGTCAATATCTGCATTGAGAGAAAACATCTCTTAGTCAGCAAAATATTCAAACTAACAGGAATCCTTTCTTCTTGGCAGTTTTCTCACAATTGTACAATGGTATTCCGATTGCTTTGACAACATTTTTGTTCCGCCAAAACTGCCAGTGTTTACTTTAAAATAATACATTGTCAAAAAAACTGTCCCACTGGGTGGAATACCTTTGATTTTGGCGGGGTACCAGATGCCGTCCTCGTGTCGAGCCAAGCAGGAGGAGCCTTCTTCGAGATTACTGAGGTCAAACTCGAGGAACTCTCTGAGTTCTGACACACACACCACCTGGCCGTGGGAAAACCTTAAAAAAGATATATATATTTGTCAAAGGAAAAGGGAAACATAACTGTATTATACAGTAAGTAATTGAGGGATTCAACCAACATGGCCTATTGAAGCTCATACTGGACTAGAAAACACTGTTTAATTCTTGTCCGAGTTCAAATGCACAGAGACAGGCATGGGTCATCAAAATATTTGCAGATCAATAGAGTGACAATCAAATTATTAGATTAAAAAGTGCAAAGAAAACTAAATTTCGTCACACTGTTTATTTTTAGTTGTCTATTGCTATGGTCAGCCTGCATCATGTGGACAACGGGTGACACTTGCTGGATAATATCTGCTATTACAAAGAAGGCAGATATGGGCAATTTAACATACAGCAATCTTTTACATGTGCAACTGTAAAAAATAATAATACAGTGGTACTTTACCTGCAATTCTCCAGGAAGCGGCATTTGTCCTCCAGGAAGTATGGACAGGGCTTCATAGACTTCTGGGTTGGGTAGACGTAGAGCACTCTTACTTGTGCCTCCTCTCCATCCGACGGTTCTGCCCCCACCACCATGGCATTGTGATACTCCAGTGTCCCCCATGTTGTCCGGTAGGGTGCTTTTACTTTGGTACCACTGAGTACATCTTCTTCCACCTCCTCGTCCTCCTCTTCATCGTCATCATACTTCACGCCACCTTGTTCTCCATTGTCCCGATATCCAGGATCAGAGCTACTCCCTGATGACTCCCCGAGTTTGGAGTAGAAGGCAGCCATCTCATCGTCCAAGCCGCCGTTCGCACCGTTCGTGTCGGCCGCCGCCTCGGGGACGCTCGCCCACAGTCCATCGCCGCCCTCGAGGCTGGCCAGAAGCTGGCTCTTTTTGACAGAAACCAGGCTGGACTCTGTGAGCTCTATCAGCTGACAGAGGTCGTCTTTCAGTTGGAGCAGGTCGGACTGCTGGGAAGGGTCAAGGCCAGCTGACAGGGCTGACTCCACCTGCTGCAACTGGGCACTATAGGCACCGATGGCTGCCTCAAGGGTTTCTTCATCCATGCTGACACTTGGCACAGGGCGGGTCAGGAATGGACAGCATCAATCCCCTCCCACCCCCCACAAGACACCTGAAGAAACAGGAAGATGGTTAGCTACCAAAAGTCCTTCCTTCCCGCTGCTGTCAGGCTGCATAACAAGCTGAGCTCACAGTAGACCACAAAACACTTGTAACACTTTAATCACTTTGGCCACTTTAATTACGTTCATCTGGTGCTATATAAATACATTTAAATACGTTTATGTACTTTTTGTATTCCGTCTGTATATTTAATATTGCTATTGTATTCTTCTTTACTGTCTATTTATATTACTTGATTGTTTTTATTTACTATGTGTCTCTTGTGTGCACTGCTGCTGTAATCCTGCAATTTCCCCACTGCGGGACTAATAAAGGATAATCTTGTTTTATCTTATCTTAATTTGAAGTGTCAAGGGAAGACATTTCAGCAGGACGAGGCGATACACTGATTGAGCTGCACTCACCATACAGGAATACAATTTATCCTTTGCTGGATCGTTTTTAAGTCATATTTCAGGGACGTATCTCTTTATAACAGATACTCGGTAAAGTGGCAGACTGGGTTTGGAAGGACATCGTAAAAGAGAAGATGCCTGTGATCAATAATTTAGGCAATACAGTCACGTTACCACTGAATCAACGCGAACACATGCTGTGCTTTAACGCTACTGAAAAGTCAACGTGACTTCCTACACTGACGGTATGTTATGGAAGCTTCTCTCCAAGAGCCATGAAGCCCCCCTGTCTACCGTATTTAGGCAACATATTGAACACAGCTTTGCGTCAATAACACAGCTTTATATCAGAGCTAGTTTCAGCTAACTGTTAGCCGTCTTTAAGCTAACTTTAACAACTGGTTTTGATAGCACAAGCGTTACCTTCGTAATTAGCCGAGCGGGCTGACCTCCACTGCACCCACGGAAAATGTGACAGCCATGAAAATGTGTGCTGTGTTGGGAAATTAGGTAATTCAAAAATAAATGCTAAATGCTCCTGGTCGAACAACACAGCAACCGGTTTAGTATCAAGCTAGCAGAAAATAATGAACAGTAGATCCACGTTGTCTTTTCCTTCAAAATAAAATAAATGTCTTCTCTGACCGTAGACATATTAATTAGCTAGGTTTATTATATACGTCTATGGTTCTGACAACTACTCACGATACTCCTAGTGTTGAACTAGTGTCTGAACAAAGAAATCATCATTCTCTATGGTTGAAAACGATTGAACTGTTCTGTTTTACGATTTTAAGTAAGAAACCGCTAACTTGAATATTCAATTAAATGTCACAGTTCTCCGTTAACGTAGCAAGGTTCACGCGTGTCTACGACGAAAGCACTGTTCCTTACGGTCTTGAAGGCCTTTTCTTTTTTTTCACTGTAAAACTTGACGTTATCTTATTTTGAAGATACATCTCCAAAACCCGGAAGTTTTCCCTACGTTGAAAGTGCGCGCCGTCGACGCAAAAACATGACGTCCGCTCGAGCTAGTATTCGGCAACTTCACCAGAGTTTGATATCACATTTAAAATGAAACCTCTTCCACTGACTTATTGCTCCGTGCAGCGGGTCCACGTAACACTACTCACGTGAAGGTAGGCCACCGGTTTGTTGGAGCCAAAAACCTCAGCTTCAGCTTCATGCTCGTTGCTGTCAGCTAGCTAGCTAACTAACTAGCTTACCTCACAACTCTGACTAACTGAACGTTAAATCGATGCTATAACCTAAACGTAAGATGTTCTGCTTGCTACTGCATCGACATCATGTCCCCGTGTGTCCGCTTCTCATCTTCACTCAAGTTTCAACGTTGTCACAAATAATAAGCCCCTCAAAACACCGTTGCACATACAGCAGCTAGCTTAATACTGGTTGGTACAACACACTTAACGTCAACTCCAGGATGTTAAAAGAGCCTCGGGCAATACAACAACATAAAACACCACCATGACCACAGCCATCATCGAAAACCAATAATGCTGGCATGCTGTTCAGTACGTTACAATGAACTCCCTGCTTCAACTCTGTTGGCATTTAAGAAGCAGCTTCAGTGTTTACCTCACTAGTAAGTGATGCCAGAGGGAGTGTCAACAATCAGACATGATATAGTTTATTCTCTTAACCATTGGCTCTCTGATCCAGCGGTTTTTGTCCATACAATTACGTTTTTTTTTGTTTACCTGCCCAGAGCAGCTAGGTCAATACTATTTCCAGTGCTACTGTTGGATAAGTTGTGATACCTTTTGATCAGATCAAATCACTCCTCATGCATTACATATATCATACAAATAAAATATATTTTATCTCTAAAAGGTTACATTCATGTCATTGTCGCCTACAGTACTTGAAAAGCATTTTTATTCACCTAATTCTCACATCTCCCAGTTCTTCTTCAGCGTCACTGAAGTGGCTCCCTGCTGTCATGCCGCCAATCATGGCTCAGATCAGTGATCCCAAGATCGCATTTGCCTACCTGCGCCCGGCCTGTGTCCTCCTCACCCGAGCGCCCACCGTGACCAACGTGGAGGCGCTGAGCGGCCAGGTGAAAGAAGTCGACGATGCCACGTTGCAGCAGCTCCAGGAGTACGTCCTCTTCCCTCTTCGCTTCGTCCTCAAGGTCCCTGGGCCCAAGAATGAAAAACTGGTGCAGGCCGTGGTTGAGGCAGTGAGCCACGTCCTCGAGAACACCTGTGTCCAGAGCTGGGAGACCCTCCGCGACCTCCTCTCGGAGCTTTGCCTCTGCCTGTCCTCGCCAACCGATCCTGGGAAAGCCGCAGACACGTCGGAGGAGCTGAAATCGGCTGTGCTGAGGTGCATTGACGCGCTGCTTCATGCCGCTTACGGCGATATAGTCTTCAAACTCTTTGAACCGATTATGCTGCCCGGACTTGGAGCTGCCATATCGTTGCTGCTGGCCTTAGCAGAGAAGGAGAAATCTCGAGATGTACAGGCAGCAGCGCTGAAGTGCCTCCGGGTGTTGACTCTGCAGTGTGACTGCACTCAGGAGCACGTGGTCCCGTCCTCCTCCGAGAGATGCACGATAGGCAGCACTATGGCTTCCTTCCTACCTGGGATCACTGTGGCCGTAGCCAGGATCATTACAGGAGATCTGAGGCAAGGCCATGCAGTCACAATCGGGGCCATCAAGGTAACATATCTCTGTGTTCTTTCATAATTCCTGGTGTGATGCAGTACAGTAAATACATTTTTAAATCTGTTAACCGCTTCATACCTTGTTACAAGCTGTTTATTGTGTAACTGGTGACATCTCTCAGGTTTGTGTCCGGTCTTGTGTTGCACTGTGTTCATTTTGACTGCATTCCACATGTTGACTGGATATTTGAATACAGAATAGGCTATAGGCCAAGTTGTATGATTATACAACTTGTACATTCTTGGTCTCCTGAAGTGTTGCTTGCGGTAAAAACCGTGTGATCTCCCTGTCACCCATGCATCATTACCCACCTGGCTGTTGCACCTGTGCCCCATATATAAACTACCAAAATAAAATACACAGACATAACTAATGGCTCCTACACCATACAAATGTAAGGCATCATTCTTCATGCAGGACAATCAAAGCTTTTGACTCTTTTTGGTCCTTCAGGTTTGGTCCAGGACCGTGGGGCTTGTCATGGAAGACAGCCAGATTCAGGCCGGCGAGCCCGGGAAGACTCCCTCGGCAGACCTGGGAAGAATCGCACAGCTGATGGTCCAACGGACACAAGCGTGGGCGGAGAGCACAGCGGGGAAACTGTCCGTGCTCCTGAGGAAGATCATCTCCTGCACCTCGTCTCACCAGCACTGGAGGGTTCGACTGGAGATGGTGGAGCTGGACGACCACCTGCTGGCCAGGTGTAGCCAGTCACTGGGAGAGTGTGTGGGCCCGCTACTGGAAGCACTGGTGGGAGCGGTCAACGATGAGGATCCCAGAGTCCGAAAGAGGTTTGATTTGCACTTCTGCGAGGAGACACTACTAGATCCAGGACAACTCGATGGCAAGACGTTAAATGAAACTTCTCTCCTCCGTCCTCTCCTCTAGATGTGAAGTTGTTCTCAGCGAGGTATCGCAGAGGAGTCAGAGGCGTAGCAGCGGCGGCAGTGATATTAACGGTAAAAGCAGCAGCAGTGCTCAGACCTTCACTGATGTGCTTTCGGAGAATCTCCACTCTTTGGCCACGTCCCTGCCCAGACTGATGAGGACCTCCGACGACCAGAAGAAGCTGTTCGTCCTCAACGTGTTCCTGGGTTATCTAAAAGTCCTGGGACCACTGGTCTCCGCGGTGCTGAACTCGGCCGCGCACCTCGAGCGGATTTCAAAAGCCTTGATGCAGGTGATCTGTCAGCCGTCAGGTTATACTTCATATTCTGTTTGAATGGGAATCAGGAAGAAACATCGCTCCATTATTATTGTTTCAGGGGACATGAAGCAAAAACAATTCCGGTCCATACTGGTGTTTGGGCCTTCTACATATTTACATGCGTAGGTAGAAAACAAATCCGCATTGGATCCGCAGCACGGAGCAGCAGTGTGTGTTCTCTCGTTGGCGCTGGCATGCAATGCTGCTTCGCTGATGCCAGAATACTGCTGGGAAACATGGCTTCCTTTCTTGTGTATACTAGTTTAGTGTATATTTAACCACCTTGTGAGTGCATACACTTTTTGTGTACTAAACATGCACCAAAGATAAAAATGCAGTTTAAATATAATGTTGTGACAATATGACATTTCTTGTTAATACGTTAATTCTATGGTTATTATAGAATTGTGTACAATATATAGCGTTTAAGCATTGTAGTGGTTAACAAGTGGAGTTCAAGGTATATTAAGTAACTTTTCCACATCAAAATGTCTAAAAACGACTAGACCTATGTCATATATTCTGTTTCCAACAATTTCCATACCTAGAGAAATCATTAATTTGAAGGCAATGGTCAGTTTCATTTTTACTTTTTAATCTAGTTTTAAGACACTTTTTTTTTGTCGGACGTCTGGATCTTAAGTTATGAAAGAAACATTCTGAAGTTGACTGCAACGATGGTGGAGAACTCAACAACTCCCATGATCGTAAACTACCTTGAGATGTCGACAAATCGTCTTTTGTTATTGTTTACTGACTTGTGTGCCTTTGCAGGTGCTGGAGTTGGATGTGATGGATGTTCGCATTGTGGAGGAAAGGAGTCCCGCCGTTACCATAGAGACGAGCCCGGGCTCTCAGGACTCCTACGCTGGTCACACACAGAGGAAGCATTTCCTCTACTTCACAGATGGGAAGATCTTCTCTGCGCTCATGGAGATCTGTCGGACATTCGGTACGAGGGTTGTTTCACGGGACCTCGAGGCAAATTATGAACAGTGCATTTCTTATCACTCTGCATACGTCACGGTATTTAATGTCTGTGTCGAATTTATTGTAGAGGACTATGAGGAACTTCTAAATAGTGAAGTTAGACTAATGTCAGCTGGCTGATACTGATATGATACATAATCTAAATGTAAATCATTCGGCATTAAAAAAAAAAAGCATTAAAAAAAACGACTAATCAACTAAAGAAAGTTGACGATAGCGGTAGCTAGCTCTTATTGATGAAAACCCTGTGAGGTGCTTTGTCGACTTTGTGCAATTTGGACGCGCAACGCGTTTAATATAAACTAATTTATAAGTTTACCGCCAGCATAAAGTACCTCTTCTAATGAAATTAGTGCTATACTTGAGAGCCGTGGTGGTCCTTTCGTAGTAAGCGACCAATACGTCTATTTGGAAATCACCTCAGCATTTCATCCACATGTTTTTCTTCAAGGACATATTTAGTGATTTTGGTTCCCAGGCAAACATTGTCTTGCTTTACTACTCACTGGCATTGTTGGTATTGGCAGTGGTAGAAGAAGTACTAATTCATAATTAAAACTAAATATTAATAGTACAACTGTTAATACTGCAGAGTAAATGTCCTGTGTCTAATGTTTACTTTAAGTGAAAGAGAGGCATTATCAGCACAATGTACTTAAATGTTTCTAATTTCTGTTCACGGTGGAACTTTCATTTCTAATAAGATGCTGAAAACTTGAATGAATCATAATGCATCATGTATTAATTGTTTTATTTCGCAAAGTCACCACTCGGTTTACATTTGGGAAAAAACACGACGAGTAACTTCCGCTATGTCTATCTCCAGGTTACTACGGCAACATTTACCTGCTGACGGATCACTTTCTGGATCTGTACCGACGGTCCTCCGCGTACAGAAAGCAGGCTGCCATGGTGCTCAATGAGATTGTCAGGGGCGCGGCAGGCATCGGCGTGGCAGCAGAGGGTCACGGTCCGGAGAGTCAAGTTCAGGGACGCTCTGCCAGCCGGGAGGACCTTGAGGAGGCGGCGGCGTCTGTCATAGAGGAATACACCAGTCTGCACAACTGGCACCTGATTACTGTCAGTGAGGAGACGGAGGGAGACCGACAGGACCAGCAGGTGAGGCTGCTGAGTGTTGCTCAAGCACTCTGTGACGTATTTGTCCTTAAATAGCACCGGGAACTGGCTAACTGCAGCAATGAGTATGATTGGTTGACTCTTTACTGTCTCATTGAGGCAAAAAATACTCGAGGGCAGCTCAACTCTGATTTGTAGTGCGCCACGTAACTGTCAGGCTACTGTTGTAGCTTCATATCACCGGCTTCCATTGAAAATGACTATGTAGCCTGTTGCTTTGTCACTTGTAGTATAAATGTAGCATTAGTATTAAATTAAAGCCATTAGGCAATTAGCTTAGCTTAGCATAAAGAGCTGTGTCCAAAGGTTGGAAAATCCACATACCAGCATTTCTAAGGCTCGCTAGTTATCACTTTGTATTTGTTTTGTTCAATCCATACAAAAATCTAAATGTAAAAACACGTCAATCAAGTGACTCTGTTTTTACATTTAGATTGTTGTATCTGGTGACAACGAGGCTCCAAGAAGGCCAGGAAGTCACTCCAGGTGGGCGTTTTTACTTTTAGACTTTTAGTCGGGTTAGCTGCCTCCCCCGGTTTCCCGTCTTCATGCTAAGCGAAGAAAACCGCAGCTTCATATTTAGCGCAGAGACAAAAGGGAGGTATTCATCTTCTCATCATACTCGCGTCAAGAAAGCGAATAAGTGCATTTCCCAAAATGTCGAACTACTCCCAAAGTCCAAATAAAAAAGAAGTTAGAATATTTTTTGCTTTTGTTGCGGTTTGCAAAAAACCAACATCCAATCAAATGATACCTTGGGCGTCAAGTTAGCCATGCCGATCATATGAAACCGCACCGATCACAGCAGCTAGAATCCCGCTCTTCTTTGAATGAAGACGTTTTCAAATTTTACATCTCATTTTGTATTCAGTGAATGTTTTCCAATCCTGCTCCGCCCGCATTGCACAGCTCTTTCTGCACTTCATGTTTGATCAGATCCCTCCACTCCGAACAAAGAAAGATATTCATGATTGTGCCCAAACAGACTGAAGCGGAGGGGATCCAGATTCAAGTGACTGCGCTAAACTTTCAAGGCCAACAGAGCCCCGAGAACATTGGCAGCGTTGTGTTCTTTGTCGATAAACTTTAAGTTTCTCTTCGTCAGCAAAAAAAGTGAGCCCAAAGGCACAGCACCCGAATGAAAAGGATTCTAAGCACAGTAATAGACACCAGTTAGAGAATGTTTGGCCACTGCAGAGACTGCTGTGGGGCTCTCCCTCAAGTCAGACTAGTACAAAAGAAGAAAAAAAATGATAGAATAGATATATGAAACCGGTACAGGCAGTTAGCTGTAAATGCTGACATCAGTAAAGCACAGCTACTGTGTTTATGCGGTCTGCGCTGATACAGCAGGGTAACAGCCAGTTACTGATGATGATGTGAGCTACATTCACTGTGGGCAGGAACGTCAAACAATAGTCCCTTATGAGTTGGGGGGGCTCTTGGAATTTTTCAATAATGTTTTTGATGTTGGAATAGGGTGATATTGCTGTGTTTTGGCTAAATTAAAGGTTCCCTATATTTAATTGTCTTTGTAAAATGAAAGGTTCTTGATTGAAAGGTTCTAAATTGTTTGCATCCATGTTTGCTTGCTAGCTTCCTGTTGCTGTGTTATCTTTAAGCACTTTACTACCACCTCAAAAATCATCTTTGTCAGGACTGTGAATGGTTTCTCAAAAAACACTGCTCCAGAACAGTAGATTCTTGGATGAAATATTTTCCTTGCACCTTAATCCCTCATTTACAGTCAGCCAACTGCATCACACAATAAATGGTGAAGATTATCTTCTAAATTGACCTTTAACAGTATTGACATGGATCTTCATCAGCAAAGATTCATCATCATGATCTTTATATTGACCTTTTCATGTCTATAAACTAAAACACTATTGAATAGTTCAAGAAGGCATAATAATGACATTTATCTTTTTTCTTTCTGTAGCTGCTCAGCCCACCAGGACTCCTCTCCATATCCAACAATTATGTCAGGGACACCAAAGCAAACTCTCTCCAAGTGATTCCGCCTTCATTTGGCACTCCGTCCTCCTCAACGTCGACCTCCGCAATCCACCTGCTCAACGGCAACATCTGGCAGCTGTGCATCCAACTCGAGGGCATCGCCTGCTTTGCTCAGGCGCTGGGTCGGGACTTTCGGCCCCTTTTGATGACATCACTGTACCCCGTGCTGGAGAAAGCCGGGGAGGAGACGCTGATGGTCAGCCAGGCGGCGCTGGGCTCCATGTGGGACGTCAGTGAGGCCTGTGGCTACCGCTCCCTGACGGAGCTGATCAACGAGAACGCCGACTACCTGCTCAATGACATCTCTCTTAACCTGCAGAGGCTCAGCCAGCACCCACAGGTAACACGGCCACAGTTTGGTGCGTTGTTAGGAGGCACGGCGGCACCGGAATCAAACCAGAATCAATTCAGGAAAGGAAATGGTGTGTGCAGGAAGTTAAGAAACATGATATTATCCTTTAAAAGTACAAATATAACAAGAAAAGGTACAAAAAGTTAGTGGATTTTTATAGTTTTAGTACACAGACATTTCACGAGCGGATATGGTTGTGCAAATTAGTATTGCGGCAACTAACAATTATTGATTATCAATTTATCTGTTTTTCTTTTTGCTAACTGAGTATTTGTTTAGTCTGACTCTATGGAATGTAAGAAAATAGTCAAAATACCATGCCATAAGATGAAGATGGTGACATCTTGTTTTGTCGGACCTAAAGTCCAAAACTTGAATGTTCAATGTACGAAACGGTAACAACAATATTTGGAATTTGTCCTTTATTAATGACATAAACAATGAATCCACTATCAGAATTCTTGGCGATTCATTTAATTTTCTCATAATTATAGTATCATCGGTTTGTACAATAAAATCATACCCACTTTCACGGGGTACTCAGACATGGGACTTTTTTTTGAAAGTCACAAGTAAGTCTCAAGATTCAAATTGAAGTCCTATACTTTGTGTTACGAACCCTAATTCATCACTAAATGTAAGACCATTTCGTCCAAACAGTAACAGAATAGTACATTAAGAAGGATAATAAATGCTTCTATTGATTTATTGGTTTCAGACAAAAAGCAAAATGATCAGGTTTGGTATCTTATATTATTCCTGTGACACAACTAAAATCTATATTAGAGGCATAACAAGTCATTCCAAGTCAAAAGGCTAAAGTCCCATGAGGTCACAGGTCATTGGGGTTAAAGTTGAAGTTGGTTGGCGAGCATGCGCTTCATCGTGTTCCCGTCTCGTTGGCCAGGCTCCACGGGTGTTGGCGGTGATGTTGACTCACTCCGACTGCAGCCTGCTGCCTCTGGTCGGGGACATCGTTCAAGATGTGCTGGCGGCTCTGGATCTCAGCTACGACCACAAGGCCGCTCTGTTCTGCTCTGTGCTGCACGCGCTCATGAAGGCACTGGGTGAGATTTCACAAGGGACTGCAACTCACAATCACACGTGGTGAGGGTGGAAAAAGGAGGGATTTAGCACATTGCGTACATGACGCTACCATGCACACCATATACCACACTTTACTGAAGCATTCAATTCAGTAATAGTCCAAACATTTGATTGACAGGTGATCTCTTCGGAAGACAAAAATAAAGGAAAAGGATCTTACATTAACGCTTTTGCGTCACTAACCCTCCCTGCTCTTGTTGTTGTTCTTTCTTTAGCGAGGTGGTTCCCCTCCACTAGGACCCGTGAGTCTGCCAGACCCAAACACACCCCCCCTCCCGAGGAAGTCCTCGACATCCGCCAGTTCCTGCTGGATCTCCGCAAACAGAAAGAGCTGGCAGAGGGCATCGGAATAGAGGACGACGACCCCCAAGACCTTGGTAATGCAGCGCGCCGTCTGTATGAGGACACAACAGGAATTTATGTTTCGTTGTAGTGTATGTTTCATATTGTTGTCGAGGTCATATTACATGGAACTCATCAGCCCCGTGAATAACAGTACAGTGTGAACTATAAAAGCCCAAAACAACATTGGGTGCTCGCAGAGTCGACCAGTCGTACATCATCTGTGTGACCGTCCCTGTCTCTCCAGAAGTCCCGCCTCCCACACAGTGTGAGGATGTGGAAGATGTCGACGGTCCTGATGTGAAAGCAGAGCTTCCCGCCCACCTCTGCGTCACTAAAGATGTCATGGAGCGCTGCATTCACCTGCTGTCCGACCCGAGTCTCCGGCTCCGACTCAAGGTACTCTGGTGCGGAGGGGAGCGTTGGTTTAGATGAAGCTTGCGTTACAAGCGTCCACACATGATGCCACCATGAAGGTCCGATACAGAACTGTGATGTTGTCTAAAGTTTGGAGAAACAGACGGGAGTACTGGGACGCGGGAGCAGCAAAAAGTATTTTTAGCCACCTGAAAGAAAAAGGCTCACCCAAGAAAAATAACAAGAAAGATCAATATCCGTTTAAGTGAGCGCTAAATTTAGAATATTTTCACGTCTTTATCTTGCAGTCAGACAGTCCTTTCCAACAGAAAACTGAAGTGAAAGTGAAACTTATTTATGCTCTCTTCAATGACACAAGACATTGCCAAAACAGTATTGATGTCAAATTCACTTTAATCTCAGTTCCTTGTTGTAAAATATTCTAAATATATTGTTGCACTTAAACTGGTATTGATTTATTTAGGTGGCTGAAATGCGTATTGCTGCCGTGAACCCATGGAGCCTGGCCAGCAAGACCGTAAAATGCTGAAATACATGTGATGAATCAATCTCTTAGGAGTGAGAAACAGAACAGAAAATTAAATCAACCCCACTGCAGAGTTCAGCTGAAACAGTCGCGCTGTAGAGAAACAATTCTTTTAAATTGATTGTTACTGAGGAGCTTTTGACCTCCATTACGGCCGACAGAGGCTGTGTTACATCACCAGTCCAGATGTACGTGTTGTTGTTCCAGTCTGTCTCCAACCAGATCTATAGCAACGGGTGTTTGTCCTCAGGTTCTGGACGTGCTGGAGCTCTGCGTGTGTGTTCTGAGCGAGAGGGAAGACGAGCTGCTGCCGATGGCCCATCGCTGCTGGCCCGCCCTCCTCCAGAGGCTCACAGCCGACGACCCGTTAGCAGTCCTCCGAGCCTTCAGGGTGCGTGAAACAAGTCCGTCTTTCACCTTTTCTCATCTAAAAACGTATGCAGCTTGATGTTGTGAAAAAGTACGTAAAAAGTTTATTAGGTAACTGTTTGATGTTGTTTTACATTATCTGTCATACGTTATGTTTATGTACATCATGTGCAGCAACTGAACAGGTCTGGGTACATTGTTGACTTAATTAAAATATCTTGAATTAATCCAAAATTGTGCCTTTATGCATGAGAGTTGTCTAATTTCACTGTGAAGCATCTATAACGGTTACTTTTGTCAGGCTATTTCATTGTTTGTAATTCTGTGAAACATTTTTCGTTTTTGAACGGTTACTTTGTAATTCTGTGCACAACATTTTTTTTAATCATTGCAAGCTAACCAGACAGGGAAGTCATTAGATTGTCATCACAGAACTGGCTTTTTCAAACGATTTCAGATAATGACGGGATGAAAATATCCCTCTACCTTGAATATCACACACGACTGTGAATGAATATCACAGTCGTGTGTGATATTCATTTCATTCATTTATCAAAGTACAGGTGTCAATTGATTCTCCTGTCACTCTGAATTAGTCTGCTTGTCACACCCCGTCTTTAGTTGGACTCGTTTTGTATCTTTCACTCATGCTTTCCCTGATGAATTGACAGAATCCGACTGCTTCGTGAATTGTCATTCACTCGTCGCTGGCCGCTGTCAAACCGTGCTATGGTCATCAGCAATGTGGCGGCTTTGGGGTTTTTGTATATACAATAATTCATCCAGGGGGGGGGTCATGTAAATGTGTCAGATGAAATTAAGGGACATTTCATCTCATTTCAGCAACTCGCTGCGGACGTATGTACTTTACACTTCGTCTCTCTCGCTCTCTCTCCGCCAGGTGCTGTGCACGTTGGGTGAGACATGCGGGGACTTCCTGAGGAGGAGGGTGTCCAAAGAGGTTCTGCCCAAGCTGAGCGCCTCGCTGGTGCGGCAGGCTCCGGTCAGCGCCAAGGCCGGACCCGTCTACGCGCACACGCTGGCCTACAAGCTGCAGCTGGCCGTGCTGCGGGGTCTGGGCTCCCTGTGCCAGAGGCTGGATCTGGGTGAGAGACTTATGCCGTGTTCACACCGGACGCGATACGATTTTGTCGCGCGACCAGATTACATGCAAAGTCAATGTACAGACGCGACGGTGCGACATTTCCGGCAGGTGACGCGACTGACCATTTGACGCGGGGAGAACTGAGCAGAGGACGCGGGGCGAAGTCGCGCCGGTTGAAATATCCCAACTCAGGCGACAAAATCATGTCATAGTTGCGTCAGCCAATCAGCGTTGAGAATCAGCGTTGAGAAGCTCCGCCCATCACCACCGCCGTCCTGCCGTCGCTGAATCAAACCGCTGCTGGTCTGCCTCAAGTAGCGCTAGTAGCGGCTTCATTCAGACGCTGTTGTGGGACTACGGATAATATCATGAACCCAGACACCATGGAGTTTGATGTTCCGACGTGTGTGGAGTTTACACAACAAGTATAAAGCAGAACTAGTGGTTATTTATTCCATAGTCGATACCGGAAAAGACAGCTCTTTTTCACGGAGAGACCCGACGGCGATAAGCCCTGCCCCCTTTGTGGCGGCGCGATTTGTCTTCGTGGCTTTGGGGGTGAACACCTTGTTTCACTCGCGCGACCAAACTGAAGCGGTAAGCGTGACGCGACAAATCGTGTCGCGCCCGGTGTGAACACAGCATGAGACACACGGCGCACAGACAACACAGGTTTTCCCAGACACGGCATACATAGTATAACAATGATAATGCCAGGATAAAAAGTGGCCATGGATCACTGGATGATATGGCAGGTTTCTTAAAGGTCAGTGCAACATTATGCCCATTTAAGCAAGAACATCCTCAATTTGCAATATTCCATGTTGTGTAGGTATGTTATATTTACCTGAGGGTGTTTTTACCAGAACAAAACTGTGCTTCATTGCCGAGAAACGAATTACAGCCAGTAATCTACATGCATCACGGTTCAAGCAAATCTCTTTCTGCCTTCATTTTGACTTTATATTGGAATGGGTGCATCTTACCAATATGGCCACGTCATTTCCAAAACTCTGACAAAGATTCTGTCACAAACGCACACAGAGATTTATTTCTTCACCAGGTGGCAGTCTTGTATAACAGTAAGAAAACCAGGCAAGGAGTTTGTGTATCTCAATTCCCTTGCTCTGTCCTACTATGTAGACATTCCAGTCTTGCATTGTAAGAATTTGATGAGGATAACTTGAAAGTCCAATCCATTTTTATTTATTGAATCCGTTCCAGGAATCTTGGTTTTGGTGTTCGTCTCTCTCTCTCTCTCTCTTGTATTTGGGACTTCACGACGCTCGATGCGCTTTTCCGATTGTTTTCCATTCGCTTGTCAGATCAGTATCGCTTTGTCAGCCTTACTTTGTCGATGGCGCAGCTTACATCTCGTGCGTTGCAGCACGCAGCAATTATACATTTATTATATTACTATCATTTTGTGGCACAATTATACGTGCGACTTCCCCTTCACATTGAACCACAAAACTCTCAATGGAACACGGCAACTTAAAAAAGGGCCTTCAGCTTTGAATTGAACATATTTTAATGATGACTTTGAACACACGGACCATGGCCAACTGAGCCGACGGGGATGCTGCCGAATCCTCAGTTGCACTCTCGATAACCGCCGTGAGCAAACCCTTCTCTCACTCGAGCTCCAGCTCACCACGACGCAGCAATGAACGCTGTGAAATCTGCATCGCCATCAGCAAACCACGACGCTGCAGGATAGGAGAATATTTCATTAATTTATTCCAACAAGTAATGTTTTTTTTTTACAGTTGTGTATTTTGTCCTTGGCATATCTTCAGTATCATGTCAGTAAGTGGCTCAGTGTGTCACTGTGATATCATTATGAGCTGCTTGTCTAATTTTTCATCAATCCTCATGTTCATTAGACAGCAACGTCCCCGGCACTGGGTTCAGGTTGCTCCAATTTTTTCCCGACACTGCTGCATACTCGAGAGGAAACGCAGCACTCGTAGTGAAACCAAAAGCATCCTAATGCGCCGCGGGACTTCTTTTCATCTCTGCCTCGGTGCGTTTGCTCACATCTGCAGGTTTGAGTGGATACGTGGGTTTTTGAGTTTTTTTTTTTTTCAAAACTAGGACGGGGTAGTTGCAATCAGTGATGAAAACATTACAGGGGAAGAAAAAAAATGCTGTTCCCATTCATGAAGTGGTGATCATAATCACTTGTGCTTCCCAAGGACAGTGAGCATGCATGAAGTGGTTGATGGGGCTGCAGCAGCGAAGTACACATACGTTTAATACAGCTAAATCACGTCAGGGATCATTGTTTTTAGTTTTTGAAGCAAATAAATGGCTGTAATTCTGATCAAATAAATAATGCATTTTTTAGATTTATTTTGACGCACATGAAGTTTATGTCCTCCACCGCTAAAAAGCAGGGAGTTGATGTGGAGCAGTGGTATCTCCAGTCTGGTCAACCTGCACACAGTGGCGACGCCGTGGTCCTCACACATGTTGCACCTTTCCTGCTGACGAATGGAAAAAAGGGGATCTCGGGGATGAATGCTCACCTGAGCAGGAAGAGCAGGCGGCAGTGGACGCTATTGCTCTCCGAGCACTCGCCACAGAGCGCCCTTATGACGGTGCCTCGGGTGCAAAGAAAAAGGTGGAAAAAGCTGCAGAGCTCCAACAGTAGAGAAACATGCGTCATGCGCTAGTCAGCTTCCGATGAAGTCGGATCCCTCGGGGATGCCGGTAGGAATATGAAACGAATAAAGCGTCTTAGTTTAGGTTGAATCGCTCTTCTAAGTATTCACACGCACACCCCAAACGGTGTAACCGTGGCAACATGGCTTGCGACAGTGTTTCAATTAAAGACTTTTCTACAAGTTCAAAATATTCAACAAAGAAAGGTGCATAAAGCTGCTGCACTGATTTATATTTTGTACTTTAAAAAGGATCAAAACACTATGTATCCTTCCATCCATTGTTTTTCTTTTCCCTACTCATAAATTAAGCTCTCAACAACCTTGTTTTTGACTGTGAGTAAAAGAAATACCCGCGCTTTCCCAGCATGATGATGATGATGTTGTTTTCAGCTTGTTCCACTGCCCTCAAGTGGGCCCAAAAATAATCCACGACAGGTTCCCGAGTGGCAGCAGGCTAATAAGCAGTTAAGAATCCCCTCTCCGCCAGCAACGTTTTCCAGCTCCTCCTTGATTTCCTGTCCACGAAAAGGTACACAACCAATTGTTGACGAGGGACAAACCTCCTGGCGGCCACGCGCTGGACTTTGCTAAGAATATGAATTCAGCTCTCGATCGTTCTTGCGTAACGATGACACCAAAAAGTCTTACCACTTCCGTCTAGGATGAGAATATTTGGATCACTACACTAATGAACCCGCCTGCATTTGATGTTGCAGCTCTTACCTTTCCATCATTAAAAACAAATGTACATGCAGTCACATTCTTAAAGGGTATAGTGGAACAATATTCAGCATCCCTTCAGTCTCTGTCGGCTCGGCGAAGGCAGCAGCTCTCAGCTCCTCCCAGGTTCCCACAGGAGAGAAAATAATAAATAAACCACAGCAGCAGCCATTACCAATGCAATGAGACATTCAGTCCACAGTTTGGTTTGGTACGGTACACCGGGTTCTCGCTTTGATGCTAACGCAGCATTGCAAACAAAATCAGGGGGGAAGCAATCATGACGGAATTATTCTTTTCTATATTTCTGAGAGACAAACGTATTTTACTTTACTAACTTTTTTACCATTGTGATTCACATACAATGAGACATAATCATTGTGTAAATCCGGCAAAGAGGAAATAAAAGCTGCAGATTGTGGACTCAAACATCTTCCGCTGTAACTTAGATTCACAGTGCGATGTGGGGCTGCTCGTCTGGCCTTCCAAAGCCAAACAATGTAGACGATGACCTCACACTGTCTTCTTTTGGTTCTGCCACTGAGGTGTGTGTACGAGTCAAACCCCAATGAAAAAACTTGTTTTTTTATTAGCTGTGTGGTGAAGTCACATTAGGACAATCTACCACAGTCAATGAACTGGAAATGTTGTATTAGTTATTGCAGTCCACCGCAGATAACTTTGTGAACATTTGCCAGATTTTCTTTATGTTCACATGAAACTCAATATTTTGGTCCAGCTTTACATTTTTCTTAACAAGCTTTTGGTGCCCCAACAAGAATATCAGGAAGGATGCCCGTCCTCTGTCCTTCATCGTACTTCCTCCGACGCTCATAAAATGTATGGCCGTGAGCAGTCTGACGATGACACAGGTTGTAAAAAAAATCTGCACCCGTTGCCTTCTTCAGGATCTATTGAGGTAATGCGTTTTAAAATCTCGAAACATTGGGTCCCCCTCACCCTCCCCCTCCCCCCCCTTTACAGAAAGCCACGCTGCAGGCGACCGGGCGTACGTAGTAACTGTTGTGTGAGTGGAGACGCGACCCGTGTCCCCAATGAATCACTGAAAAGGAGAGGACAGATCCAGCCTTTTCTGTGTGGACGGGCCGCTCCCTCGCTGCTGAGTGGGAGACAGTTTACAGCGAAACAATTTCCAATAAGTGCCCTCTCTGTCCATCTATGGACAGCCTTTCCTCGCCAGCGTCTAACATGACACCGGGATTTAATTAGTGTCAAAATAGAAAGTCTTCTAGGGTCATCGAGGTGTTTCTTCTTCCACCATGGAGACGGCGGACGGTGATTTTGGCAGATAGATGCATGAAGTGCATGAAGAGGTCGCCCAGTACAGCGGGGAAAGCAACCTCTATCCATCGCATGACCACCGTATTATTACCTCGCTTCAAATGTTTCGGGTACAACCTTCATATGCCTGGAATGTAATCAAGTAAAAAAAAAGAAAGAGAGAGAGATTTGGAGTCTGAGAGGGAGGGAATGAAAGAGCAGGAGGGGCTGCAGCCTTTTCTCGTGTGAATACCGATTCTGGCTGCAGCTTACCTCTGGGACGCCTGCAGCAAGCCAATTACCGAGCCTCAGTCACAGGGAGAGAAAGACAGAAACACAGATTGACTGAAGCAAATAATGCTTTCCAGCCCCGGCAGTTCCAGCTTCAGCTCCAATTCCACCCCGCGATTCATTTACCGTGAAAAATCTTCAACAGCACCTGGCCCCCACTTCCTCCTTTTGAGTCTTTCTCACTCCTCCGCTTTCCCTCCAAACACCTTGATTCCACAAAAGACGACAGGCCACGAGTGCAGCACCGGGAAAAACAAGAGGAAGAAAAGAGGGGGATGAAAGTGGCCGCTGAATAATCGCATTTAACTCTGAAATGTGCACCGCTGCTTTTATTCTCGAAGCGCAGCGAGCAGGCCCGGCTCAAGCCGAGTGTGGGTTGAATCGGCAAACAGGGGGAAGCAGGGAGAGAGAGGGAGGGAGAGACCTGTTTTGAAATGAGGCTTGAAAGGCATCCCAGTTCACGGCTTAGGGAATCACTAAATGTCTGCTGGGAAGCGAGAGAGAGAGGAGATGAAAGAGTGGAGAGAAGTCATGTGGATGGAGGGAGCAGGAGCTGGCAAGGCTATGAAAGGTAGAGATAAAGAAGGGGAGGAAAAGGTAGCTATTTTCACACACATCCACTCCTCAAAAAGGGGGAGTGGATGTGTGAAATCCAGAGATGTGGAAACGGCTTGCTGTGAAATTTCTTTTCCTCGGCCATCTCAGCAGTTTCTCTCAGCTCATTAGGAGTTAGAAAAGGTAAAGTCCAGGCAAGATCTATTTCTTTTTTCTTCTCTCCTCCCTTCTCTTTTATCTTCTTCCTATTTTCTCCCTCTTCCTCCCTTCGCTATCTGCCATCTCACCAAGCGACGCCCTGCGCCGGGAGCTGTGATTACATCTCGAGTTTTTGCTCGTGTGCATTTCAGGAAAGCGGTCCATGAAGTTGACATTGATCGTGGCCGATTGTGTCCCAATGCGATTATGTTTTTCTTCTGACGACTCTATGTATTTTACAGTTGGGTTCTCTCTCAAAGAAGATGCCGGGGATGAAATGCAGTAACACTGCCGTGTTTGGGTTTCTCAGGTGAGGCCGACCTGGATGCCGTTTGCGAGGCCTGCCTGCCCTACCTGAGCTGTCGACAACCAATCAGACTGCAGGAGGCCGGCAGAAGGTGAGCCCTTCTCCCAGTCCTTCCCTCTCATTACAGTTTTTACTTCGCTATATTTTTACATATAGAACAATCACATGTAGTGTGTCGTACTATTATAGATTAAATTATATCAGTGTGTACGGTCGGTAAAATTTGCCGAGCTTTAGTGCTCAAACGTGTTAAAGGTGCCATGTGGAGAAACAACACTAAAGTCATGTGCACTATTTCTAACTAAAACATACTGCGTGGATCTTTGAGGCCTCATGATTGAATCCGCTTCCTTCCTCATAAAATGGAGGAAATAAAGCTGGCTTGTTTTAAAAATACATATATTTTCAATCTTGCATTGTTTATGTTTTCCGCATTACTGGCACCAACTGTAAGATACAGATGAGTTTCTTTGATATGAGAGTGAGCCTGGATGAGACGGCGTCCATGTTGCCGAATATAGCTTTTGCATATTTACGTGTCTGAGCCATGCAATACATTTAATACGCATCCATCAAGTATGTGAGGGTTTTGAAGGACACAAAGAAACGTTTCATACCTCAGTATGAAAAACAAGTCTTTCAGCTGGCTGCAGTATATAATTCATGTTCCTGGGTGGAATACAATTTAAGACCGTACACTGATCGTTTTACTTGCTGCTCGTAGTAAACCTGAAACGAAGCAGTGGCTGTTCTTGTAAATGTCATGAATATGCAGGTCATTTGTTGGGAATGTCATTCTGTCATTAGTTTTATATTAGACCCACTGTGTGTATAAGCCCTGTAGGAAGCAACGCACGCAAGGCGTACACAAAATGTATATTTTTATTTATTTATATACTGTGTGTGTGTGTATATATTAGCCTAGAGATAATCCTTTTCCCTGGCATCTTCCGATCATCCCCACAGCGTTTTCCAACACTTGATCCAGGTGGATCCGGATGCCTTCTGGTTCACTCTGAACGAGCTGCACTGCCCGTACCCCTACGTCCCGCCCCACCCGGACCTCCACCCGGTGCATTTGAGCGGAATGGGTCGACCGAGGGACGAGTACTCCGACAACGTGCTGAAACTGCTGAGGGAGGAGTTTGGCTCGGCCGCCGAGACGCCGACAGCTAACGAGCTGGCGGTTGATGCGATCGACTCGTGCCTCACACGGACGGCCTATTGAACCACCGACTCAAACAAGTCAGTTCCCTGAAAGAACAAATCTGACAGTTGTGCTGAAAGACGGCCATCAGATAGTGCTGCGATAACCTTCCCGCTCTACACAGCTCTGATAAGCGCAGAGGTGCAAAAGGAAAATATCAATGAAGCATAATATCTGCTGCTGCTGCCTCTCCTGCTGCAGGTGTAGAAACCGGGAACTCTTCAGACAGCTCTTCTACATTAGGAGAAATGCAGGCACAGCGCAGATGTTTTTCATTCCATGTGAATACATAGACATATACTGTATGCAAATGTTGTATTTCTATGTTTACTCAAGAAGTACTTCATTCCTACTTGGAACTGCCTGGATGGTCTGAATTATTCAAACTGATGTTTCAGAGTAGTTCTGGGACTTTTATACAGATTGTTGGTGACCTAGATAGAACACTTTTTTTGTGACCCTGAAACATTTTTAATTAAAATAATCATCATATGCTCCAGCTATTCAAAACACTTTATGTCATTTTGCAGTCAAACGTTAAGCACTTGAAGAAAAGACCAGGTATCGAGCCTCAGATGTTATTGGTGTCAATTAAAACGTAAAACCTTCCCACCAAGTACGGGAAAGCTCAAACGTCTGGCCAGATAGATGATCTTTGTGCTTTAAAGTCCTGAACTGGGAACTTCGCCGCTTTTACACTTGAAAGACGGCTGACAGGTCTTGGAGAGTACAACTGAATATGTGAAAAAGGTGTATAAAGCCTTTTGTGGCTGCAGAGGGAGCTCTGTGAAGTCTGATGCCTTCAAGCAATGACACTCGAGTCGGCATCGGTTTGGTTGAAGACTACAAATGAAGAAGAAAAAAACTCCTTTGCAGGCTGTCGCTTTCTCTTCTACTCTAGAATTCTACTACTCTTCTCTCTAATGACCTTCAGGGGCGGCGACTCTGGTTTAAAAAATAATTCAGATAATATCGAAGTCTATGAGAAAATGATCACTTCTCTCTTGATTTATTTAAAACATTGTAAACATGAGTTTATGGTCTCAATCTCTAGTTTCAAGTCTTCTTTGATACAGCATGATCATGTTCATTTAATAGATTATGGTCCATTTAGAGTCAAATGGAACATAAAGAAGGGTTTGCTTTAGGGCGGGGCTACAAGGTGATTGACAGGCCGCTTCTACGACATTGTCCGGACTGGGAGTCGTCTGTGTTTTCGTCTTGCAACTTTAATCCTTTCACAGTGTGTTTTCAGTTTCTTATTTAGAGTTTATGGATGGATGCTGCAGCCCTCGGTACCTAGTTCAGTTCATCTGGGTGAGGTCTTTAGCTTCAAGGGTAAGGCTGGTAACATTCTATACTTTTCATTTTGTCAACAAACCCCAATGAATTGACTCCAGTATTGTCTGTGTATCCTCCGATATAACTTATTCATCTGTACCATAGAGCTATGTTATTGTCAAAAACCTATTCAAATCAAAGCTGAATAACCTGTTTTTAAAGAGTTACCACATTCAGTAGGAACTAGTGGGCAAGGGGTTAAGGGTGGGGAAGCGAGGACGCTTTGAGAGATGTACTAATGCATTGTTGGTCGTGAGCTTTTCATGGAATTAGCTTGTCGTAAGAATAGTGTAAAACAATACTATGGCGATGTAGCTAGAAAAAAATAAAAGATGGAGGAACTCTGCCCCATTAGGAGATGCGCTCACTAACCCTCGAGCTATCCTGCCACCCACATCCCATATGCCTTCGGCAGAGGATGCGTCAGCTGGGTGCACCAGGTTGTGTAACTACGGGGGAATTGACCGCCTCATGGTGGGGATAGTGGCCCATCTATCATTGTACCGGTTATCATTTGGAGCCCTACAGGGTTTCTAGGGAGCTTTGAATGAAGGGAACAGGAAGCCCCCTCCGTTATCGCATCACCCCGCTGACGGGAGAAGGCCGCCATAATGAATGTGCGAGCCTTCCCGCGTGGAACAAGAGCGCCACGTGTTTTGTGTTTAGCTGGCCCGGCTTAATGCTAGCGAGCGAGGCGCCTCTTTATCTCATGCTGCGCTGTTGCTATTTATCCTGCTGCCACTGCTGACAATAGCACCATTAGTCATCAGCAGCAACGGGACGGGGGCTTTGGCAGCACCTATTACACACAGGCAACGGCCTAATACCGCTTCTCCTGTATACACACACACACACACAGGGCAGAAGGTAAACCATAGCTGATGTACTGTACAAACACCCTCAGTAACCCTTTAGATATAAATATACAGTGATTAGCCAGGAGGGTCTTCTAAATGAAATACAAGCCTGCTCTTCTTCCCTCTCACGTCTCTAAATAAATGCAAACACGTCCACCGATGTTTCATATACAATTTATTTCATTTGATAAAGCCATACACTTAGTGTGAGACCGAACATTCTAGAAGAAATGTACATTAGACCTTTCTTTTTTTCTTTACAGTGATCTCTTCTTTACAAAACATCAAATCAAAGTTACTCTTTGAAAAAACAAAACAATCCCACTGGTCACTCCTCTGTCCAGTAAAGCATCCTCCCAGTCCAGCGATACCAGGAGCGCTGCAGTTGGTCTGATGGATAATACAGCGGGGAAGCCCCCCCTCCCCCACATGGCCTTGAGACACAGGCTGTTTTGAGGCAGTGTGAACGACCCAGTTCAGTGTTTCACTAGCAACTAACATCTTCCTCTCACTTCTTGCAGCACAGTAGTTTTGGGAAACACCGCTTGAGTACTAAGATACATAAGAGGGAATCCCCTTTCTGAGCAGCTAATGAAGAGAACATCATTCATCCGTCTCTCCAGCACTTCTGGAGAGCAGTAAAGCAACAGAACTGCTGCGCTAATCACAGAGCTCACTAAGTAGAAACACATTTATATTTTTTTTTTAAATGAAAAAAATAAAAGTTTTTAACTAACACCGTCTTTGTGTATGGTTGATTGAAAAAGTTTTTAAGAAAATTACTGAACATGCACTTTATTCCATATTATACAGTCATATATACAGAGTGGATTAGAGGCTTGTAGTGGAGAGGATTGAGGCTTTTTCTTTTTTTAAATGATCGAACACTGGGCATCAGAATAATAAGGGAACTAAAGCTGGGACAGGAATGCAGCACTATACTCTTCCAAAAAGGTATCACATTGCACCAATGTCTTCCATGGATTTCTTGTCAGAGCGGATTCAGAGGCACGCTGCGTCAGATTCTTCTAGATTTTGATTCTTTCGGGGCTTTCCAAAAACAGGTGGGGTCCACACAGGATTTATTCATAAGCTAGAAGGCGCTGTGGTGAAAGTACAGCCTTGTGATGCGTCCTGTTTGAATTTCGTACAAATGTTGAGGGGAGGGTGGGGACTCCCACGCTGGGATTGTGTTTACTCCAACACAAATGAATTGAGGCCATACAGTATCTGTCCTTGATGAGCGCTGCTGCACCGGGACCTTGATGAGTTTCTGCTGAAGAAAGCATGTTTTCTCCCCCCCTTCTCTCTTCTTCCCCCCCCGGGAGTAAACACAGAATAAATTGCTGAATTTGTTGTTTTTTTGCGAACCGTATTCGCGTCCATTATTAGAACACACACACAGAAAGATGCAGTGAAAGCTCGGCGTTAAAATCTGAGGAATCAGACTTGGACAAGATCTCCAGGGAATAATTACGGACTGGTTGAATTTCCTTCAGTGCACCCTCAGAATAAAAAGGAACTCTCTCGCACTGGGCACAGAACCCCAGTGACGGGAAACAGTCCAACATACGGTACTTTTTGTTCTGAGTGTGTATCGAATGAGAGCGTAAGGCAGTGGAAGAAGTGTGAGCCTGAAAGCAGAGTTGTGTCATTTACAGTATCGAAAGTACAAGAGCGGAGCGTGTCTTTTATTTATTAATTATTATTTTTTGTCGGTGCTGAGGCCAGAAGCAGTGGAGCCCCCTCTCCCCTGTGATGAATGCCAGGCTTCATTGACAATGAGCAGTCCAACCCAGACACACACACACACACACACACACACACACACACACACACACACACACACACACACACACACACACACACACACACACACACAGCAGGAAAAAGCTACAACCCCCAGCACAGTCTACACTCTGTGCGCTCAACAAGCACATATATTTCTAGGGAGTGTGGGAAGAATAGCTTTTTTAAATTAATTTTTTTCAATGCTGTGCTATGCAATCCGTGCGTGACCTATTGCTCGTGAGAAGCCGTCGTCTACGGCGCGCAGCTGGGCTCGTTGGTGCAGTCATTGTGGCCGTGGCTGCTGTCCGCGTCCCTCTTCCTCAGCTCCCGGCCCGCCTTGTGCTGCTGGCCGCTGCCGGCGTGGCCGTGGCTGTGGCCGTGGTCGTGGTGGGCCGGCGTCGAGGGCCGCTTGCCGTGCTCCTGCTGGTGCCCGTGGCTCTGGCGATGGCCGTGCTCTTTGGCGGCCGCAGCGGCGCCGTCTTCGTCCCCGTCGACGAACGCCGCCTCTCCCTTGGTGTCGTCCAGGGCCTCGAAGTTGTCGTTGCGGTTACTGTTGACGTCCACGTCGTCGCCATCCGGCAACACCTGCAGGGAGGCCCGCACGCGGTGGTGGCGGGCGCCCGCGTCGTCGCTGAAGTCGATGACGCGGCACTCGTAGGTGCCCGCGTCCGACGGCTTGACCCGGGAGAGGCGGAGTTTGTGGGAGATGTTGCTTCCTACGACTTTCACGACCTGTCAACGATGGACAAAATAACAAAAAAAAGAGAGAAGCGAGAAATAAATCACATGTAATAAAAGCCTGAGCAACTTTTGCTGTGTCAAGTGTCAATAACAGGATATCTTAAGTAATTAAACGGATAATATCGGTCACAAAGCAATTGAAAGTTTGCTAACATTAGCCACCATGAGCTGCTGGCGGCAAAACCTCTGCGTGTATTGAACTGAGCATGAATTTATTTTATTGTTTTCTTTTCATTTGGAAGAGGAGGAATTACCTAATTCTTCTTTCAAAAGTGAATCTCGCTCTAAGCTAAAACCTTGAAACGTTCCATCTGAAAGATGTGAATGTCCCAGCAGAGGGCCGGGACGTATTCGCAATGTTGCTGCGAAATAGCAACGGAACAAAATAATGAATTGGAAGTAGATGTCTTCCTGAAACACACTTCAGCACACTGAAGCCCTTTGTGATAAGGGCTATTTCTTCCACGATGAACATCCCATAATGTAACGCCGCACGCAATAAACAAACATGGCAGATGAAGAGTGTGTGATGCAAATGTGCAATGAAGCACCACAGGAACATCAGTCTCACTCATACTAACCAATGACATCAGTGAAATGTGCAGCCAGTGATTCAGTCACTCCCCCAGTGTCATCATCAGGTTACATGCACACACTGTTGTTTGTGTCTGATAAAGTACAATGACTACGAGTAAAATGACCAAACAAGGTCCTAGTGTAGGAAGCATAAAAAATAATGTAAATATGCAATATGACACATTATCATAGTATTGTATGACGTAGGATTTTCAATCAATTCAAAAGTATGCCATTAAAATGTCATTGTATAAAGAGATTATATATGTTAATATATATATTTATGTTTTTATTTTATTTGTATATAGAGTAAGCCTTTAAAAAGTAATAAACAAGTCATAGTATATCCCATACGAATGTCATAGTATGGTGTGCCATTAAATGGTCAAAGTATATTATGCCATAACAATATAATACCATAGGAGGTCAAATAAACATTTCATAGTATGGTATGCCATAAAAATGGCTTAATATGTAGTATGCTGTGATGGCCTCCTGCCTTGTTTGTGTCTTTTTAATGCCACTGTTACCACTTAAAAAGTTATAGTAAAGTATGAGAAAATAGTCAAGAAAAGTGAGAAAATAAATAAAAAAGTATAGTAAGTCAAAAACATTATGGTATGTCGAAAACATCTATACAAAGTCGTTGTATGATGCTGTATTTTGGATCTCTCTCTCTCCCTCTCACTCTTAAAAAAAGGAAGTCTATATTTAGGGCCTTGAAAGTAGAAGAGAAGACATCTTGGAAGTAAAATCGTTGCATGTTCACATCACAAAGAAGCTGTTGAGTCAGAGGACGTGTGACGCATCGAGATGTAAACACCACGGCGGTGGATGTGTGTGCGTCCGCCACACCTGTGCATGTGCGACTGTACGTGAAAAGCTTGATGATGTTGTGTAGCACCAGTCATCAGTTTGCTGGATTATATGAATGTGGGCCGACATTATTCATTATATAGAGAAAGCTCATCATCATTTCCCAGCTGTACAGCCTGCAGTGTTCGGGCTACGCACACACACACACACACACACACACACACACACACACACACAGTCACCAAAACCACAGCTGGTGCTTTTATAATAGCGAATCAGCAGCAGTTGGCCTCTTGGGAGGAAGAACAGAGGCTTTTCATCTTGTATATGTTTTTTTTTTTACTTCTCCATCGCTGCTCGTGTGAGATGGTATGATTAGCCCGTAGCATCTGTTGCTACTTTCGTAATTGTAACGTCGGCAGGCAGATTTGGTGAGAGGAATGTGTCGGTGTGTTGGTGTGGAGATAATGTGCAGTAGTTTATGAGAATCTGAAGATGATGCACTGCAGGCCGTGACCCCCCCCCCCCCCCCCCCACCCTCCTCTTGAGGACGACACTACCGCTGCCGCCTGCTCTCTGGCTGACACTGGGATTCTACTGGAGCGAGTGCGTTGATGGGGCAATTACAGCACCAATTGAAAATCGGATCCTTTTGAGTACATCTGGAACAAGACATTTTAAATGTAATCCTGAGGGCTTTTGGGCCTGATTTCATCATATAATAATACCATGGCAAACGTTTTTTACAAGAATGACAGGAGATAGTGGTGAACTCACACTTATCTTTGTAGCAT
This sequence comes from Taurulus bubalis, assembly GCF_910589615.1. Lineage (NCBI taxonomy): Eukaryota > Metazoa > Chordata > Actinopteri > Perciformes > Cottidae > Taurulus > Taurulus bubalis. Next base: position 23,115,381 of record NC_136599.1, on the reverse strand, counting down.
CCTTTGGCATCTCCTCTTCTGTAGCCACCTGGAAGAATATAAAACAATTTGATTATTATTAGATTACAGTTATAGACATATTATATAATATGTACACAAGTGTTAAGCAATCGATAAATACACATGAATCCATGCAGGTAACGCCAGAACCGACGCGCTATAAGAATTAACCCCCAAACAGTTGTTTATTAAGATTGTTAACACGCTTTCAGCTGAAGCCCGACATGGAGGCTGCTGATTGATGGAGAGTTATTTTCCAGGTGCTTGCAAACCTACCTCATTGGTTGTCCAGGGTTGTCTGTCCATCCAGCCCTGATGGTTCCTGATGTACCACCACTGGATCTCCAGCGAGTACGAGGGCGTTCCCGCCCCTCTGAAGGAGCACGCCATCTCCACGTCCTGACCTCTCTGAGCGGTCATGTCATGAGGCACCTCTGTGAACATGGCTGGACGCACACAGAAGGAGGGACACGGTTAACACTTGATGCCATTTAGATTTAAAACAATGTAATACAAATATTTGTTCACATTTATAATTCTGTCATCGAACGTTTAAACTGAAAAGTAACTTTTTACAAACATGTCAGATACACCAAACATGTGACGTTTGCTCTTGAGGCATATAAGTCACTTTTTGTGATTTTTATGATCTTAAAATGCAAGTTAAGGTGGTTCGGGCATCTGATCGGAATGATTCCTAGACCAAGGACAAGCAGGAGAGATTATACATCTCATCGGGTTTGGGAACATCACTGGATAAATCCTGTAATGTCCCGGATAAGTGTCAGAAAATACATGAATGGATGAAAATCACAAGATTCCGTTAATCTGGTTTGACCAAGCTGCACAATACCATAAAAACAAAACCCAACATATGGATATTTAGCTTAAAAGGGAGCCGTGCATCTCCTTTCCTCACGAATATTCATTAGCCTTTATGGAGAGGGAACGTTGCATTTAGTGTTTCATGTTTCACAACACATTTAACTTGTTAGGGTTATTAAACTTGGAAAAACATCTCAACACCAATTTTGAAGAGACACAAATGAAGAACAAAGTTGTGAATATACACCTTTTTACTGCTCTACTACACTCTATGGTTTCCATTGAAAAGCCCCAGCAGGCAGTGGCGGACCGTGGATTTTATACATGCGCAAACTGGTCGCTGCTGTGCAATGAGAAAATAAGCTAATAGAGAAAGATAATTATAATGCATGTTGTGTATTTTTGAAAAACAATACAATTATAAAAGAGATATAACTTTGTGATTCTGTTTAGGCCAGCAGAGAAGGCTTAGCAGGCCCTGACGGCCCGCCACTACCAGCAGGTATAAATAGTGTCAGCCAGGCGGAAATATGTTCACAAGCAAAGGCCTTTACCGTCAGGTGGTGATCACATGGATATATTTACAACGAGCCATAACTGTGGTACACAAGTCTGTTGGTTGTCAATCAGTTGTGGAAGCCCCTCCTCCAACTGGGGCATATCTGGTGGAACAGAGATCAACACTTAAGAGGCCCAAGCTGATTGGTAAATGTGAGTTATCATTTTGCTGACACTTTTATCCTAATCGTCTTACAGTACCACGGGTATACTGAAGTTTTTGGAATCTCTAAATTTGGCAATTGGTAAATGATTCGCTCTGGTCAGCGAGCTCTGCCGGACAAGGGAAATCCTCTAACTTGCACAACTTGCATTCCATTTTTCCTTTCTATGTATTTCTGCAATATCCTTTTCTAATCCTCCAACTCAAACCACAGACCGTCAAACTGAAGGTGAGCCTTTTTGAGATGAGCTCGGCAGGTCATTATTTCAAACAAGAAGGCACCTTTTTAGGAAGGGTTTTTAAACTTAAATTGATACTATGTAACTGCCGCTTTCGACCACACGCAACAGTCTTCCCCGTTTGCATTTGATCAAAGCAGTGGTTCACAGCTCGCAACATTTGTGATGAAACAATTGAACTTTTTTACGTGGCGTCGGTTTTCAAGCCTCAATTCAATGCATGTCCTACTCCTTCTCACAACAGGCCCCTGGATTGGCACATCCTGCCTCCTGTACATTAACTACTTCATCTGTTTGTAGAACGTCCGTCTGCTCTATGTGTTGAATGTCACACAGTCTCCTTTAAGGTAAATAGTGGCAGCTCTGAGAAACAGTACGGGGAAGTTTATAGCACAAGGCCCAACTGAACCTCTCTCGCATAAGGTGGATGAAGTCAACTAATATTTTGGTCTTGAAAGCAACTGCATTTTCAACACCGTGAATGCCAGAATATGTTCCATTCGACACGTGGGTGGAATTCCCTTTGATACTAACAGATGAGAAGCGTTTTCCCTTTGGGGGTCCCAGTGTCACGGATGAGGAGTTGTATTCCGAACGTCGATCAGCGTCCACGTGATTTGAGTCAAATTGGACGTCAATGAAGTGGATCTGGCATTCTGAGCTTTTTCCTGACAGAAGAGTGACACTTCAGAAGAACTGCGCGTGTTCAATCTGTTCAAAAGAACACAGGTTTGTCTGGCTTATTCAGTCAATGAGAAGGAGTCAAACCCGCACCGACTAAGTGCCGGTCGTAGATTAACATCGGGCTGTTCGACCGCCAAGGCTATGGATCCGTCTTGTATTACGAGAGCGGTGCCTCCAGTCATACATCCTTCTTGTACATTGATCAAATCTGCTTGTATTTTTCATTTGTGAAACCCGAGTACCGGTATCGATTTGACATTACACAGCCGGAGCCAGCAACAAAGCCCACAGCCCCTCTCTTGTTGATAATATTCAAAGCTTGGACATACACAAAAAATGCTGTGTAAGAGATACAGCCTCTTTCGCAATAATGATCTGTCTTTTCCCCAATTAGCTGTGAAGCCCAAAACGACCAAATGCTTCACACAAACGGAAACCAGAAAACCAGGATAGTCATCGTTGGTCCATTATGATGTGAGGGTGATAAAGCCCACTGAGCAATTTCCAACATCCACCCATCAAATGCAAATCGGATCACTTAACTGTAAAAAGAAATTGAGAGAAAAAGAAAAGAAAATCTCACAGATGACCACTCTAAATGTAATCACCATCTCCGGCTCTGCAAATCTCTATATTCCATTGACTCAAACGCTTGGCTATCTCAAGCTGCATCTCTTAGTTAATCGTCATCTCTGAGCCCCACACTCTCATTGTTAAGGTAATAAAAGGCTGTGATGAGTCGGGCCTGCTCGCCCCGAAGCATTATCATTATCTCCAAAGATAAACAGTGGAAGGCTCTCAGGGGCCGTTGCTGCAAATCGCTGCACGAAAGCCATAGAACGACGGCCACCCGGCAGAGATGGACGGAGGAATGGAGACGAGAGAAATAGAGTGCTCACGAGAAGGATGAACCTCCGGATGTGTTTGTGCGACGAGCGGGAGAATAAATCATCGCCAGAGATTGAATTAATGAGCGGGGTCAGTGTTTATGAGAGCGAGCCTCTGTGTGTTTGTGAAGGGCTAATGTATCGTCGGGATAAAGGGTGGAATTAATATGAGTGTGCATGTAAGAGAGAGAGAGAGAGAGACAGAGAAGAGGATGAAGGCGGAGGACAATGTGCGAGGTAGCAGATAGCTGCGGGCGGGCGCCTGTTATTGTTTATTTCTTTGACAAATGGAATGCGGTAATTACAGCCGTGATGAAAAAGGGGAGCGGGAGATGTTTCTTTGCGCCGCCGTATTACTCGGGCCTCCCTCAACCCCCACCGCACGCCGTCTCATAGCCTGTTCAACACGCGCAGCAGAGGGCCTTCGGATGACGTGAACTCCTAAACGACAAGGTCAGAAAGAAAGGGAGGGACGAATAGACATCAAAGACAATCATTTTAAATTTAGCATCAAAAGTGGGATGCTGTTCATAAATGTTTGATGAGTTGGTGGCCAATATTTGTGGCAGGAGATCTATGCGCTATAGATTGATCATTGGGTCCTTGTCGAACACTGTTATGACTAAATAGTCACTATATAGTAACAATGATTCTGTGTAATAAAGAAAGAAGTCTGTCTCTATATATTATAACCCAACTTTGCAGCTCCACATAGCTTCTTTCAGCCTCTTTTGTCAGAGTAGCGTCTCCAGCTTGTTGCGGAGTTGAGCTGAGTCAGCTTAAATATTGGTTGAATCCCATTCTAGTGTCCCAGAGCCATCATTAATGCTATTGGTTTTCCTGCATTGAGGAAAAGACCTGTACTTCCATGTACAGTAATTTGACAATGTACTAAAACTTCAAAGCAAGTGCTGAGCACTGCTACTTGAAAACTGCAATCAATAACTCACAGAAATAATTAGTTGAGAAGTGGTTGCATCACCTTGCTGATCAGTCCGCAGCTAAATTAATGCATTTAATTACTCGTCACTTTACTTTTGTTGCTCAGCCCAGCTCTGTCCAAGGTGCCTTCAATGGGTTCTCTATATATAGAGCATTAATGTAGCATTGTAATGGTCCAGCAGCCTTGCAAGTTAGTGCATGCAAGTCCCTTGTTTGTGTTTCCCTACTGGCTAGCTAACGGCCGCTGTTGCACTGTTTGCCATTGTTTGCACTCTTTGAGCAGTGAACACCGTTAGCCGATAACCACCGGTTCAACTGTCGGCCACGTGGAGGCGAGCCCTCCATCGGGGATCCTTAAACAACTTTCAAATCCTCTACACCTGCACGTCACACCTTTGCGACTGCCCAACACTGCTGACAACCACAGCTAAAGCTAATTCAGCAGGGGACTAGAATGTTCCTTTGCATGATTAATCAGTAGTGAACTTCTCTGAGGAATAAAGCATGCGCTAATTGAGGCCGGCAGTTTGTAATTATGAAGGTCAGTCCGGCATTAGTTTTCTGCCCCATGTGTATGGTTGATATGTAAACTCGTACGTACCAAAAAAGACACTGAAACAGCCTCTACACAACCACTAGAGAAATAAACTAAAGAAATGCAGAATTAATTTAAGATAGTATATTAAGAAATGACAAATAAAAACAGCTGAAACGAAATAATGGTTCACAACACAAACTAAAAAAAGGTATGGCACTAATTGAACATATTACAAATCTGCCAAACTAACAATCTAAATAAAGATAGAATCAAACATTTCTTTCAAATATTTTTCATCTGCCTAAACATGACCACTGACTGAAGCCATGGCATGAATTACCCTTCTCTTAACTGCCACCGTGTGAGCCAGAGGATGCGAGACAAGCTGGAAAACGTCTCACTTCTACTTGTTATTTTGTTGCAAAATAGATGCCTCCTGCTGCATGATCGGGCAGCCAGCGGCATCAGCCTCTGAATGTCAATGCTGCTCACTGTGTGAGAGGGCTGGTGGTGCATCGGGCCGCATACAGTACTCTCCAGAGCTTTTCACCGTCACCGTGTGACTCACTCACCATAACAGCAATTAGGCTGATTTATGTGCATCCTACGCTCCACTCCGAGAAAGAGAAAGGTATATATTGCCGTTATATTCAATTACACCTCTGCTAAGTAGAATTGTATTTTCATTACAATGCTAATTTAGCTAATATTCCCTAATGGATAGCCGCTGTATATTTAAATGTAAATGTTACGGCTTCACTCAAGCTGCACAGGGTAAAAGCTATTGTGGTCGCATTGTCTCCACGTATGCTAAATTATGCTAAATGACCGAAATGAAAATGTAATCTGAAAACTGTTCATCATGTTGCACTGTCGTTAACGTCAGGTGTAGCTTTTGTGCTCTGCTCCGAATGGGAGGTCAGAGGTCAGACTCGGCAAGAACAGAAGCCATGGAGCCATGTATGCAATCAAATCCGCAGCCACAAACCAACAACATGCCGTCTCTAGGAGCTCCTGTTACATGAGATGTATTCCCTTAGATGTAAAATGAAGTTTTGAAATCCCTGTTGGATCCAAATAAGAAGGTATGCCTCTTGTATCATGAGTGTATGGTCTTATCTGAGATTAGCAGATGGGAAACTTGTGTGCACTGGAGTTCTTCAGCAATGCAGGCTTTGCGTTCGCCATATGTTCGCATCATTTTAAGAGCGTTTCCCTTCGATACAAAACAGAACCTTGCTGTGTTTGCAGCTGGTGCACTGGCAATTTACGCAGCGTCTACAGTAAATAACTAATTATCAGTGTATTTTGTTTATTTATTTACCTGAGTGAGAGAGAGAGCGAGAGAGAGAGAGTCAGGCCTATATTTGGAACTATGTTAAATAAGTAACCATTTCACCCTTTTAACAGTTGCTGCCACTTAAAGGAGAATAGCACCGGTCCACGTTGCGGGTCAGCCCATCTTTAGTGTCGCTAACTTCAAGGTGAACCCACTTCACTTTACAGACAAATAAACAGGTTTTTTTTATAATGCGATTTTAAAGAGAGGGTTATGAGTCCGACTTCAAACCTGAAGGACCAGAGGGTCTGGACCTGTTCGCCAAGACTCCAGCCAACATACAGTCGCTCCACCAGCAAACCGCCACACCACGATAAGGTACTGGTCCCTTTCGAGACCCTCGGCCAATGAAAACTCCACCTGCTGACCTGATAAATAAATAAATCCAATGTACATTTCGAAAGCCAGTCATCACTAGCTACCAGTGTTGTAGTCAAAAGCACCTAAACCAAGACAAGTCAAGACCAGGATCAGAGTGTAGAGACAAGACCAAGACCAAGGCAGGGTGAGTCCAACACTGCACGAAACACTTGTGCAAATGTGGAACATGCAAACCATAATTAGTCCTCAAATTGATCTGAAAGATCCACATTCCCATGAAAACACCCACAGAAAACTTATTGTTTCTCTATATACTGATATCTGCCCATGTCCAGTGAATAAGTGTGTCCTGAGAAATGTCTTGATCAAATAATCAACAGGCGTTGCAGAGGTGCATTGCACACGTGGGAATTTGTTTTTCATGAAGATCACCGTAATTACGTTAACAACTAAATCAGACAATGCACAGGAAATACAGTGATACTCCTGCATTTGTGGTCTCCAGCAAAACTAAAACTGACCGAGCATTGACCACTAGAGGGATGAAAAACTAGCTGAATGCTGCAGAGCAACCTTAACCTCCCATTGCTGTCATATTTTACATATGTTAGCTCTGGTTCTACACAGACTGTATATAAGAAGTGTTATCATTTTGACGTCACCCATTGGTTTGTGGACTGATGTTATGAAGCCTGACGGCGGAGCAGCAGCAGTTTGATTCAGCAACGGCAAGACGGCGGTGGTGATGGGCGGAGCTTCTCAACGCTGATTCTCTTGGGATATTTCAACTCGTGCGAATTCGCAACGCGTCATTCATTCTGGTGGCGCCGCCTCAAACGCATCTATCCGCCCGGCGGAAAAAAACGCTTTTCCGCAACCTATCGCGTCTGTGCATTGACTTTGCATGTAATCTGGTCGCGCAAAGAATTCGCGTCGCGTTTGGTGTGAACGCAGCATGAGATTTTGCCGTTGAAATCTTGGCTTTTTTACAACCAATGGATGTTACCATATTTGGAATGCTGAGGAAACGTGCATCTAATTACACACAAACAAGGAAATGCGTGTGTGTGTGTGTGTGTGTGTGTGTGTGTGTGTGTGTGTGTGTGTGTGTGTGTGTGTGTGTGTGTGTGTGTGGACCTTCAGCACCCTTGGCCCTGCCAGCTCTCCCCACTTGAGCTCAGCTTCTTGCTGTTTTGGCCCAAATCCCAGCTGCCGGCCTGCCTGCCTCCCCACAGCGCAGGTCAAACACTGTTTTCCCTCTTAATCAAATGAAAAAGGTTAAAAGGAGAACATGGCTTCCTGAGCCAGAGGGTTCAGCTAGAACACCAAGGACAGGTCAGGTTTTAGTTTTTTCTTTCTTTCTGTGATTCAACACAACAAAAAGGTGCCACCCCTGCGCAATAAATTATTACCACATCAACACCCAGCGATTACTTCCTCGCATCCCCCCCTCCCCCCAATGGGTGGCGAGTTCAGAATAACAATGACGCCTTTGTAGTGCAAAGCTGTTTAAGGTGAGTGTGTTGAGCATTTTGTGTTCAGCACACACGTATCTGAAAGAGGCATCAAGCGGATGAAGAGGCTAGCTTGATCGTTCAAGAGATCGCGAACAAAACCGTAACATCAAAGAATCTTTCATCAGCAAGTAACATTAAAGGATCGGCTACATTTGTTGTATTTGTAATCACGGGACGGACGGTGGATCTCTAGATGCAGCGGTTCTCTGTGCGGTGCGGTCTCCATCACCATCACGAATACCACACAGCACATGAATCAGGCTTCTCATCCAGCAGGGGCCTTATTCTGCTCTGAAGGGCCTGGCTCAGAGCTCCCGGATGGAACAAAAAGAAATGCCCGTCTGGAGCCAGCCGAAGCAGACCGCCCACTGTCAGGCACAAAGGAGCAACCTTTTGGACCAGTGGAGATTGGTAAAAAAAAAAAAACTAAGGGTAAAAAAAAATTAATACAATTCAGTATATTAATATATATATACAGTCAGGTCCATAAATATTTAGACATTGACACATTTTTCATTATTTTGGCTCTGTACACCACAACAATGGAGTTGAAATGAAAACATGAAGATGTGCTTTAAGTGTAGACTTTCAGCTTTAATTTGAGTGTATTTACATCCAAATCAGGTGAACGGTGTAGGAACTACAACAAATTCAAATGTGTCCACCCTCTTTTCAAGGGACCAAAAAAGAGGCTGATTGGATAAATTGTATGTCACTCATTTATATCTTTAAATCAACCTGGAATGTGGATGAAATGTCCTGTACAACAAAAGCCCTGCAAGAAAAAAGGCAACAAATAATAATAAAATCATCAAGGATCAGCTTGGATGCAGGCTTTAAAAAAAATGAATATCTTAGTGCAATGCAAAGTTATTCAACTGTCAAGCATACCTATACGTTGGATTGTTTTTAATAGCTTTAATGCCGCTGTAGTGTCTAGAAACATTTTTGCACTGGATCGGGATCAGCAGATATGAAAAGACTTGATCGGTACATCGTGTGTTTCAAATATATGTTTTGTTTCCCCCTGATTGATCCATCCAATAAACTTTAATCTGAATGAACTCCCGGCAGATTTAGGATACGGGAAGTGTTTCCCGCCTCACGTCCTCCTGCTGCACACCGAGCCGTCTCTCTGCGTCTCAATGTACTCATTTCCATCCAGACTCGCCAAGCAGCTCCTTTAGAAATAATTAGCAACTAACGAGTCTCTCGCAAGGCCTCATAACAAGCTTCACGCTCCAATAATGAGCCTCTGCACAGTTCTGTGGTAAACAGCTGCCGTCGGTTACACGGAGAACCTGCCGGAAGCCCGAGAGAACCCGAGGACTGTATTTGTAGCTTCTTTTTTCTTTTTAAGATGCTGTAATGAGAAACCACACATGAATTCAGTGGATTGTGCGGCGCCTTTTTGCTTTTTCAAAAGAAATGTCTACAATACGTCACAACTTTAATCAGCAGTCTAAACAACGGAATTAAATCATGTGTCTCGGGGGAGGGGGATAGAGAGACACCGCTTCTTTCTGAAAATAAGTCAGTTTTCTCTCCTAAACCAGCTTCCTGCACTTGTAGAAAGTCACTTAATCCTACCCATCCTGCTATTTGTCATGGATTTATAGCACAGTTTCGCAAGTGGAGAAGATAATCTGACCAGTTTGAGCGACAAATTTGAGAAGATTAAGACTATTAAAATTAAAGCAAAAAATAATCCATTCCCCTTGTTTTAGGATTAATCCGTTTCTGTGTTGAAACCACAGCGGTGATGTAACGTCTACCTGCCCTCTCGCATCATGAATCTCTTTCTGTTCGTGCTTCACCTTGAAAACCGCCATCACCCCGCCGAAATATGTCCTCAAGAAAAATGTAATGTGTCAGTAATTCATGAAAAATCATCTCTTAGACGTTATTGAAAAAGGACATGCACGCGAGGTGTGTAACGGTTCTTTACGAGCCTCGGGAACAGAAACGCCCCGTGGGGTGTGTGTGGGCAGTGCAGCGGGAGCTGAGCTAACTAGCCATAAAATAATGATGGATGATGCGAAGGTCTGAACAGCCATGTGTAAATGCCGCCGTGTTTATGAGCCGTGCCTCGGTGTTCGCGAGGGTTTTGTGAGAGCCACACTGCCTCCGTACGGAGTCTCTGATTTAATAAAAGACGCCAAGGTTATCGAGAATTGGATGTTTTCCGCCATAAGCTTCTGTTGTGTTTTACGCTTTTATGCAACCTTTATTTTGTTATCTCAGTGATGTTTATCCAGAACTAAATGCAACTTCATACTCTCGACTCACTGGCTGGTCAGAGGAAGCTCAAGTTGACATTATTTTGCTGCATATGTTGTTCCCAAGGTCAATAATGAACATAAACTATGGTTAATGTGTCCGCTGTTTGAATTAAATTACAATAATTTAAGAATGTAAGAGTTAAGTCTTAGTCCGGTACAACTGACTAAAATCACACGCAGAGGTCAGCAACCAAATTAAAACCAATAAATAAAAACCAAGCTAATTGAAGACTTACAATTTATGTATATCGATTTTTACTTTGCACACAATTAAAGTATTTTGTTGTAAATAACATTAAAAGCATGCAGGATTTTTGTTTTTATTTTAACTGTCGGAACTCAAAACTAGAATGAGCACACAAAATCAATACAAATCCAAAACGTGGAAATCAACTGAGGAACCTGGGGCACAAAAGGAACGTCTCAAATATTTCAGATATGATTTTGTGGAAAAGGCTTGAACCATTCACCAAACTTCAGAACAAAATTACACACGGAAAAAAAACTTTTTCGTATAGCAAAATTATTTGATTACTGGAAGCTCTGATTTACAACACGACTTGGTGCCAGGAAAGTTTTATTTAAATAATTAAAAATAAATTAATAGGTAGAAATTACCATATAGGCTGCTGAATGAACTATCAGTCAACTTTGTATTTAAAATACAAAATGTTAATTAGAAGGATCAAACATTTTTCATAAGCTACCACAAAATGGAAGGAATGCCCTATTACTTGTCAAACAAAAATGTAACTTTAACCGGAGCAGTGTATTGAAAAAGTAAGATATGTGAGGAAAAAAAGAGCTAATTTTAAATTGTGTGTTTAAAGTGTGTACTAAATGCACCAAATTTCATGGCAATCCATCCAACTAACCCAAACTGTCAGCCTCATGGTGGCCCAACAGTTGTGTTAAGGCTCTTTTGCCCTGCAGTGTATCCCCCCGCCCCCCCCCCCCCCCCACACACACACACACACACGTCTGCTTCTTCCAAATGGCTCAGCTACCCGGCGTACTCGCACACACCAAAAAAAAAGAAAGAAAATCACCTCGCCAAACATTCAGTCAACGAGTTTAAAATGGTGTGTAGCTCACTCTGAGATACAGAGCGATCAATAAGACCATGTCCAAGGTGAATCCAGAGCAGCTCCCAATATAGACACACACACACACACACACACACACACACACACACACACACACACACACACACACACAAAAAGGTTTCGAGATACGGCCATGTTCCACAGGGCTACAAACCACGAGCTTCTGATTATTTATTTTTTTGCTCTTTAGTCACGTTGTTTCTGTTCTTTTGTTGTTATTGCAGTGTTTCCCATTTGTTCACATCCGTGCAGGGCAGTGGGAGGCGGCCTATAGTCTGAGAGAAGAGAGCAGAAGAGGAGATGAAGAAGCCAGACTGGCGTCTTCAAAAAGCCTTATTCTCCTGGAGCCAGGCTGCGGCGGCCAGGAGGCATAGCGGGAGAGAAGAGAGGTATCGGTACTCACTATCTAATCTCCCTCCCCTCTTACAGCACCCTGGAGTATCCTCTCTAGCGCCGACTCAGGCGGATAGATAGGAGCCGACAGCTGCACAACCCAGCACCCAAGCTTTACAGCTGAAGGCAAGCTTTCCCTGTTGGGCCTGACTCCAAACAGAATGAGGGTACATTTGGGGCTGGAGGAAGGATGGATTAGAGAGGCTGAATCAGCTGGTTTTGTTTAACATCTTATTTATCAGTTCTTTCCCCGCGGGCTTTGAAGTCTACCTGACTAAAAACGTCCAGCGTAGCAGGAACCGTATACAAAGCTTTTAAGCCTTACATCTTTATTTAAAGAAGCGCCAAAAGGCAGCAGGTAATTGGGTGAGACAAGGCCATTTTCAACTTTAACTTTAACCATCTCTGCTGGATTCCGACAGCAACATGCATTTGAAGTAAAGGGCAAAGGGCAAAGGATGGGAGGTTAGATCCAGAAATGATGAAACCACAACATGCGAACCTCAGTGTTTTTATTGCCCTCTGCCCCTCGTGAGCTTCTCCCTTTGGTTCGGGTTGCGATAATAAAGACTGGGAGGCGGCTGAGCGTGGAGCTGTGAGGTTGTTTTATTATTTATTTATTTGGTATCCCAGGAACCAGCTCCAAGACAATGAATGTTTAAAAAAATAAATATATAAACAGAGTTTACAGCTTGAATCTCCATATTCAGCGGCAGCTGCAAAGAGGACCTTTATGGATATCGCATTGGGACGAGGTGGACGGCGTGTCACGGATGGGCTTTTACGTCTTCCTGTGACACGGAGGGGAACGATTGCTCTGTGAGGCTCGACTGAGAATACAGCAGCGGTAGTTATGGAGCTGTTTGCAGAGAGCAAGAAAAGAGCCTCTCATTATCCCCCCCACTGCTAAACGCCAGAGCTGAGAAAAGGCCTTTGTGGAGGCGGCGACAGGGAGGAGGGTAGAGGTGGAGGAGGAGGAGGGGGAGGCTTGTTGGGAGGCAGCTGGAATCGAGCCTCCCTGTCTGGCAGGGAGCGTTGAAATTCCCCTCAACACAAATCACACCTCTTTGCTCTCCTCCTCCTCTTATCCGGATTTTCTCTCGCTCTTCCTCCTCAGTGTGGGCCACTTGTACGCTGTATCTTGGGCTTTTTGAGATGGAGCATTTGCACACCGGCAGACGTACAGACATAGGAGGCTGACCAACAGGCCTCCCTTCTCCCTACCGTCCCTTCTCTGCCTCTATCAAGGTCGACAGTGACGAATGGCGGAGATTAAGGGACAGACTGCCGTTTAGCTCCACCACAGAACGAACGCAATCAAACAGAGACGGAGAGCATGGAGAGGCAACTTCCTGCTCCGCAAGATGGAGGCGGAGGACAGACAGAGAAAAGGCTGAACGAGAAGGCTAGTAGGCCCTGACGGTCCGCCACTGGTATCAGGTAATGCTACATTAATATCATGAGCAGTGTTCCCTCTAAGCTGTGCGCGTGCGCGGCCGCGCATATCAGTCAAAGTGGCCGCGCAATAGATTTTTCAGACCGCGCACATTTTTCAGAACGCACAAACGATTTTTTTTCCAGGGGTTAAAAATATTTTTTGCGCCAGTGTTTCTGAGATAGGAGTGAGTCATCTCCTCAATAATAAGATCTTTGATGTGACGAGTCTTCTTGGCCAATCAGCGTCCCGTTTCTCGACATGCGCTCTCTGTACCTCTGCTAGCGCTCTGCCTCCGTTAGTACCCCCAACCCCCCGCTGTCCTCCTCCGGGCGCTAGGAGTGAAGCTCGCCCAGAGCGCCACATGAGCTCGGGCCGGCGCTGTTTAGGCTCCTCTTGGCGGGCCCTGCTCCAGCAGCTATAGGCCTCCACGGCGAAAAGAAAGGCAGAGCAGGGGCCCCAGAAAAAGGTGTATGTATGTATATATATATATATATATATATATATATATATATATATATATATATATATATATATATATATATATATATATATACATATATATATACATATACGTATATACATATATATATATACATATACATATATACATATATATATATATACATATACATATATACATGTCAAGATATAAAAACGTTTGTGTGCACAGGGCTCATTTGAACGCAGGAGCCGGAGCCGAACAGACAGACGCCAGAAGGATCACAGATCACTGACCCGGAGTGTATAAAAAAGGTTCCTCAACTGAACAGTAAATAAGGTTTTCTTGTTCAGACATGCTGAATAATACAAAACAGGGCCATGGTCTGAAGCAAGATAACGGGATGGAGATACATACCGCAGCTCAGACTTATCTTTGCAAAAACAAATTACAAAAGTGCCGAGATTAATTCCCTGGCAATGCAGCGTAGAGTATTTTAATGTTCATTTTATTTTTCACAAAAAGAGATCTGTGAAACGAGCTATTTCACACATGAAACAGCTTGTTTCACCCCGTTTGATGATTTCTTTTCTCAGTATAGATATAACCACGAGACTATATTTAGATTTAGTTTTAGGCTCATGTGATAACATGAACTCTTTGGCATAATAATGCTGAAGCTGGAGCGAGTTAAGAGATCTTAAATGTAAGCTCATTACAGTTGTCCAAAAAAGAAGTCAACACTAATTTGGACTAATGCAGTCATGTGCTCTCATTATATACGGCGCCTTCATCGCCTATTCTGTAGTGTCTCTGCTCTCCTTCTCAACGTTTTAGCATCCCACGAACAAGAAATGCCAACACACATTTTGGAGTGAAGCTGTGGCTCTTGAGAAATGCCATTTGAAAAAGAAAAAGAAATTATAGCTGCCAGCAGCCGAGCTCAAATGTTGTCATAAATGGGGGGGGGATTTAATGGTTTGAGTATAGTTGCTCAGAATTCTCTCTCAAAGACTTAAACATGAATCAAAAAAGTGTTGAAATTCAGATGGTTGTCACAAACCCACCATCGGGAAAGTTTTCCCCACGATGAAGTCATTTCGCTTGTCGCTTCAGAGGAGGCCAATCAGGAGGGTTTTGTACAATTTCATGACTGGATGGTGCGTTTTTCCTCACTATAGTCACCGGCCACAAACTTTCAAGGGAATGTCGGGAATGTCCGACTACAAAGTGGCTAGAATAGTCAGTAGATGATAAAAGTAGGCGGGTTCAAGGTTCCCCATTAGGTCACCTTGACGTTATAACACTTTCGCACCACACAATCATTGCAATAAAAAGACAAATTTATTTCCGCCGTGATAACGTTCCAATTTTATCACCTCGAAAAGAAATGTGGTTGGCAAGCGGGCATTAAACACAAAGGTCACGCATACAATTGTCTTGCTTTGGTGGGAAAATCCAGATAGGAAACAATTTGCAACCGTAGTGGAATCTTTTCTCAAATTTAAGGAGTTGTTTATGACTTGCTCCCCTACTGGCCGATTAAGGGTAGTGGGGAGTCAGCAGTCAGTGACAGTATAAAACTGTCAATGAAATATGGTTTTTCAAAACGTCTGGATCTCTTGCATCTACGACAGGTCCTTGAGCATATAGTCATAAATGGGCACATAAAAAACTATTGGGCGGGTGTGTCCAGCTGTGTGCGAAATTAACCGTGGACAGACAGATGCACTCACACAAACACACACACGACCAAACTCATAATCTCCTCAGGCTACGACTGGCGGAGATAAAAATCAAGGTGATATACTGTCGTAGGCGGACAGAGGACAGAGACTTGTCGTGCTGTGACTGAGAATGCAACACTGGAGAACTGTAATTTATTGTCGCTCAGTGAGTAAAAGCTGCACTTATTCAACACACTGAAAGTAAAGCTGAGCACAGATTCACAACAAGAATTTTCATTCGAAATACAGAGAAAAAACACATCTATCTTAACGCAATCTTTTTTGTTCTCTTTTATGCCAGTTGCGTGATGAACTACTGACAAACTGGGAAGATGAGAGCATTATTTTTCAAATAACTGCAGTCTCAGTTGAGTACAGCTCATTACATTAAGAAACTTGTAAAATGAAACAAAACAAATCTAACTAACTAAAAAGCGCCCCAGGACGCCAGACAGCAGCACGAAGTGCTGACGGGGAAAAGAGGCAGCTGGCCTACTTTCCAAACTTACATCGTCATTTTAAAGAAATCACATTGGATTAATCAGAGGGGGAGAAAAAAAAAAAGCCCTGTTTTAGTCTGTGCTGGATCTTTTCATCTCCTCAGCGGCTGCCACACAGGTGACACCTCGACCACATTAACAGGTGTAGAAAGAGAGAGAGAGAAAGAGAAGAAAAAAAGGGTGAAGAAAAGAGTAGAGCGAGAGGCCGCGAACAAAGATTGAGGGGAAAAAGACGAGAAACAAAGTCGGGTGGGCGACTTTGACTCGGCAGATAAAAAAAAAAAGAATAACAGGCGCGAGAAAGCGTCACATCTAATAGGGACGCCGCACGTCGAGACCTCCTCCGAGACAGCGAGCTGTCACACAGGAACAACTCTGTCAAAAAAAACAGAACGAGTGGTAAATCTACGCCGCGCTAATCAGAGCCGACGTTGGGACTACAACTCCTCGGTTGTAATCTATTTGCAGCAGCAACGCTAAGCTTCGCTTGTAGGATCTCATTTGGGTTTGTCTTCCTGAAGCTGCCGTGTGGTTGAGCTAATGAGCTCAGGACGAGACATCAGAGCTTATCTGGAAGGAATGAAGTGACAAATGATCAGCTTACATCCGTGTTAAAAATCAGATGATACGTGCACCGAAGCATATTATCAGGGTTAAAGTATTATGAGACGGGTAACGGGAGAGTTTCCAATAAAATAAAAAAAGTCAATTCGGCCCGTCCTAGGAACTAGAAACTCATGGAGAACACGGCAGTAATCGGAATCCTCTTGACTTTGGAAACCGTAGTCTCAACTCAAGGTCCACTTACTCATTTTAAAGCTTTCGACCACATCACACGGTCTTTACCGATGGAGAGCAAAAGTTCACCCTCAAGGCGGTGTACGGGCGTTCAGAAATAATGGATGGCACCGACAGTCGAAAGACAGCCGACCAAACACCATCCGCTGATGAAGAATGTGTGATATGGCAGAAAGCTCCGGAACACAGCAGCATGTCGTGATACCGTTATGTAGTTATGCCGAAAATCAGTTGTCTTATTAATACACAGGAAATAGATAATCCTGGTAGTTTTGGTTCTGGTTTCCATGGGTTATAATCACTTCTGGGTGATTGCTGACATTTTGAAAGATGATAAGATCGCGACGCCAAGTCCATCAAGTCAGACGATCAGACTCTAAACTGTAAACAACAAGCCAACAATTCTGCCGGGGTATTGAAACCACTTCATTTGGAAGGTAAAACTGAATGTCAGCGCATCTCAAACGTTGGTACAAACCCTCTCTGCTAAAGAACTGTGCTTGATACAGATAGTACAGTAGGTCAGCGTCCTGTAAACTGTGATGAATGTTTCGAGTCAAGCAATGATTTGGGGAAAAAGAATGACCTTTGTAACCAATCCATAGGCCGTTAAGAAATCAATACTCTGCATATATTAACATGCAATCGCTCCGAAGGAGCTACGGGCGGCTGATGGAGGATGTTGCCGATGCAGCGACAGGAGGGGAAAGTTTGATCTTCTGGCCTTCCTAACGCCATTTGTTGTTGTTGTTGTTGAGACCAGTTCTCACATTCACGTTCCTTTGCCCCTACACCATTTTGAGACCCTGAAGACATTTCACTTGAAACATACTGGAAAGGGAAGGCTAAAATGGCCGCTGCAGCGAAAGAGCACGAAGACAAAAATCCTGGGAGAGGCAAACGAGGAAATGAGTGTAAATGCACTGCTGGGTGAATCATCCCTTCAGTCAAAAGGTGATTCGATATGCAACACATACTCATCACCAATCCCTTGTCTGGAGTTATGGCTCCAGCGCTGAGCAGTTTCATGGTTAAAGCATCCCTCTAGTAGCAATTCGGCCGGATATGCGGCGTGCTCTCATCGCTGATACCGTGTCATGTTTAGGGCGATATTGCTCCAATATTGAGCTGCATCATATCTGGACAAACCTCTCAGCAGCACAGCCGGCTGCAGACAGAAATCCACCCGGGGGACAGTTAAGCACAGCTCTGAGCGGCCTCATCCACAGCCTCTCTGTCCAACGTCCTCGGCATGTCTCAGCTATGGAATGTCTGGGACTCCCTTCTGCATTAAGGTGCTTTGCCACTCAGCTCTCTCCGGAGCCCACTGTTGGAGTCCCGCAGAGGTCTGCTACGCTTTGTTATATTTATTTTAACGCACGCAAAATTATTCTTTAAAAGAATTCCATCACACATTTCGGGAAACACGCTTCTTTTCGCTTTCTTGCTTACAGGGCCTTTGATGAGGAGATCGATACCACTCGCAGGACGATGGAAGTTAGCTTAGCTTAGCATCAAGACTGGAGGCAGTGCTAACAGCTAGCCAGGCTTTCGCCAAAAGGTTCACAAATGCACTCCGAAGCTCTTCCAAAGCTCACGAATGAGAAAAAAAAAACACACATCATCTAGATTTCTGTGGTTGGGTGAGAGCCAGGTTGGCTCTTTCTTCCATTCTCTATGCTAAGCTAGGCTAACGACATTCTGAATCCAGCTATGCACTTGTGGTTTGGATCTCCTCTCACTCTCTGCGGTACTGCAAGTAGTGCAATTCTCAATTGAGTCCTTCAATTCTTGCACAAACTAAATGCACTCGTTTCATATCAGAGTTGAATAGAGGGGAAACAATAATAGTAAAGCAATTCATTAGGGTTGATATATTCCCATTACAGAGATCAAGCCAACGCTGTTGTGCTACAATTGGAACGATTAGTCTGTTGACAGACAACAATTTTGAAAATTGTTGATCAAGAAAATAATGCTTTTCAGATAATAAGAATCACTGGCTTTCTGTTATATATATATATACAGTTTATGCATATACACATACTGTATATACACATATAAACATGCACATAATATATATATATATATATATATATATATATATATATATATATATATATATATATATATATATATATATATATATATATATATATATATATATATATGTGTAATAATGATGAATACGTAAAAAAAAATTCTGACTGACACTCATTAAATACAATCAAGTCTGACCAGCAGGAGTGTGTCATCTGCAGTGCAGCCAAGTGTTCCAAACCACACTGAGAAAAAACATTTACTTGTATGCTGTTCTACTAAGCTGAGTGCAAGGATATTAGCGTCTGTGTGTGTGTGTGTGTGTGTGTGTGTGTGTGTGTGTGTGTGTTAACATGTTTCATTCTACACTGCCCAGAGGTATCAAGCTGTCCAACTCAGCAGACCTTTGTAAATACCATGGAGGGCCTCAAAGACGGCCAAGAGCCTATTAGTTGGACATGTAATATAGAATATGGGAATCACTGGCAGCCGGCTAAAGGAGGGAAAGAGCATGATTGGATCCAAGCAAAATGAGCCTGCAGTGTGTGTGTATGTGTGTGTGTATGTTTGTGTGTGTGTGATCCCTGAACAATACTTTGAACGACTACACGAGTGTATGCCAGTTGGTTTGGCTGGAGTTTGTGTAATTGCGAAACCAACCAGGAGATGTAGAGTCATTCACAGGCAACGATCACACACACACACACACACACACACACACACACACACACAGTGTAGCAAAGAGGCTATCCACAGCGGTGTAATTAGGCCTGGTCACTGCAGAGACGTTGTAATGGATAACCCTGTCTGAAAATGGCCGGGAGCGGCCGCGGCACACATAATTGAGCATGCCTATTCTGCGTGCGCATGTGTGTGTGCGTGCGCGTGTGTGCGCTTCACAAGGGAGGGCTACAAATATGGCAAACCTTGCGGCTCGCTTTGTTTTCGTCTCTGCTCGCTTGGATCGTGGGGTCTGAAGCCTCGCAGTGTCTGTGACATTTCACATTAAAAGAGCCAACTTTAACATATTTAGCATTCAAGGAAGAAGAAGAAAAACAATCTGTGCTTATGCAGTACAAACACGTCCCAGAGAGCTTTTCAGAGCTATGTTCAAAGAACATTTAAGGAAACAACACATGACTAACGCTTGTTTCACTGCAGTCCTCCGTCTCTGCCATTGTTTTTATCACTCTCGATGCTCTCGATCAATCATTCCAACATTTAGGGCTTCTTCTAGAAGGTATTAATAATCGAGTTTCTTGTATATGTACCACTGTTCCAGCTGATTTCTAACTCTGCATGGCAACGATAGCAATCTCTCACCACTACCGCTATTCAGGGTTCGACTCAAACGTCCTCCTGCCTTTTGTTAGTTGCTTAAAAGGAACTTGTGTGTGTATAAAACCATCTAGTCACACCACACACTATTTAATAACAAAGCATATTTAAGAAGCAGTTAGGCACATTGCTGTTTTTAACTAGTTTGGTAGGGTTTATTTTTTATTTGGAGATATTTATTTCTCTGCACAGTCAATCTTTAACGACACCTTTATTTCAAATATTTCCTTTGAAAAAAACCTTATGAAGGCGACGTCAATTTGCCATTGCACTCGATAACCTTTGAACTTGTATATAAAAAGCTACGAGTAGTTACTGTGCACTGAATTTCAAGTTTCTTAGAACATGAGTTGCCATAGCAATTTGTGCAAGTTAAAGTTGAATTACGTCACATTGGAGTACATTTAAATGTCATGCAAATGTCATGCAAAATGCAATGCAATGAACATTTTATGAAAAAAGAGCTTTTTATATTATATCGTAGCTGTTACATTGGCAGATATCTAAAAGAAGGTATTTTGCCCTCACAGTTCTCTTTGAAGTACTGGAAGTGATGTGATGTAGTCCCGGTGCGTGTTGATGTGGTGTGAGCACCGCACCGGTCTACATTTAACCAAAATAGCCAATTAAATGCTACATTGTCAGCGACCGGCATATGGTAACTCATGAGGCAATTTGGCCTTGTGCTCTCTGACTCATTTGGCATGCAGTTAACATGCCAGTCATAATTCTGTTTTAATGAAAGCTCAACTGGTGTTCTTCACCACCGCTTTGGAAAAAGGAAATAGTGGGAGTAACAGGCAAACCGTTTTTTAAAGTGACATTTGTGAATGTGTAACAATTCGCCCTCTGCCTTAAACTGAGGGAGAAAAGCACAACGCTAAATTAAGAAGATCATGGGTGGATCTGTTGTCAATACCGGTAAATCGGACTACCTAACCCATGAAAACAAAACACTCAGAAACAAACAGGCGGTTGAGTGTCTCAGTGTTACTAACAAACAAAATTCAGTGCCACAAGGCAAGACATATGACAAACCATTAACCCCTCCCCCAAAACATAACTTAATCACAACAGTCCCAAAGTCACCCGGAGTCCCGGAGGACGCGTCCAGCGGCGCAACAAACCCCCCCAAAGTTGGTATACACCACTCCGCCTCGGGCGGAGACGTGACGAGCGCGCCTCGCCGCGTCCACCTGCCTTGTGGCGTGCTTCCGGCAGCTGGGCTTTGTGCTTTGGCTGTCGGCGCAGTCCTCTGCTCTCCCATCCGACCCCGCTGGGTCTGGAAACTCGCGCAGGGCAGCCGCCGTAATCCCGTCCAGGAGCACCCGAGTCCGTGCGCGCCGAAATCCGCTCGGGAAGACCAAAAAAAACCCTCGCGTCACTTCCCCCCGGTCACCTTAAATACCCATGTCACAATAAAAGTAATAACAACAACAAATAATAAACGGTCTCGGTTAAACCCGTGTCCTTATCCAGGCCGGCGATAATATCATCGGTACAGCAATAACGTGTAAAAGAAAAAGAACAACCAAGGTGCTTCTTTTAGCAATGCCGTATCCCAGGCGGACCTATGCGATCTTTACAAATGGTTCGTGTAGATTTGCGGAAAAGTAACTGTTCAACGTTTGGATAAGTGAAAAACTTGAAAGTGTTAAGTTTGAGACGACCCATCCACCACCCCAAAGAAATATACCATTGTTTTTAATCTGCATACGTTTTTTCGTCCTTTTTATACGAAAGCTTGTCAGATGGAGGGGTGCACGTCAAAGTTGTGTGGCTTGGCTCACTGGTGGGTCTGACTTACATTCATATCAGCCACATGAAAGGCAGTGTGGCTTAAAGAAGCCAACACTTTAAGGCAATCTTCAAAGTCAGTTTCCCCCATCCGCACGCTCAAAGTCATGAGATGCCGCTTGTTGATTATGGGATGGGTTGGTTTCAAAGGACTGACACAGGACTGCAGCATTACTGCAAACAGGATAGAAGGAGATACTTTCCTCAGAGCATGAGATCTACGAAAGGTAGCCGGCAGGTTAGGAGAGAGGAAGGTAATGAAAGTGACGATGACCAATCATTTGAAAAAAGTTAAAAGATGCTGAATTACGAAATTCAGAGCAAACCGTAGTGTTTATCAGCGCTAAAGCGCCGTATGAGCAAAGAGCGGAGCGGCGGCGATTATTTAGCCAGCGGGATACGCTTATGTGTGCTAAAATGCTACAAGCGGCTAGACAGGCTACGTAAACAACAGACAAGATCGGACAGAGTGCTGCAGGACAAGAATGGTTATGATTTTTGTTGGGTTGAATTTTTTATGGGTGTATGATTTGAAGTCTGTGGTCGTCACAAACTTAACAGATTTTAAAGTTTTGTGAGGTAGCAAATTAAGCTAATTAGCTCGATGACTTGGTTAAAAACACCGTCATCTACACACTGCACACACACACGTAGAAAAGGTCTAACATGCTTTAACTTAACATGCAGTCGCATACAAAGTAACACAATTCAAAGAGACTCTCCAGGGAACAATGATACTTCACTAAATTATGTGGAGGCTGAGGAGCTCTTTCTGGCTGCAAATGACTGATCCTGGACCACGGATACATCACGTTCCTGCCTTCCTCATCCTCCCTCTCCTTCGCCTCCTCCCTCAGTGAGACTGCCAACATATGAACACTGCCAAGTGCCTCCCCAGGAGAAGTGTGAGTGTGTCTCTCTAAATCTGAGAGTCTGTATTCATGTGCTGCGCGTGCATGGTGTGTGTGTGTGTCTTTCCACTTTGATGGCAACGTTGGCAGTAATGTGTCTAATGGAAGATAAGCAACACTCTCTCAGACACGTCTTCACAGCCAAGCACTCCCCCCAACATCATCATGCTGAGTGCAAGAGAGGGAATACTCTCCCCCTCCATCTCTTCGAGCACACACACACACACACACACACACACACACCTCACAGTGTACACCCATGCAAAGACCCAAACACGTGGCATATGAGAGAGTGGCGGTTTGGATCATCCGTCTCAAAGCTGCCTTTATCGTCTCTCGCACAAAGTTCCCAGAGCCTCTTGCACATAACCCACTCACACACACACACACACCCGCCGGGTTCGGATGATGAGTTCCGGAGATGAGTTTTAGTCACGGAGGGACACCTCAGAGAAGGTGTGGCTTCGGATCGCCATGCTCAAAGCATTCCTCCTTCAAAGTACGTCCTGCACACACACACACACACACACACACACACACAGTGAAGTGCTTTGCAAGAGGGTGAAGTACGAGCGCAGCAGCAGAAGGCGCTTATAGAGGAAGACTGCGGGAGAGTCCTTGACTGCCGGCTGACCTCGCAGCTTGTTTGTGCCGATTCTGAAGAGACCGTCCTGATCGAGGCGGGGTAGAGGGATAGGGGGGATTCAGAGTTTATTTTACACACCGACACTGGCAGTGACAGGCGAGGGGCGGCAAGAATGATAGAGGACACTGAAGGTCTGAGTCCACATTGGCAAGCAATGAGTACCTGAACTCTTTTTTTTTTTTTTAAGGATTAGACGGATGAATTGGCTGCTTCCATCAGATGCAGCAAGGCAGTGTCACCGCTTCCCTCACTCACCACGGCCACGGCGCGCCTGTAAACTGGAGCGAAGTTTATGCTCCGGGCATATTCTATTAATTCTTTTACTTTTTGCTCCATTTCAGAGTTCAGTTCATTATTCATTTACAGACCTATCACACTGCAAAACTGCTACACAATTAAATAGAATGTCTACAAACCCTTTTCCGCCTTAATAATAAAATGAAATGGTGAAAAGAAATCTGGGGGGCCACCGAATCCTTGTACTTCTGCTTGGAAATATAAAAATGTCCTGCATTAGCATGATGAGAATCTCAGAAGCCACGGGCTGTCGGTCTGACGACGATAAAGCCTCTGAGGGCAAGGACCAATATGTTATGGGTTCCGGTGCAGCCAATGACAATCCGGCCAAGATTTCCTCTTCAGTGTGGTAGTCGTTGTTTACTGTCTGATTGGCAGCTGGAGAATCGAGAACGGAGTCGGACTCGAGAGGCGACGTCTATGGCTAATCTCTTTAAAACAGATATAGAATGCAGAGCAATAAATATAAATGTAAAAAGCTAATTCATCACATACAGCCGATGGGTTCCCAGACCGCACTCCGTCTCTGTTTGCTCTCCACACAAAACTCTTGACCTGCATTCAACCAAAAGCCATCCCAAGCGATCAATCCTCCTCGGACTTCAGGCGTAAAACTCTTGTTCCGTTGCCGACAGATTCTTTAGAGAGACTGGCATGATGACTATGAGTGTAGTGCAGTATTAGCACTGGGTTGATTGTGCATTATACATGTGTACTTTGGGACAGCCTGAGCGGTGCGAAGCGAGGTGTTTTTCATCTCCATTGAAGAATAAAAAGAAAGAAATGAAACATTGAAAACATCTTCAGCTTCGGCGCCCAGTGGGGCGTCAAAAAGACACTTTGGCAGCGTCACCACAAATGTTTCTCCGAATAAAAACGAATCATCAACAATAATTTGAAAAGTGCTATAACCATTCTCCTCTCCAGCGTCGAGCGCGCGCCGTCTGTTGACTGTTTTCCACTCCCTACTCCTAATTATAGTTTCGGCTGGGCGGGATGTGGCGACTGTGCCTCGGCCATCTATTCCCGAGCAACATTAGTTTTCCCTTTTATAGTCTCGAAGTACAGTTTCAGTCCGTGGTGCATCATTCTGCTTCGCTTCCATGCTTGTTGCAGTACTTTGTTCTTTTACTCTACAGTCAAAGAGGCGGAAAGCAATCGCTCTCTGAGGTGCTGCGCTTTCTCCGAGTTTAGCATCCGCCAAGCCACAAGGCTGAAGTGAGGTCAGTCAGCAATGTAGAGGAATTCAAATATCACAATATTTCCAGTTATATACCTCCACATCGATATTGTGACGGTATTGTAGGATTGGTGCAAACATATTTACATGATAAGATTTCTGATGAATAATCATCAGTAATGTGTATGTAATGACTAAGCTGGTAAAGACAAATAATTGAACAGTCTGGTAAGTTCAGAAAATGACATCGCTTTACTGTCTTTGACACCAGGGAAAGACAACACTTTCGTCATATTATGAGATCCAAAATCTAAGATGATGTAGTTTCATATTGCGACATTGCCCAGCCCGAGCGAAAAAAACGATCTAAAGTGTGAGGATGTACAGTAACGTTTCCTGATGGCCTAAAGTGAGATACATGTTTGTTTCATAATTTGCATTATAGGTGGTACTACACAAGGCGTACAAAGCACAAGTCCTTACTATGCAATAAGCCGACCATTTGAAGCCAGGTCAAATATTTTTCCATGTCCATATCCTTAAAATGTGACCACCATCATCCAGTAGATACAATCTGAATCACTGGAGAATTGCATCAGTGAACGGCGGAGATCGGCAAAGTCAACACCCATTAATGTGAAAATGTCACGGATTATTACTCTGAGCGCACTTTGCTCACGAGAGGATATGCAGACAAAGCCCGGAGACGCGCAACAAGATTGATTCTTAAGTCCGGAGACAGCTGCGCGGAGGTGAGGGGCACCGTGTGGAGATACGGCACAGCTACAGTAATCGCTTCTCTCCTGTCTGTAGTTAATCCGAGGCTGCCCTCCAGCTCTTGTCTTCCCAGTGAGGAGGATATGCTGAGGTCAGGACCTAAATACATTGGCTCTACCTACCGCTGAGCGCCAACAAGCTATGAAACCGTCAGCCTGTCACTCTCTCCCCGGCTGTCCTCGCCCTGTTTGCTCCGACACGTTCCTCCTTCTATTACCGTTTGTCTCTTTCTGTTTACAGACAGCAACAGAGAGAGAGAGAGAGGGAGAGAGAGAGAGAGAGAGAGAGAGAGAGAGAGAGAGAGAGAGAGAGAACTGCAAGTATTTTAAGTCCTTTTAAGTACATTTAAGCTACATCACATATAAAGAATATCAAGGCAATCTGGACATCTCTTGACTTTGCATAGAAAACAGTTATAAAAGGTAGAGGCACCGAGTGTGCTTATACCCAGTGCGTAGTTTCTAAATTGTCAGAAAATAGGCGGAAAAGGTTGTCACGGTTTCCAAGGATGGTAAATGGACTTGTATAGCGCTCAAAGTGCTTCAAGTCATCATTCACACACTGACCACCTGCCCATCAGGACTCTAACTAAGTACAGCAATTTGGGATCAAGAGTCTTGCCCAAGGACACATCGACATGCACTAGCGGAGCCGGGGACCGAACTACCGATCCTCTGATTGAA
This sequence comes from Taurulus bubalis, assembly GCF_910589615.1. Lineage (NCBI taxonomy): Eukaryota > Metazoa > Chordata > Actinopteri > Perciformes > Cottidae > Taurulus > Taurulus bubalis. The sequence continues at coordinate 23,089,016 of NC_136599.1, read as the reverse complement.
GGAAGACCCTGCTCTACCACTGAGTCACACACTGGGACTTCCCAAGATAATATCTTTAAAGTGAGGGGTCGACCAATTATCGGCCTGGCCAATAACAGAAGAAGAAGGGGAAAAAAAGAAGGTAGTTACTGGATGTAACTTCAGTTATATGAGTATGAGAACTGCAAGAAGCAGTGGGAGTGCGACCGGGGGCCTGGACCCGAGCAACAGATGTGACCCATGAACACCAGCTGTATTAAACACGGACGCAGTCTCCGTGACGTCACCCATTGGTTTCTGAAGAGCCTTTGCAAAGCTAAAAAGGGACAAAGAGCAGCAGAGCAGACAGCAGCTGTAGTGGACGGGACCCACCTGTCAGTCCAAACAGCCACAGCCTCAATTATGCCAAACTTTAAGCCTTAATATACATGTTACGCCCCCTGATTTAACTCCGCCCTCTTGTCTAATTGTTGCAGATCTGGTGCACCTGGAGCATTTTCTCCTGTTTTGTGGCTAGTATTGTTGTTCCACGATAGGCAAGAGATACTTTGTTTTCTAGCTAGTATGGAGGTTTTTGTTTGTTGTTTTGGCCTTTGAGACCCTGAGGCCTATTGCTTCCATTTTAGTTATTTTACCTTTTTGTTAGCTGTCAATAAATTATATTTATTGCCGCTTATCTCACCTGCCTTGTTGTTTCCTTTCCTGGTTCCACCTTTTCCAAAGCTATGTTCCTTTTTTATGTGTTGTGTTAGGCCTGTGTACCCCTAGGCACACTAGGCAGGCCGTAACAATACATTTTCATATGCGAGTTATATAAAAATTCAACCACGTGCCGTTGTCATTACCGAAGATATTAGTTATAGACAGTGTTGGGGGTAACGAGTTACAAAGTAACGGATTACAGTAACGATATTATTATTATAGGTAACGAAGTAAAGTAACGCATTACACTCAAAATATTGGTAACTACACTACTTTACTAGACCTCAGTAACGCGCGTTCCCGCGTTACTCAAGACATTTTTACCAGTCCGAAAAGTTCTCTTTTAGCGGCGCGCGAGTCACACGACACTTCCTGCATGAACAACCTATCACAGAACTCGATCTGAGTGATTTGAGTGACGTAGCTGCTTCTGCGTAGAAGGAGGGAAGCGGGGAATGGATGAGACGGAGACGGAGAGCCCGGATCCAACTGGGAGGTTCTCTCCAGGTTCCCTAGGATTAAGGAGATTGCAAAGCAATACAACACTCAATACCATCAAGTGCACCTGTCTGTCATGACGTGGAGCTTCTAATGAGGACAAGACACGTCTGGTATGAACGGAATCCCTCTACTGGTGAACTGCAGTATTACAACTGTTAAAGCATTGAGAACGCGCTCTTGCACCAGACATGTATATATTTTCCACACGTAACATCAACATTAGTTAGCGTCAACAAGCACGTATCACTGTACTTTCTGCCTTCAAAGTAAAAGCACTTCCTGTTTACATGCTCTTCACAATAAGAGTAAATCATGTAATAAAACAAGTTACAACACTGTGGAAAGGCTTTCAGCCTGGGCAGTATTGTTCTGACCCCAAGGAGGAACAGGCTGTCGGATAAAAGATTCAAGAGACTTTTACTCATGCGATACAATCGCTATTTTGAAGAATAGAGAAAAATGATAAACTTCATAGGATATAGTGCACTTTCTGTTATTTAGGCAATGATGAAGTGGGTTTTCTGTTTATTTAATTGCATTTTCAGTTTCTATTTTTTGGGTTAAGTGCATTTCTGTTTCTATTTTATGGGGAAAAGTGCCATTTATTTTTCTATTTTTCTTAAACCACTACAATGATTCCTATAACAAGCTGGTTTTGTTCTTAGGAGTCGGCCCCCATTTGGTTTAGTGGGGTCTCATGTTTCCAAAAGCCTGTTTTCAATGTGTTATGCTGTTTGACCTGAATGTCCCCACCATACACAGCCTCTTGTATCCTGTTGTTTGTGGATTTTAAAGTGAGGCATATTTCTGTGGTCAGACAGTGTGAACAGGGTTAATGTTCGTTCAAGTTAATGGCTGAGTTTTATATGCCATTTAGTTTTACATGTTTACAATACACTATGTGGAAAGGCTAAGAGATGCCTTTATTGAAAATAAAGTGATGAAAGGGCCATGATGTTTGTCCATGTATCTTTGCGGTCAATTTGGACATTTGCTTAAAAAAATGGAAAGTAAAGTAACTAGTAGTGAAGTTACTTTTCAAATGCAGTAACTAGTAAAGTAATCTAGTTACAATTTTCAGAAGTAACTAGTAACTTGTAACTAGTTACTTTTTCTGAGTAACTACCCCAACACTGGTTATAGAGACCAAAACCATTTTCTGTACCAGACTGTAAACAAGTTTATTTCTGCTGTAAAAGTTACCATTTTAACATGGAGGTCTATGGGGATTTACTACCTTTTGGGGCCAGCCTCAAGTGGCCATTCACAGAATTGCAGTTTCTGGCACTTCCATGTTGGCTTCACTTCTGAGCATTGGAGGTTGCCACTTGCCGAATATCGGTAATAGTCTCCCTTCTAATAATTTTAATCAGCATTAAAAAAAATGCTAAAAAACTAAAACCTAAAAGATACTCAACTTAAAATGGTAGAAAACACATCTTGATAAATAACTTAAAGGGCTTAATGATTGTAAAAAATGGCCATCAATGAATTGCGTAATCGTCAACCAACTTTCATAAACATATTCGTAAACACTATGGTGGTAGACTGCCAGCAGTGACTGATGTCAATATTTAACAGTGTTACTTTAAATCTTGTGGGAATTTAAGTGAGGAATTAAGGCAGTTTTAACTTATGTCATTTTTGTGGAAGCTACAGCTAGCACGGTAAGATAGGCTGCTGGTAAAATGTTCCACAAACAATCTTACAACATTTAAAAAAAAAGAAGACATCTTGTCATAGTGGAGAAATCACAAGCAATAAGTAAATATTCGGCTCGTTTTTCTTATCATTATTCTGATGTTATATTGCTCTTCTTTAAATATTATTCAGATTTTCTTTCATTTTGCTAAATATTATGACATTTTTCATGTAACTGCTATCAATTGTTCATTCAGTGCTACTCGGACCTGTGCCTCTATTCGCTCTTGTCAATAACTGTGTACACACTTGAAAAACTCAAACACTCATTATCAGTGCATCCCGCTTTGGGTTTTTCGGCAACAGTTGTTCTTTTATGCTCGCCGCTGTGACGATGTCTGGAGCGCCCGCTGCCAACTCGCCGCCGTCAGAGCTGAAGTGTGAGCGAGTGGGAGGCGAGGAGCAGACGGGGGACATTTGGCGTCTAATTCTGCAGAAAACTCGAGTAAACCCCACAAGCTGCTGCTGAATGTTTGCCAGTGATACTGCATCGGCCACTGTTAAATCTTTAATAGGCCAACAGTGAGTGGTGTGATGTCATTGCCTCCTCAGTGCTCCCGTTTGCTTTCAGGGGAAGTGGACTCACTGCACTGTAATCAATTGCTGAGAATTCACGGTGGATTTACAGCATCTGACTGTATTTTATAATATCCGTAACATACAGTTAAATATTCATCCTTCGCATGTGAATGAACAGTTACTGCCATCAGTTAACCATAGCATAGTACAATAACAGTAAATTACTGTTTCCCAGCCATTACTGCTGCCAGTATTTTACCGTTATTTTACAGGGAAATGACATGTACAAGTACATTTATCACACAACATACAGATCATTAGAAAAGGGCATCACTGACGGGGCTGTGAAAGGAGGCTTAACCATCGTGGGCTGCGATTGCATTAACCTGGGTTATCCTCACACAGCCCTGCAGTATATTCCTCTCAAATACTTAAGCAGCAGCCGTGCCCGAGGGCTTTTCAAGGTGGTTCCACAGCCGTAAAGGCTTTTTGTCTTCACTGAATGGTAAACGATTTACCTGTTGAATTGGTTCAAATACAATCGAGTAATGGGTGTCAGAATGGGGCTGCTTTCATGGTAATGGAGGTCAAAATAGGGTGAAGGTATACGACTGGATACCTGGATTGTAGTCAGTCAGGAGAGCCAAACATTTTTTTTTTTTTAAGTGGTAAAAAAAAGTTATTCAAATGTGTGTGTAGCATTTCTCCCGTTGTCTCACTGCAATCGCTTTTCCTTTGTAAAGTGTAAGCAACGTATCGGCCCGGCGGCCCGTTTACCCATCGCTGATTAATTAAGGCAATTGATTGGCTGCAATAATCGCCTCGCTGGATAACCATGCCCTAATTAGGAGTTAATTGAAAAGTATCAACGACTTAGGCAGATGTACACTGGAACGTCATGAACATTTCTAAACCGTTTCCCTTTCATTTCTCTCACTTCCTTTCCTTTTCTTCCTTCCTTCTCGGAGTGCCAGTGGAGGAAAAAAAGGATAAATAATCACACACACACACACACACACACACACACACACAGTATATTCTAAGAAAAGCAGATGGAAGGTATTTGCTCAGTCGACCCCTGTCCTCTTGCTGTTATTTGATATTACTCACTGTGGCCAATGCTGTGAATTCACCTCTGGTAGCCGGTGTTCAAATGTATTCCCACAAATATAAAAAGGTAGTGAAGGGAGTTTAGTGTGTCCCTGAACATCTCATCACTCCCACCCTGTAGATCACTACCAAGACTCCTTGATTCTAAAGCTTTGTGTTATGGATGCGCCATGCTGCCATGAGATATTACTGATATTGCTCTGAAAGGCAAGAAAGGGAGAAACGCTAAACATCTGAGGGGCGTCCTTTCCCAGGACATCGGTCGTGCTCTTGTGTGCAAACCTGGCAACTCTGTGATGGATTTAACAGTTGATGATGTAATATGATGGATGATGGGAATAAAACCAGGACAGACTCTGCTAAATCAACAGAAACCTCCAGAAGCATCCCGCTGGACACGCTAGTTTCAAGACTCCTTCAATGCAGCATGATGTTCTTTTAGAGTCAAATAGACCATAAAGCAGGGTATGCTTTTGGGCGTGGCTACCTTGTGATTGACAGGTTGCTAGGTAGTTGTCCATGTTTTCATCTCAGAACTTTAACCCTTTCACAGTGTGTTTTCAGTTCATGGCAGTTAACTGTAACACTTTGGTTGCCTAAAATGTATTATTTAGAGTCGGGTTGTACTTAGCGCCGCCCTCTCTTGTCACTTCTGGTAGCAAAAAAACAAACCAAGATGGCAACGGCCAAAGTGCCAAACAAACTCAAGGCTTCAAACCATAGGTGTGACATCGTCCCCTTCCTCCTCCTCCTACACGGTCCATGGTTCCATAGTGTCAGCATCGAGCGCCGGCGGTTGCTTCACAACGTGTGTCACATGTGTAGGGGCTTCATCCATCCGTCACACCTGTGGGTCCTCGCTCCAAGCTCCTCCAGAGGTACATGAAGGGATTGGAAGATTCTCCATGAAGGTGGCATAGTGAACAGTAGCCCCATGATGTATCGTTAGAAAGCTCAGGAGAGGAAAACAAGCAAGTGGCGCTTGAGTTGAAGGAATAATTACATGTTTGCGCCACCGTGAGACTTCGGAGCCTTGATGTGGCATTCGAGACTTACAGGCCTTGACATGGGCTCCCTTCTCAACCGCCTGACATTTTCACTTTTCAACCCAGGCATACATCTCTCTCTCTCACTCACACACACACTCACACACACACACACACACACACACACACACACGTGTGTGATGAAACAAAGTGTAAGGCCATTTAGGAGGGGAGGGGGCAGCAAAACAGTATATCAACTTTACATCCATCAGCTGGCACGCACGAACACACGCACGCACACCTCGTTGGTGCTGGTGAGGTGGACACATGCACTGACTGAATGACAGCTTGGCCCATACTCTTTTTGTAATGCCCGACAGCATGAAGCTCTTCACAATCAAAGAACACACACTGGCATCAGACACGCGCAGCCTCAAGCCCGCGCGCCGCTCTGTGTTTTAATTCCTCCCTCCGCGTGCGAGCAGATGGCATCACCTGTGTCCTCTCTCTCCTCCTCCACACAGCACCTTCTGAAGTCCCCTCGTGAGACGTGATGGAGGGTGTAAATAATAATAAAAAAGGGAATCAGAGGGATCCGAAAGCGGACGTCACACCTACCGTTTCCAGAGATGTGGTTCTCCACCTCGCCGTGTCCAGGCTGCCGCGTGGAGGCACTAAGTTGCATGTAGAGTCCCATGTAATGTAAACTCCCCAGCAGCACCCTGAACGCTCCCATGTCTCTTCTGTTGTGTCTGCTTTCCTTTCCCTCTCGTGCACGTCGGGGCAACAAAAGGACTGTTTTTTTGTTTATCTTTATTTTTTTGTTCTGTTTGCTTGTTGTTTGTTTTAAATCCAGGTGACTGTTCTGGCGAGGAAGGAGGTTTGAGGTACCTGTGAAGAATAAAGGACCGGGAGAAGCCGCTGCAGCCTCTCGGTGTGCCAGAAGACCGACTGAAGCTCTGCCTCCGCTCAGTCGGCTCTACATGCGGCGGAGGGACTTTCTCCCCAAGTGGGAGGTACCGCGGCTTGCAGCGGGGAATGTCAGCTATGAGAGGAGGGATATCAGAAACACGTTCAGCGACCGTAAACTTCACGACCATTCTTTTTAATAATGAGAATGCGCTTTATGAAGACGGTCGACTTCCAAAAGATTGCCCACTATAATAATAATAATAATATTAATATATTTGTTTTATACATTTACGGATGAACACGTTTACAGCGTTGGAGTGCACCAACATTAGCTCAGCAAAGTCATCGCTGACAGGGTGGGCAAAAAGTCTGCTTCCAATAGTGTCATATATTTACTACAAACCACATTTAGCATTACAAAGATTAGCATTAGCGTTAGTTGCCAGATCTTGCAGGAGTGTGACACTGAGACTTAACTTACATTTTAGTGTCAAAATGTTTGGAACATATGTATCTTGTGAAACATGGGTCCAGCATTTACTTGTTGGTGACTATGGAGCAAAACAATTGGTAATAATCAGCTTTTATTCAGCACAGCTAAACCTTGTATCGCAATCGACTGCCCCGACTGTACAATGTGAAGTACGGACTGATTTCTAAAGAACAAAAGAAGAGGACAGCTCTGCACTCTGAGGTGGAAAGTCTGGTTTAATATGTACACAGAGGTATGAAGGGAACTGGAATAAACTCCCTGTTGGACCTGCCAACAGCCTCCTGGAGCTCTGGTGCGTCGCTGTCCATGGTGCTGAAATGCAGCCTCAATGTGGTCACATGGAACAATAGAGGATGCACTTTCCAGTCTCAAGCTGCACTATGGTATGGGCCATTGAGCTTTATGGGATAGTATGTAAGTGCTTGTATGATCTTCATTGATCTTAAGCACTTTTTCTGCGAAGCATATAGTCAGACTACACCTTGTTAGGCACGACTATATACTGTGTGTCCCATTTATTTCAAGCACACGATGGAGAGCAAGCCTTCTTGTAACTTTTGCAAACCAGATTTCTGCATTTAATGTTTCAAACATTTCTAAATTGGGGCCTTGGGACTATGAATAGACATACATAACTTTGCTGTGGTTTTCTACCCATATAGGACATTAAATCTGAGATTTAGTCTGTTTTGTCTCAATGGATTGGGGTTGTACACAATACGTTGGTTGTATTTTTATTTGAATCTTAACATTCCTTCGGTGTTGATTCACATTCTGATAGTACGTCTGTTACGGAGCGAAATAAAGATGTGTTTTACGATATATGTGTGTGTGTGTGTGTGTGTGTGTGTGTGTGTGTGTGTGTGTGTGTGTGTGTGTGTGTGTGTGTGTGTGTGTGTGTGCCAACAGCAAACTATTTTCGATTTTCTTGAAGGCTTTCTGTCCAATATTCTTGTTGGTATTTCTTCCTTTTTTTGAATGAGTTACTTGTGGACCGCTGAACAGACTTTAGTGAGTTGATAACACACCAACAGGTCCTTATCGTTCGTCCAGAGTCCTTTCATCCCGTCAGATATTTTTGGCACTGATCTCTTACCGTTTTTGCACAACCTGCCCGATCCCCTGAAATCCTTTGATGGAGGCGCGCTTCTCCCCACCGGGTCTCTGCTTTAAAGAGCAAACTCGACTGGTGACCGAACTTTGTGGATTTCTAACAGAGACACGGCCCTTGCTGTAACCCATATCTGAATGTCAACACACTGATTGGATTACCTGACTCCAATTAGCCTCTTTAATGAAAGCCATTAACCCAGACGTTCATGTGCTTGCTTACGGAGACGAGGAAGCAAATTGCACGCTGCCGAAATAACTTTACATAATAGTGTACAATGCACAGAGAAACAACACAAAGGGTGTGGAAAAAAAGGGATGGCGTGTGCTTAATGTTTTGTTTTTTGCCTTCACGACCTCTGGGGGGCCATTAGGTCCCGTTTACCGGAGACTGCTCCTTTGTAGTATTCTGCTATGCCCCAATAAAACCCTCAGGGGAAATTAATGTGTTTTTGCAGTGACGAGTCAGTTGGACTGCGGCAACGATTAACGGCTTTGTTTTAGTGGGACAGATAAAAGCACCTGTTAATAAGAATCGTGCAAATTTTGATACAAGCATGAAATTTGGTGGAGTTGTTCTCCAGAGGTATTTGCTAAAATCTGCCCGATTGGCCATTCAAAATTCCAAGATTCCAAGATGTCCTATGTTTCAAGATGGCCGCCAATTGGGTCTCCAAAAATTAATTTTCTTCATAAAACTGTTGGTATTTCCCTGATTTGAATGATCTTGGTGTCTATTCATATGTGTCTAAGTACTCTGGAGCTAAATATGCTACTATATTATACTTACATTTTTAACAATTTTGATGATTTAGAAAAGACAATCTAAGTTATTGATGTGCCAGTGTGGCACCCTGGACATTTTAATGGCTACAATTATTTGCAAAATTGTTATTGTATTAGTTTGTGTTATTACCTTGCCCCCCACCACCACTATTTTCTGGTTATTATCATTTCAAACACTTTATGTGACTTTTAAACTTACCTACATTCACCTAAAGTAGCTGCAGGTGGCAGTAGCGTTTTTTGGCATGACTGGCGCTGTAATTCTTATCTAAGACCAAGTTAGACCAGCGGACTTCTGCGGACTTAGTGGAGATGGCTGCACTGAGATCTTTGGGAACTCTTCTACAGGACAGCGGTTGGACCAGTGCCCTTGTGGCAGAAGTGGCATCTTCTGGTACAGCAGAGTCCTTTCTGTCTGCATTAAGTGTTACCAGGTCAAGAAATGCTCATCAGATCACAGCCTGTACCAACTAATAAAGGAAGCATTCCTTGACCACTGCTCTTCTGAGACTGATATTAGATCTTACCTTCGAAGACTGGTGTGAACAACAGAAGCTAGCAAGTCCACAGTTCAAGTTCTGGAGTCTGGTGCTGGACATGGAACTCACCATTTTCACCCTGATCCGCTCATTCAGAGAAGGAAACTTTAACTTGTATCGTGAAGCTCTTTCAGAACTAGTTTCTTACTTCTTTGCAAACAATAATGTCAACTATGGACGATGGGTCCCAATTCACCTTTGAGATATGATGTCCCTGGAGCATCAACATCCAGAAGAAGGCCAAGGAGTTTCACAAGGGTAACTTTGTCATTCACAAATCCAGAAGAGAGTTCTCTGCACTGGCAATTGACCAAGCCCATGAGCAAAACAATGCAATTATCAAAGGAGATGGTGGAGCAATTGGATTAACAGAGATCCTGTAGCACTTCGCAGATTAATGGTAGCTGGACCTGAAGTGAATCGTCTTGTAGCTGAATATGAAACTATGTCCGGTGAAGATGCCACAAACAGTAGCAGACATCATGAGCAGACACAGAGTGCTCAGAGATCTTTCTTTTTAAAGGGGAAAGCACTCATTGTTGCGTGACAAGAGATGAGCAACCCTTTCCAAGAGGAGTCAGCTGACCTAATAGCGCTTGGCACAACATTTTTTGCTGATCCCATTCATGCCAAAATGGTTGTTATACATCACCAGCGGGGCAAAGAGCAGTTACGGTCATTCATGAACGAGCTACAGAATGCTAGCAAATCGACATTCTACCATCCAATTAAGAAGAACCCAGTTCCTTTCTTCAAACAAGTCTTTCAAGAAGCTGGGGAAAATTCCAAAGAGAAGATACTGAAAGATGAGTGTCATCTGTTCTCATGACTCTTGATCTCATGCCAGAGTAGGCAGAGTGATTTGCAAGAATTCTTCATGCATGAGAACCAGACATTTCCTGCATCACTTAGTGACAGTGGCAAACTTCATATATGTCAGAAGTCTCAACTAGTTGAAATTTGTCAAGCACAAGTGAGCATGCCAGATAGAGAACCATTAGGAGATGCAATCATCATAAATGGCTCAAATGTGTACAATAAGTCAAGTCTGAAAGCAGAAGCCAGGTCAAATCGTGGGCAGGGAATGAGAAGAAGGGTCTCAGGAATCAGCAAGACACCAAATAACTGGAGGAGTTTTCTTCCAAATGACTACAACAAGGCAGAGCTGTTTCACTTCCTAGCAGATAAGATATGTGATGCACAGACGAAAAGTACAATTATTGTCACAAAAGGAGAAGATGTCATTAGCAATACAAGGAAATGCCTGGATGCTATGTCCCCATGCTCTCATTATGAATCAGACACCCAAATATTTGTACATGCCAGGGATGCAGCAATGGAAGGCATCAAGTCCCTCATCATCAAGGCTAATAACATTGATATCCTTGTCATAGCAATATCTATACTGCCATCCTTACAGGCCATTGGTCTTGAGAGTATGTGGATTGTGTTTGGCCAAGGAGCCAGCGTTCGATGGATTCCAGTCCATGAAGTAATAGCTGCAATGGGGACAGACAAAGCCAGTGGATTACCATACTTTCATGCATTCACAGGCTGTGACAATGTGTCTGCATTTCATGGGAAAGGAAAGAAGACAGCATGGCAAAGATGGCATATCTGTGATGACGTTTCTGAAACATTCACCAATCTCAGACAGCATCCAACATCAATTAGTGACCTGGACCTGCAACAGTTAGAGAGATTTGTTGTCCTCATGTACGATAGATCAAGCGCAGTTACTGGTGTGGATGAAGCAGACTTGATCTCTTTTCCCGCAAACAAAAGCCCTTCAACTCGATTCCACCAACTCGGGCAGCCCTGAGAGAACATGCAAAGTGCGATGCTTATTAAGCTGGGATCATCTGGGGCAACTATCTGACAATTATCTCTAGGCAAGACATCGGCAGTCCTGCTGATTGGGGGTGGACACAGAAAAGAGAGAAATGGTAGGTATGTTGGTCGATGTTACCCCCCATCGCAGCCAGTTGTCAGGAACTGGCCATGTGTTGCTGTAGGAAAAGTTGCCATGGGAGGTGCAAGTGCTTTCAGGTCGGACTTCCATGTACAGTAGTGATGTGTCCTTTCGTGTCGAGGCTTCGATGCGCGTGTCGAGTAATCCAGGTAGATTTTGGTGAAGCGCGTATCGAGGCTTGTGTCAATGACGTATGTGGTGACGTTCAAAGCCTCGCGAGCCGGCCGTACCACGTGACTGATTCAGAAAATGGTTTGTGGGTTTGCCGTGCGATTTGAAATATAAGAGGCAACGAAACTCAATGGATTTCCCCCTTCCTCTCTGTACCAGCTTCATGTGTGCCTGTGAAAGGGTATTTTATAAAGCAGGCGAAATAGTCTCAAAAAGCCCAGCACTGTGGAAAAGTTCTTATTTTTACTTTAAAAAAATTGCACACATCAACATGGACTAGCGGAGCCGAGGCTCAAAACACCGATCCTCTGACTGAAAGTCGGATATTCTAAGCTTCAGGAAGCTTCATCTCGCCATCACTAATGTACAGCACTCTGCAGCTGCATATGTGAGCAGTAGCAGTTGGAAGATGAATGCGCCCGATGACCATACCTTTGTGTGGAGTTACTGCAGACATTCAGATCTAAATGGTACCCCCTGAACAGTGACATTGACATGAATGCACCAACATTTCGTGCTACATATTAGTTTGAGGCTAAGTCCTCAGCAATTGTAAGTCAAATTGCATTTAAAGAACTGAAAAATGATAACTAAATAAAACGTTCATGTTACATTTGGTTATAATCACTTGTCACAACTGCAAAATTGTTGATTTTCATATCAGTATCTAGTGCTGTACAATAAATAGTTTCCGTCCACATTGACTAGTCTAGCAATGTTTAAGTTAATATGTTATAGAGTTACATGTTTTTGTTTGCCATCCTATCTGACTAGACTAGTCTGGCAATGTTACACATTTACCTTTAATATCAAATGTATTATTGTTAGATTAATTAAGTGTCCAGTGCCATACAGTTTGTTTTGTTCAGTTTGATATCATATAGTTGTAATGTTCAATTTGAACATAGTTGAAGGAAATTATTTTAATAAAAAAGTTGAATTATCAATTAACACTTATATTCGTTAATTTTTCTACTAAATGTCCAATTACATCAGCACATTCATTATTCTAGTGTTATAGTTTGGGATAATTATTAAAGCATATTATATTACCTATAAATAGACACCAAGATCATTTAAATCAGGGAAATACAAACAGTTTTATGCAGAAAAGACTTTGACTGGGCCATTGTAGCACATGAACATGTTTTGTTTAAACCATTCCATTGTAGCCCTGGCTTTGTGTTTAGGGTCGTCGTCCTGCTGGAAGGTGAACCTCCGCCCCAGTCTCAAGTCTTTTGCAGACTCCAACAGGTTTTCTTCCAAGATTGCCCTGTATTTGGCTCCATCCATCAGCCCATCAACTCTGACCAACTTCCCTGTCCCTGCTGAAGAGAAGCACCCCAGAGCATCATGCTACCACCACCATGTTTGACAGTGGGGATGGTGTGTTCAGGGTGATGTGCAGTGTTTCCGCCACACATAACGTTTTGCATTTAGGCCAAAAAGTTCAATTTTGGTCTCATCTGACCAGAGCACCTTCTTCCACATGTTTGCTGTGTCCCCCAAATGGTTTCTGGCAAACTGCAAACAGGACTTCTTATGGTTTTCTTTTAACAATGGCTTTCTTCTTGCCACTCTTCCAAAAAGGCCAGATTTGTGGAGTGCACGCCCAATAGTTGTCCTGTGGACAGATTCCCCCACCTGAGCTGTGGATCTCTGCAGTTGGTCCAGAGTCACCATGGGCCTCTTGGCTGCATCTCTTGTCAGTGCTCTCCTTGTTCGGCCTGTAAGTTCAGGTGGACGGCCGGGTCTTGGTAGGTTTGCAGTTGTGCCGTACTCTTTCCATTTCCGGATAATGGATTGAACAGTGCTCCGTGACATGTTCAAAGCTTGGGAAATCTTTTTATAGCCTAACCCTGCTTTAAACTTCTCCACAACTTTATCTCTGACCCGTCTGGTGTGTTCCTTGGACTGCATGGTTCCGTTTGCTCCCCAATATTCTCAGAACAGCTGTATTTGTACTGAGATTAGATTACACACAGGTGGACTCTATTTAGTCATTCGGTCAACATTCAATCATTCAGCAGTCATCAGGTAACTTCTGAAGGCAATTGGTTGCACTCAAAGAAAAGGGGGCTGAATAATTTTGCACACTGCACTTTTCAGTTTTTTATTTGTGATTTTTTTTTTTAAATCATGTATAATTTTCTTTGTACTTCACAATTGTGTGACACTTTGTGTTGGTCTTTCACATAAAATTCCAATAAAATATATTTGTGTAATGTGACAAAATGTGGAAACGTTCAAGGGGTATGAATACTTTTGCAAGCCACTGTAAGTTTAAAAGTCACACAAAGCGTTTGAAATTATAATAACCAGAAAATAATGGTGGCGGGGGCAAGGTAATAACACAAACCAATACAATAACAATTTTGCAAATAATTGTAGCCATTAAAATGTACCACACTGATGTGCCACACTGGCACATCAATAACTAAAATGTAGTACATTTGTTGTCAGAAGTCTAATAAAGTAGCATATTTAGCTCCAGAGTACAGAGAAACATATGAATAGACACCAAGATCATTCAAATCAGGGAAATACCAACAGTTTTATGAAGAAAACTATTTTTTGGAGACCCAATTGGCGGCCACCTTGAAAAATAGCCGCCATCTTGGATTTTTTAATGACCAATTGGGCAGATTTAAACCAAATACCTCTGGAGAACAACTCCATCAAATTTCATGCTTGTATCAAAATGTGCACGACTATTCTACTATCTGCCCCACTATTTGGCTCTCAGGAATTTGAGCGATGGCAGCTTTACGTGCGTGAACTTGTTTAACTGTACAGCTGCAAGGCGGGGTTTCTTAATCCCAGCCTTTTAAACCCTCACCCTAACCCCTTATCCTATTTCTTGTTTGAGTTGTGTTTAGACGTTGTACATGAGGATTATATATTATTGTAGCCCTGATTTCTACATTTAATTTGATACCTTTTTGGATTTATACCATGTTTTTTTCTTGATTTGTACCTTGTGACCTGATATAAAAGGATCCCCTAATTAGCTCCAGACACTGCTGCTATCTATCTGAGCATGTCCGGTGGCGAATACCTCAGTGAGTGATCCCTGAGGTTCTTCTCGCTCTTTTGTCGTTTTCTTCTGGCCAGCTCAAAGTGTTTCATCATAGCAGCACAATGTCAGACCCCAATCACTTAATTGCAATCAGCATTCCACTTTGACCAATTGGCGACTGACTAAACAGTGTTGACCTTTCTCAGGAACGCAGAATTTGAGAGGACAGAAGGAATTGGAAGTGCCGCGGTGACTTTTGCGTTTCACCCTTTATCGACCCCTGTGCCGACTCTCAATAACAGAATACCTTCTCCTCTCGGCCCCCACTGCCAGAGAGGAGCCCCAAAAGCACAGCGGTGCACAGTGTTTGCACTCAGTCATTCGGAAAATACAATTATCCTCCTTCCCCTCGGCTGTGAAATTGCTGTACAACCGCTGTTAAACACGCCGCAGTCATAATCACTGATAAGAGATGCATGGGGCCGGGTCTGCTCCGCCAATACAATATGCAAACGATGCCCCGCCGCTCTGCCCATCTTGTTACTGAGCGATATTAGAGTTCCTGAAGACACTTAGGAAAGACGATAGATGTGGCAGCTGTCAGTGAACGGCCCCCACGTTCCCTCCCGACACCGCAGCTTCCTGCCCGGATCATAGTCAGGGATCCGGAGAGGCCGTGATTAATAATACAGAAATATACTGTTGACAAGACGCCATAATACATACAGATGCTGGCGTCTGGTTTCATGTGGTAGGCAGTAAAAAGGTTTGACCTTTTAGGTGTAAATACTGGAAAATAAATTCCCTCAGCGAGACATACTGGCTAAACTAAATTACGATGTGTGGTTTGTTGTAAAACATCAACTCAAATGCCTCATCAATACAAGCGACGAAAATATTAGTACCTTCTGATGGTCAGGGAGCATTTTGACACTCATTCACGTGTAGGTTTCACACGTGGCAAACATTCCTAGTGCCTAATTGCTTGAGTGACGGCCTTGTCTGCCCGTTACTCCATTTGTGTGGTGGTTTCCCTGCAGGTATCGGTCATCAGAAGAGCGGGAACACCTGATCTCATCAGCAACACTGGCAACACATGGGCCCTGTGTGCCAGTGCACTCTCTTAAGAACCACCTTTAGTCTCAGCTGGTCTCTCTCTCTCTTCCCCGAGACACCCGTTCGTTTTTTGGTTGAGATTATGGTTTGTTTCTACACAACATTGCATACACACTTTCCCCTCACCTACACTGCTGAAATGACTTCACACGCCAATGTTAGATTAAGCTTGTCTTTTATGTTACATTTAAATTAATAAATCATTTGGTTAACTGCTTGGTTGTGTCCATCTCACTGGCCGTGCAGCGCGGTTTGTGACACTTGGCCTCGGGTGTTGAATGCATGCCATGGATGTATAAGGAACAGGGTACAGTAATTCCTAGATCTACACTACTGCAATAAACTCTGAATTTGTTAAATAATAAATAGAAATATGACAACGACTACCAATAATAGCAGCAGTGGATATAATAGTGATAATAGAAGTAATAGAAATAGACTGATAACAACCAATCAGCCTAAAGGCCATTACAGACGTACAGAAAACAAATATATAAAATAAGACTTCAGCTTCACCGAGACAAAGTGTTGGAATTTATTGCGTTCTATAAATTATAGATCCTGTTGTCCGATACCAATTATCAGATGGAGTTCTGCACCAGTGGCTGCTTGCTTACGATAGCAGGGGATGAGTCTTATCTCGATGTTCAAGCCGCCTGCACTGATGAAACCAAATAAGCTAAACTACATTTGGATAAATGTTCCCCGACCCCATTGTTCAAACACTTTGACACTACTGTATGCAAAGATTCATATCGGACTAAAAATAGCGGGCCAGTATGTTTCAGTCGGTCGTCTCTTAAGTAATTGGGAATGTTTATTTGCTCCCATAAGCACAGAGACGGTGGAGACACAGTGAAGTATTTGTGCACAGACGTGCAGAATGATACAGTAGGTTTGTTTGTTTGTTTGTCTCTACCACAACACACCTCCGCACAGATGTGTGTGCGCGCTGGGATCCAGCAGTGGGCGGCTTCAGACAAATGAAGAAGCTCTCTCCCTCCCCCTCTCCCCATCTGTGCTTCTGCACAGCGGTACCCAAGCGAAGGCGTAATGAGATGCGTGTGCACTGACGGTTATCAGCGAGCATGTGCCAATCTCGCTCGCTAAACCGTGACATTAATCAAACAAACCAAACACGCAATCAAGGATTTTATCAGCAAATGTTTTATTAGAAAAGGACAAAAAAAAGTATCTTACACGTGAATCCAAAACAAACACTCGAGGTTAAGCGGTAGAGCCGAGACATTCATGTTGGAGTTTGCAGATCTGTCCGTAATTATTCAGCAGGGTTCGACGCCGCGGGGGGGGAATAAACATTACTGTAGCGCAGAGTGCATCTCGTGTTCACCGAGAGATTCAGTCGAGCTGCTCTCCAACCTCAACTCCAACTGTTTCCACAGTGAACGGCGTGACATGCACAGCAATCCTTTCATTGTAGCCGTTCATCTGACGCATAGAGATTGTGCTTTTGAGATGAATTAGATTGAATTACAAATACAAATTAATTATTTGATCACATATGCAGGCAAAGTAAACCAGGTTATTTAAAAACACAACATTTCTCTGCTGCAGTATTGGTGTGCGGTGTGCATGCATCCGTACTGGTGGCTTTAGTTAGTTTGGAATGTTACTGAAGAACACTTCTGGTTCTTAGGCTCACGGCACCCATCAGTCCAAATCAGACCAGCGCGTTTTTATCATTCTCAAGTGTGAGCGTGTGTGTGTGTGTGTGTGTGTGTGTGTGTGTGTGTGTGTGTGTGTAAAAATGCGCAAGAGAAAGTGTGATTAGAAATTTTCCACGAGGTCCATGATCCTCTTCCGCTCAGCCTCTTTGAACTCGTCGCTCTTCCCGTCTCCGATGCTCTCAGCATACTCTGCAAAAAAGAAGAAGAACATGTCAGACTGGATTAGTTGACTTGACAGCACGGGCGCTTGAAAATAACACGTGGTTTAGGATTGTTTTTCTCGGGTAGGAGTTTCAGTTACTAGATCACCAAAAGTGAGGATTGGTGGAGGTACAGAGGCAGCTGAACAATAGAGCCGTCGTCACATTTGAGACGCCGGAAGCAGCAAATATTTGCATGAGAAATGACATGCATGTCCGCTGAATGTAATGGATTCTGATTCGGTTATAGCTTTTGGTGTAAAAGAACAAATGTACAATGAAATGACCAACTATGACGGTCTGGTTGCCCTTTACTTTTGTTCCTTAGTAGTAAACTTGGACTTGACCGTCTCTAGCCTGTCCATCACTTTATTTTTTTTAAATGCTTGTATATCACGCAGCTGCCGCGTCCCCGGTGGAGTCCAGGCATTCGCCGCGTGTCTCCCTCTGCCAGCCAGCCTCATGTTTTAGAAGTGAAGAGCGTACGGCGAGACTAGTTCTGTGAGAACTAGTTCCTGTTGTTAAACACACCCCTTCTTTGTAAAAGGGCACAGAGCAAAAAGCAACAGGGATCTGCATTTGATCCACAGAGGTGTGGGACGTTGGTGAAGTAAGAAATGGAAGAATTTTAAGGTTGACTGAGAAAAGCAGGTAAGGGCGAGAGGGACGAAAACATGAAAACCTACACCCTCTTTCATTGCCAGCCTGTCATTGTGTGTGCATGTGCGTGTTCGTGTGTGTGTCCGTCCCAGTCGTCCACACAGACAAAAGGTCAGAGATTTCGAGGACTCTTCATTTCTCCGCAGAAGCTTTTCTTTGGCATGCTGGTACGCTCTCCTCCTGTCACCACGGCAACGCGGCAGAGGACAATACAGTGCTGAGCATCGCCATTACTCAGGTCAGTGACTGGGACTGATCTGCCATGAGTACAAGGAGAATCATTTCCAGGCGCAGGCTCTGCTGCAGACAGGGACCCACTGTAGGACTTCAGGGCGTTATGAGGGCTGCAGCTGGGAGACCGAGACCCGTTCAAAACACGCTTCACCACTGTGACGCCGGCCTGATCCACCCTGCGGCGCGCTAACGTAATGACTGCAATGCTTTCTGCCAGTCGGTACCAGTCTCATTGACATCAACGAACCGATTGACAAAAATTCATTAAATCAAAAATCTGTTTCATGTTCCGTGAACGCCACTTCGCCTATATCATGCCGCAGGTGAAAAAATGCGCTCTATGTGGTTAATCCGTTTTTTCGCAACCATCGCTGGGGAAAGGGGGCGGGGCTTATCTCTGTGTCTTGAAAACATTTACTATTTCCTTCATCCACCAGTTAAATAACCACTAGTTCTGCTTCATACTTGTTGAGGAAGTCCCACACACGTCGGAACATCAACCGCCCCGTGTCTGGGTTCATAACATTATCCGTAGTCGCACACAGCTCCTCCTCCAGGACGAGTGTGTGAATGAAGCCGCTTTCAGCGCTCCTTCAGCGGACCAGCAGTTTGATTCAGTAACGGCGGTGATGCCGGGCGGAGCTTCTCAACGCTGTTTGGCTTTCGCAACTCCGCGTCATGCGAATTATTCGCTGGAGTTGAAATATTTGAACGCCGGCGAAAAAGCGGAGTTGCGAATATTCGCAACGCCGTTTCGCCTCTATCGCGACGCCCGGCGAAAAATCCGCTTTTCCGCAACCTAACGCGGCTGTGCATTGACTTAACATGTAATTTGGACGCGCGAATATTTCGCAACTGTTTTGGTGTGAACACGGCATTAGATCTTGAACCCTTTCACAGTGTGTTCATTTTATGAAAGTCAATTGCAACATTTTGGTCGCCAAAATAAAATAATCTCATTCAGCATTTTGTTGTAGCTTCACCCTCACTTCTTGTTCCAATAAAAAAAACAAAAAAGATGGCAATAGACAAAATGCCAATCGTGAGGCTTCAAAATGGCACAAACCAACTGGTGACACGACGATGACTATGTCCATATTGTATACACAAGTCAATGGTTTATACGGAACAATCTCCCATGTAAACGTATATTTCTAATGTTTTTTAGACAATATCGGAGTTCTTTTACTTTTCATGGAACTGGTTCTAAAAATAAACCAAACCAAAATACTCTGAGGGTAGAAGTGCCAATATGCTTCATCGGAAGTGCTTGTTGCAGGTCAGAAAAAGCCCCATCTCCCAACGAGGTCAGATAGCATGTTGTACCTACCGGTTCTGATGGCGCATAACCTGACCTTAAAGGCCACTGGAAAAAACTAGCTTGTACCCAGAGCTGTTCTTGTGTTGCCTCGAGCTGTGGACTGCAAGTCCACCAGAAAGTACATTTCCCAACACCTGTTCCTGAAGGGCTCCATTAGAGTTATCTAAAAAGGAGAGACACAGTGTTGCTATGTACAAGAAACCTTCGAGGCCGAAACAATAACATTGCCTCCCGTAAGTTTTGGAACCTCACGGCAGGCTTTTGGACAACATTAGTGAAATCAACGTTCTTGCTGCCACAGTGCAGTCGTCCTCCCTGCGTAGCTGCTTCTCATTCAGCGAGCGCGAGGCATTAAGGTCAAGACGGCCGAGCTCTGCATGTGCTTAACCTTTTTTCTCTCTGCAGTTTCACATTGACTAGCATTACGGCCATAGACTGTAAATATGAAGTGGGCGTAGTCATCGAGATGTCATCGTGATGTCACACATTGGTTTGTGGACCGTCGTCATGAAGCCTTGAGTTCGGGGATTTTTTCGTCACCATGCTGTTGTTTTTTTGGCAGCAAATGAACCGAAGTTTCCATATTTGGGACGCGGAGGAGCGACGTAGAGACGCCGTGTATGCAGCGACCTGTCAATCACAGCAAGCCCGCCCCAAAGCGCACTCCGCTTTAAGGTCCATCTGACTAACTCTCTCTGTGTGACAGCGATTATAACCGCATAACTATATCAATTATAATTAACTGGAGGATACACTTTTCCAACTGGAGGAAACTCATTTCGTTCTTCGCTCTCCTGTCTGACGCCACACGCTGCCACGGACTCTCCGCTGCCAGTAATCTCACTCGCTGTCTCTCCAACAACGTTAGCTAACGTGTTAGCAAGCGGACTAGCTTGCCATTAAACAACTGGTGGGAGGGAAATGAAGCCGCTGTAGACATCTTAACGCTGATTGGCCAAGACTCGACACGTCAAAGATCTTCTATTGCTAAGATGATCACGACCTCCGTTTTTTTCCGTGTCTCACTCCAATCTCAGAAACGCCGGCCAATTGACACCCCCCCTCCCAAAAACAAAAACTCTTCGGATCATTGTGCATTCCTGTGTTGCATAATGATGATAGATGAGCCTTGAATCCTCAATGAATATCATGCTGTATTGAAGAAGACTTGAAACTAGAGATTGAGACCATAAACTCATGTTTACAATGTTTGCTGAATAAATCAAGTCCTTTTCTCAGACTTCTATACAATCTGACTCCTCTTTGCAACCGGAGGAGTCGACCCCTGCCGGCCAGTAAAGATAATGCACATTACGTTTTGTGCGTTCACAGTGACCTTTGACCACCAAATGCAAAATTAGCTTGAAGCATTGCTGAACAAGACGGGCATGAGGTCGCAGTGACCTTGACCGTTAGCCTCCAACATCAAATCAGTTCCCCCTTGAGTCCCTTAAGGTGTTCCACAGAAACGTACTGTGGAAACTACGTGGACAAGCGGGTGGACTGTGGCTCAGTGGTAGTGGCTAACTTAGCTGAAAACTGTCTGACTTGACCGTTTTTTGTCAACGCCCCCTTTCTGATGTCACCTGCTCTCGTCTACTTTCCAGGCAAGGTGCAGCTCATCTCAACGCACCTAATGGCTACAAATGAATAGATATTCCTGATGGGCAGGTGGCACCTTGCATGGTAGCCCCTGTCATCAGGCTATGAACAGGTGAATGATAACATGTCGTGTTAAAATGCTTTGAGTGGTCAAAAGACTAGAAAAGCGCTTTACAAGTACAGGTCCATTTACCATTTTACAAGCCAGACACAAGTGAATGCAAATATACAAATGAAAACAAAAGCAACACACCAGCACATTCCCACACAATCGCTCAGAAACAATCGCAAACACACACACACACACACAACTGGAGGACTGCCACGCTTGCTGGCATTGCCATGCGTGACGGATGGCTCTATCTACAGTGTTACATGCCACCAAGAGCCAGAGGGTGTGTGAACGCGAGATTCGTCCTCCGGCTTTATCCGACAACGATACAGGAAGGTAGGATGGATGTCGCGCCTTGGGAGGAAAATAAAACCCAGCTGCTCGGGCCTTTGAAAACCAAAGACCGGAAAAGGAAGAAAAAAAAACAAATGCGGCGGGACAGGAAATATTTGGGACGGGGGACAAATAAAGAAAGATTGACAGAGACAGAGAGAGAGAGATGCACTTCTGCATATTGTTTTGCCATCAGTACACAGGTAATGTGAAGAAAAAGCCATAAAGGCGTCTACCTGGATATTGCAGATGCACAATGATGTTTATTTATTGCTGCCATACAAAGCTGTATTCGTTCTCCCTGTGCATTTTATATTTTATGACCTTTAGGAGTGTCACATTATTACCTACAGTATATCCTCCTACTGTTTCCTCATATCAATGTACACATGTATACACGCAGAGAGGAATGCAATGGACAGAAATGTGCACCAAACAGGGACTTGGATCATTTGAAAAAAATACAAATTGTTGATCAGTTAAAAAAAGTTTGCCCAGGCCCTTTATCCTTTGTTTAAATGAATAAGGAAGAGTGACATTATTCACAGCATGTCATTACATTCCCATACAACCACATTGGCAGGCAAACAGCACAGGGCTTACTATCGAATAACAAGCACAGCACAGAGCAGTGATTATAGCAACATTTCCCCCTGAAATGTTGCTTCCTTGCCAGGGCGAGAGGCAGGAAACAGGAAAAAAAAAAAAAAAAAAAAGGGTCAATAAAATGCTTCTCTGAAAGTAATATGAATTGTTGTCGGAGCAGCTACTGTAGGTATTATGTGTATTTTTGCCCTGTTGAAACACAGAATTTTTCTCATTTTATGTTCGTTTCACTGTTTTTGGGTCAAGGCCAGGTCAACCTCAAAGTAAATCTGATAGGAATCAGTAGTTTTAGACACTCCCATTTGGGTTTTTTATTGGGGTTCAATCCATACCTAGTATTAATAAGTTAAAACACTGAATCTTAGAGTAATTACAAAAAACTGCATACCGTAAAATGTGAGTTATAAGGCGCACCCTTTTATAAGCCTTTTTTTTGTTGTAAGTAGCGGCTTCTAACCCGAATTTTACGTTATTTCAAAAAATGACATTATGTTAAAGTAATTCACCTTAACTGAAGGAAGGCCCTTGCGTGGCACTTTTGGGCATCTTTGATTAAGCTTATGTACTTGAACGATTAAACGGTTCATTCCGCGTTTCTTTTGCTAATACTAAATGTTCTGGGTTTCCCTCTTTAAGTCAAATCCATGCCGGTTCAGGACAAGCACATAGTGTGAAGTCAAACTGATCCCCAAATCATAACACCACATGCCTTCATTTCTAATTCACCACGTTATACAAGATGATTTTACCCCAACCCGTTCACTTGATAACAATTCCTCCACACGCGTCACGTGAAGGCTTGGAGGGGAGCAATTGCTCGTTGCAAACATCAGCCTTGACATCGGATGAGTGGGGACAAAGTAGAATTGATCTAAACTCGTTCATCCACGAGTGAAAATCAGCCACTGGGCCAAGCAAGGCAACTACGGCCGTACAGGTAATGGTAGTTTATATTGTCCTATTGCTGTCATGAGAAGACTGTATTTGAGACATGAGGCCGTGTTTAAGAAAACAAGTCACTTACCTCTCATGATGTGTCGCACTACTTTGACAGAGCCTCCTCTCAGGTTGAGGATTTGATGGACCCTCTGCTGCAGCTAAATTCAAGAGAGGAAACATATTAATTTTCTGAAAATAAATCAGTCCATATATAATGTTTTTTTTTGGGGGGTTGTGTGTTTGTGTTGGGTGGTTTATTTAGGAAGAAAACGACACACACTCCTCGGCTGTCGTGGCGGCAACCCGACAACCTGGTGGTGGACACCGGGGGTGAGGTAAGCCGTCAAGCTGAAGAAGGAGGCCTTTCGGGCCTGGTTGGCCCAGAGGTCTCCTGAAGCAGCTGACAGGTACCGGCAGGCCAGAAGGGCTGCAGCTGTGGTTTATTGACGCGGGTCGACAGGTAGAGTTCAGGGAAAACCAGCGGCGGACTTGTGTTAACTGAGTGACTGCGCCACTTGGCTGCAGCACTTACGAAAAAACAACATCTAACTACTGTTATAGCTCATTTGATCAGATGTCGTAACAATAACTAATCTGTGTGCGTGTGTGTACCTGTGAAATCCCCGAGTTGCTGATCTCCACCATTATATAGCAGATCAACTGAAGGACGAACAGTCCGGCGTCCAGGCGGCGAAGGTAGAACTCATCCTCCAGAACGTCGTCTAGGATTTCCCCCCGGCGAACCATGTCCTGCACAAACACACACACACACACACGTAAAAATAAAAACACTCCTTTTCATGCCTGACTAGGTGAATAAATCACATTTACTTTATATTGTTCTCTGCACCCTTAAAAACAGATGCAACGAACAGACACTACGTTTCATTTAGCTGTTTTTCAGCATTTCCCCCGCAAATGCATTTTTGTCATCGACCAGACACACAAATCAATTGATTTCGAGGCTAAGCTGCAAAAAGTGGTGGAAGGGGTCTACGCTGCTGGGGGCTCACACATGCATACACACTCTTGCATAGTTATCCATCTTAACAACCATGTCAGAATGCCGATAACACAGAGCTGCCAATAAGCATTCAGCCCACATTAATCATCATTAAAGATTAAGAACAGACCTGGAGTGGTACACGTACACACACACACACACACACACACACACACACACACACACACACACACACACACGTTAAACTAAGCATGTTAACTTCCTCCACATTCAAATCTTCCCCTTTTCTTTCATTCTCATTTAGGCAAAACTATTGCTGTCGCTCAGCTGTTGTGGTAAATCGCGATTAGTAACATTGTTTTTTGTTATAGTTGTGATGACTTCTATCAGTCATCGGTGAACATTAAAGCCGGGGTCGGAAACTTTGAAGAAACAAGCAAGAGCCAGCTAGATTTTCAAAAGTATTCAACCAAATGAAATGAAAAAAATGTCTCCACCCTTCAGGCCTCCCGTCAAAGTCACTTCCCCAAAACACATGAACTGCAGAGTCAGTGCCTGACTACTGGTGAACAAGTACTACCAATAAATAGTAATAATCATAATCAACTTTATTTATATAGTATTTCTTTTCCATACTTAAACTAAAGGATTAACATTTTCCAATATAATTCAACTAGTCAGTTTAGTTTGTAGAAAGAAACCTCACTGACACATTTAAGAAGAAGATGTTTGTATGATTTTGGATTCATGCACAGACATATCTCTGTCTGTTGCAGTGTAAGAGAGGATGATCCCAACAACAACAACAAAAATAAAAATAAAACATACTTCAGTACGTGACAAGAAAAAGGGCAACTTTTCACACTGTTCCTAATGAAAACAAATAGCTCTCAGCGTGGAGATAAAGGGTACCGCACATGACATTTACATCCTAATGATTTAATCTCAGAGAAAATTAAAGCCTTCAAAAGGCCTTGTCCTTAAAGATCAATTACACTGTAAAACTCAATTATAGCTGTGAAGTTCAGCTCATCAACACACCTCAATCGCCCCCCAAAAAAAGGGATGACTACCGCGGACGACAGCACAAGACTACTCTGGGAAACCCTCCAGAGCAGTGATTCTCAACTGGTAGACCCCGTTTTTTAAGCAAAGAACCCTGTGCTTTTATTTTTTATTTTGAAGGGGTCTATTCACACTCCTTAATTCTGCCTTCACACCTCGCTTTACTTCCGTGAGTTTACACGGTGGGCTATTTGTGATCATTTGCTTCATCTGCGCCAAAGAGGAGGAGGGGCTTATCGCCATGAAAACAGTTAATTTCCACCATGGAAGAAATAACCACTATTTCTGCTTTGTACATGTTGTGGAAGTCCCAAAAACTTTGGAACATCAAACGCCCTCGTGTCTGGGTTCATAATATTATCCGTGAATGAATAGTCATTCACGCCGACCGGCGGAAATGCGCGTTACTCGCATTGTGCACTGACTCTGCAGGTAATCTACTCGCAACGATTCTGGTGTGAACGCAGCAGAACTCCAGACTTTGAGACTCTTGTCGGAGCAAAAAACATCCCCAGTTCTCCCATTATAAATTCCTCCAGACTCAGGTCCATGTCAGTGTTGCATCTCAGGTTGAAGTGAGTGCTTCTTCATGTTTTTCAGTATTCAGCTCCTGATAAGGTATTTAGAAGAAAAGTTAATTTTGTACACTTCTGTACACCTTTTTTTTATTGCATTTTTTGTTTAATTTATTTTGAGTTTGTGTTTAAAGCTGCTCATCAAGACACAGAATGTTTTCCACAGTGCAGCGTTGGTTCAGTGAGTGAGTATTCTCAGCTAAAGTTACATAATTTGGGTCTTTTTGAAACTATTTCTCAGTAGTTTGACTTTTTTATTTCATGTTTGTGCATGAAAGCTGTTGAGTCTGTTAAAAAAGGCTGAAGTTACTGAATTATTATGCATGATACCGTGTGTCCTTAAGATGCACTTTTTGGTTTTTAATCGACTATAAAAAGGGAATATTTCTAACTTTTTTTCGTGCATACTCTGATATCATGTATTATCTCAGGTTCAAACTGCACCATCTTTTCTTTCAATCAATTTGAGAAGTTTTCCTTGATTTGGGTCGCGGTCATTCAGGGCTGATGGTGGGTCCTGCAGCCAGACCTGTTGAGAACCACTGCTTTAGAGCAGCAGGTTGCAGAGCGGCGGTTGCAGAGCAACGCAGCCGGTTCGTGACACGGCGTCCTGAAAGCAGGAAGTCATCCTGCTTCTTTGTTCCGAGAGAAGAGAAGACACTTCAGAAACAAAAACCTCCTGTTCAACGTCAACTGCAAGCTTATTACAGATGCAAAAAAATACAGATAATTAAAAACCAGATCCTTTAATAGGCATTCTCCTCCGTGTCCTCTGGGTAAAAGCGGCGGCACATAATTCTGCTGTGTTACAAAAACAAGGACAGTTATCACATTGTAAAACAGTCCCGGCGCTTGGCCTTGTTGCTGACAACTAGCACACATTAAAGATGAAAAAAAGAAAAGGAAAAAAAAGAAAAATCCACTTGATTGTAAAACATGTTTGCTCTCTCTTTACTGTAGGGGAAGAAGATTATCTCAGTTTCCAGGACAACTCTTCTCATTATTCGACGCCAATACGGTCGCTTGCGGCACAGTTAGAGAAATATCACACGCCAACTTCAGCTGTAATACACAGGAGTGTAAAAAAATAAAAAATAGAACAATAGCCCCTCCTTGTAGTGTTGCACTCTAAAATAAATTGAAGCGAACATATTGGAACATGTCAATAAAGGGGGTTCATCTGACAGCGATGTGGGGTAGACAAAGAAAACAAAACAAAAAAAGAGTTGGGAACCACTCTTCTAAAGACAAAGAATCTGTGTTTAAATCGGTCGACTACACCTGCGGTGCATGACTGAGGATTTGATTCATGAAACCATAACAAACCAACACCGGGTGAAAGCTTCAGTGAATCCAGAGGAAAAATGAAGAAATTATGTTCCTGGTGGCTTATATACTCACTGAAACAAAAGTACCAAATTGTTTTACCCATGTGACATCCAGAGACTGTTTAGTTTATTTAATGCACACAATGTATCTGCATGGGAGCAATATGTTGTTGAGAAGATAACAGAAAAGAGAGAGAGAGAGAGAGAGAGAGAGAGAGAGAGAGAGAGAGAGAGAGAGAGAGAGAGAGAGAGAGAGAGAGAGAGAGAGAGAGAGACGCCTCCTCAGCATCACCTTGGCAGAGACTAATTGTGTTCACAAACAAAAGTTATTTGAATCCAAGCCTCGAAGTTTTTTGTTGTGTTTGAGTTCACGACCACTACTCGTTTTACGGCGACCGGTTTGTTAAGAAAAGTGAGGCCAAAGGGTCCGGACTAAGTGTCGGTATGTGACGGGCTGGGAGCCTTTCTTCCCCTTCTTTTTTTGTAAACGGCTGAGTTTTGTGCCCATCAAAGAGTTTAAAAATGCTCCAACCGCGGGACATTTACTTTCTTAAACTCTCAACGCCAGCGATAACTCTCCTCCTCCCCTCGCCCCATGGCTCTTTAAGAGTAGACGCGTTAAGGGAAAATAAAGAAAGTTAAACATTTTCAAACGAGGTCGTAGACGAGTCAATTGCTCCCCCCTCCTAAAGCGAGCCTCGCCATAATGGAACTGAGCAAAGATGTTCGGCGCACATGATGAATCAAGGCGGACCTTTGAACCGATGATCGGTGCATTAAATATTCATCACCGTGAGCAGCCGAGCCGGACATTTAGGATATTAAAAAACCCGGAGCCGCGTGGGCAGTATTCATTACAGCGGCAGGTGCTTTGTCCACCCGTGCGTTCTGACACGCCGACCAATATCTTTTTGTGTGTGGCGGCTCGGTCCCTCTGGCGAAACCGTCGGACAGAAGAAGCGGACGGAAGAATAACGCGCTGAAGGGCGGGGATCAGACAAGTCAATTACTGCAACCTCAGGGGAGCCCGGCAGCCAGCTACAGTACAGACGAAGTAATAAGCAGTGATTTCCAGTCTCAGTCCCTTTAGTGTAACTCGGTGTGTGTGTGTGTTTTGTGCACATAGGGTGGTGTGATTTATGGCAGGCTGTGTGCGCAGGGTGTGAGTCGTCGTGTGTACAAGGACCTTTTTAATCTAAGTGTGTGTTCAAACATGTGCCAACTTTCTAACTTTCTACGATTGTGCGTATGAGAGAAGGTGTTTGCTTTCCTGTGCATGAGGCAGTGTGTGTGTGTGTGGCGGTTTTGTTGGATTGTTTTGTTATAACTAGATGTTGAATTTGGACTTAATGCTGCAGCAACGGCGAGGTTGGAGGCTTGTTCCATGGACTGTCTGCTGTGTGTGTGTGTGTGTGTGTGTGTGTGTGTGTGTGTGTGTATGTGTGTGTGTGTTATTCCTGTGCTTCCTTTTCCGTCGGGATGCATGGATGCAGAATTAAAGTGATTTCTTTGTCAGCACTTTGTAAAAACCCACTGCGACCAATGTGTGTACATGTGCGTGTGTCTGTCTGTGTGTAGGACGTAATGCTCTTTATGAGGCTAACGCAAATACCAGAAATATAGAGGTTAGATATCCTCATTAAAAAAAAATAGATATTGAGGTTGATAATGATGTAAACTTTCAGGGGGGGAAACTAACAGAACTTTGCCAGCGCACGAGAGGCAAGAAGCTGCCCTGTGCTTTGGGGCGCACATCAATTAAGAGTTTGTTCACAAAGTGGGGCGAAGCAACAAAAAAACAGCAGTGTTACCAGGAGGAGGACGAGGAGGAGGAGGTGGAGGACAGCGCGTCATTAAATCCGTGCCGAACTCATCTGGACTCTGGGAAATGGTTTGTCTGATTCTTATTACTGCAATCTGACAGCTCCCTTCAGAACTGCCAACGAAGGGCAAAAAATGTGTTTCAAACATACAAACGGCGCATAATTGCAGTCTCTATGGTTAAGCAGAGAAACTTGCCTGCACTTCAGTTCATTATCTCGTGGGATGTCACATTAATACCTCGACCCAGCCAGAGGCGCCCGGTTAAAAGTGTGGGGCGCAAGATTAGTGGTGCAAGGTGCTGCAACATAGAGCAAAATAAAGTCTTTCACTATAAAAGCTTGGTTTGTATTGCGCTATATATTACAGTGTTTCCCACAGGATGTTGTGAGGCTGTGGTGGGTGGACCTTGTAGGTGGGTTTGTTCACTTCAAAAAAGGAAAAAGCATCCATCTGGTGCACGTTTGAGTGCAAAAGTAAGAGGCTAGCTCTATGAAGAACTTGCTCTTGTAAAAAATGTAATCCCAAACACAATTGGTTGTGTAGATATAACTGGTGATGGAACGGCAAAAGTGGCGGTGTGGGAGTTCAGCTGCTTTGCTTTCAAACACTTCAGATGAAACATTAATCTCTCTTAATGTGTTGCTTGCCAAAGTTAGTTTTCGAGTGGGGGACGGGCTCGATGTTGCCCCCCGTGTGGCCGTTTGGGGGTTAACGAGCCTCTGCAACTTTCTAAACTACGAGTTTTTAAGGTGGTGAAGACGACGCCACACCAGATAAGTGATGCAAAGGTAATATGCATGTCAAGGCGGTTCAATCAATACATATCCTACATTCATACCGATTATCGTAATTTCTTCTCGGAAATAAAATAAAAAGAGATTTCGGTATGCAAGCCAATGGGCTACTTTTACGTTTGATTAATTTATCACTTTAGTGAACTTGACTCTACTTCTCTCTTGATTTATTCCCTCAGTAAACATGAGTTTGTGGTCTCAATCTCTAGTTTCAAGTCTTCTTCAATACAGAATGATGTTCATTGAGTAAATTATGGTCCATTTAGAGTCAAATGGAGCAGGGTAGGGAGTGGCTATCTCGCGATTGATAGGTCACTTCCACGGCAACCTGTCAATATGGATAGAGGTCGTCAATGCGCATCCCTCCCCAGCTCTAGAGAGAGAAGAGAGAATGTATTCTAAGAAAAATAAATAAATATATATATATCTATCAAGGTGCAAAACCAATTCCAACTCAGCACAGACTTGTGTTAAAATGTCTACTGTCAGCATTGCTAAACCAGACCTTCTCTGCTGTACACTCCTGCTACAGGCCAGTAGAGGAAACGCACGCGCACGCGCACACGCGCACGCACGCACGCACGCACGCACACACACACACACACACACACACACACACACACACACACACACACACACACACACACACACACACACACACACACACACACACACACACACACACACACACACACAGCGCTAGGAAGGTGCACTCGGACATTTTACAGTATTGAGGTCGGGCTCGGCCATGTTTTGCTGAGCTTCATCAATCTGCAAGCGATGCTACCAACAACCTGAGAGCAGGTAGCGAGGGTTTGGATGAAAAAGAGGTGGGTAAGAGACGAGTGAAAGCAGTTGCTTTAGAGGGGAAAAGGTAGAGAAGAAGAGGGTGGGGGGGAGGAAGGACAGGGAGAAGGTGTAAAGGACTGATGGGAGGAGAGGAGGCCAGAGGAGACTACGTGAAAGGAAAGACGGGAAGCAAGACAGAAATGGAGGACATAAAAGACTCAGGAGAAAGGACGCAGCCTAAGAAAAGATAAGCAAGCAAAAGAAGCAGGGAGGATGCAACAAAAAGAAAGAGGATGAAAATAAGAGACCACATGGGGGGGGAGAAACAGGACACAGAAATAAAGAGGGATGGAAAAAGCAACATTAAGGGGGGAGGAGGAGGAGAATCGGAAGGATAGAAAGCGAGGAGAGATAGCAAGGTGGGAGGAAAATAAGCAGCTTATTAAAAAGGGACCGCGCTGGAAAAAGCAGCAGCAGCTTTTTTTTTCTTTTTCTTTAGTCTCCTCCTGAGAAATCTGTGGATAATATGTTGCAGAGGAAAAAAAAAATACATTTTGCTTACCGCCCCTTAAAAACAGGCTTAACTGGGGGAGGGGGGGGAACCTACAAGGAGGGGCAGAGAGAGATAAAACGGCAGCAGATTCGGCTGAGGCGCCGGACAGAACTGGGTTGGCGTCTTTATCGTCTTATTTAAAACATGAGGCGACAGTCGGTGGAAGATGCGGTTTTGCACAGGCTTACAGCCTCATCTGGGTGTTGTCGGTGTTAAGAGTTGTACCGGTAGGAATGGAAGCAGCTCAATCCACTGGGGAGAGAAACCCAGTCTTTAATGTGCCACAGCAGTATCGTTTAAGACCCAACTGACAACATAGAGAAAGGAGAACTACACTGCGGAAGAAAAGAAGTACCGAGCAAGAACCACCAACTTTTCTTGAAACGGGCTTAGAAATCCGGTAAATGGAAAACAGAAATTTGACCTAGTATATAAATATATTCAGAAATGTGTAAGATAAAGGGTGCTTCGTGAGATGACGCAATCCTTTTTTAACTTTGGCTCATTTAAAGTCGATACAGGAGGAGTTCTGCTGCTTTGCAACTGAAGGTCAGCTGGTTCACGCGAGTAGAAAAGGCTCAAGCGACGTTGTTTCATGAGTTTTCTCTAATTATTCTCAACGCCGCTGCAGCGCTCACGTGGGAGCAGGCAAACCGGATGACGCCAGCGTGAAAGGGGTTCAAGTTCGCAATAGAAAATTCAGAGAGAAAACCGCAATTTATTTTATAGCCACGTGCATTTCTAGAATAATTTGTTTGTGTCTTTCTCCTGCTGTGAAGAAAGGTGTTGTTCGTCTACCTGATTCCATTGAATGCAGCATGACGATATGAATCCGTTTTTTTTTTTTTTTATATAAGATTATTCTGCGTACCATAGCTTTAGCACAAAGGACTTTTAACCAATTCAATTTAAGTTGAAAAGATAGACTGGCTCTCCCACCAGTGACTCTGAACCAGGGGAAGGCCGACAGTGTGGCTTCCACGATAGCGGCACGAGCAGACAGCCTCTTATCACCCCGGGTATCACAAAGTCAAACCTCCGCCATGCCGGAGGAAAAGGGCGAGAGAGCAACAGAAGAAGACGGAGGGAGCGAGAGAGAGAAGGAAAAAAAAATAAGAGACAGAGAGGAAGAGGAAATGTCAAACTGTCTGGCCTTTTCTTGGCCCACCACGATGTCTGTCTGAGAAATTAATCTTCTGTCATCTTTAGATGGGGATCTCTCACACATATCTGTCTCCATCCACTCCTCCCTCCATCCGTCTTTCTCTTGCATTCATCCGCCCTCCTTTCTTCTACACCTCCTTTTCCCTCCACTCTTCTTTTAACTGCACTTCCTGTGCTGATATTTACAGCGTCTCCATCTGAATTATTTCTCGTCTTCCTGTGTTTCCAAGCACAGGATTCTCTCTCTCTCTCTCCCCTTCCTCTTCCCCCCTGTTGAAGCCACTCTCCCCCTGCCTGGCTAGTTATCTTCTACCTGTATCCCTCCATCAGTCCGTCTGGCCCACAGCTCAACACACTGACATGCACAAACACAGGCAGGCAGCTCAAAAGGGGCCCTCGCATCACACACAGCTATCAAGCTTTCCATTCCTCTGTAATCTGTCATATTGTTATCAGCGGGACTGTGATGTGTTTTTTTGGGGTATTTTTCTCAATATCTTTTTTTATTTTTGTGGTCCTTTTCCCTCATGGCTTAAGATGTGACCCGGTGTGGTATTTCATATCTTATCTGCCATAAGAGACGACATTTTGATCGCACCTCCCGACCCTTTTATAGCGGAGATTGCGTCTGTAAGATCTGTAACGTACATTTTATTTATCTTTTGATAATTTGTTTAAATCTCGTTGGTGACAAAGAAAACCACAAATGTCGGATGGGATTGTTCTGGACTTTTTTTTGCCAGTAGACAATTCTAATAGAAGGTTATTGTTCGAGTGATTTTATTGTATTTTTAAAGAAAGTTTAGACCCATGAAAGGCTCTTAAAACCGGTTTTCCTTGAGGAGATTCGTTTGATTCCACTTCTTTCCATTGCCATTTCCTGTTTACAATTTAACAACACTAATAATGGTCCCGACGCAGTTTGTAGGCAAGTGTTATCGCTCCGATGCTGTCGTTATAATGAAACGCCGCTCGCGGATCAGATGACTTCAGTGGATGTTTCCGCCCAGTGATAGAACAAGGACCAGGACCCCTCATTAAAAATAAGGAAAAAAAAGAAGCTTATGATGATGACAACACTGACCTATGTCTGGAGATCTAAATCTCCGGTGGAGCGCCATATTTAAATCACCGTCAGGTTAAGTGCTAAATTGGTTGAAGAGATCATGTGGGTGGCTCAACTTCTGCCTGTCAATCGAGTATGCGCAGACACATTGCTGCACGAATAGCTCGACTCGAAACACCATCATTTAAGCAGCACTGTTTAACGTCCGAGCGCATGTGAGCTCGGCCAATCTGATGTGTTTTGATGAATCATGTCGCTACTGAAGGCGGCAGCTGAGTTCACAGTTCTGATCTGGTCTGTGGCTGGTGGAGGTCGCCGTCAGACCAGGTTTGGGCAAGGACCTCTACAATCAGTTCAGGGTCAAACTCTTTGACGGCCTTTCAGTTGAAGTCAGCGAAGCAAATGTGAAAACCTCAGTGTTTCGTGTGAATACATCCATCACATACAGCACCAAGAGGTGTGTGGGGGGGAGGGGAGAGTTGGAAGGAAAAGGAGAGATGCTTACGTGTTTCTCTCCTTCGATCCTCTTGTCGGCCTGTTGAACAGCCTCCAGGTACTTAAAATGCATCTCCATCAGTCGATCAACCTGGAGAGAGAATGAAACGGAAGCAGACAGAGAGAAAGTGAGAGAGGGATAACAAGAAAAATATTCACATTCGTCATCCATTGATTTGTTTTTAACCAATTGTTGACGGTTTAGGAGGGGGAGGATTTATCAAGGGGGTGAAACGAAGACAGGTATGGATACAATTTTCAAGAACCTAATTTGTTGTATTACCAGACAGCCACAGAGATTTACACGACACGGCGCGTTCAAACAGACTGTCATGTGTGGACAGCAGACGCTCACTCTGCTATACGGACGATGTTTTTGCACTATTACGGGCATGGAGGGAGGTAGACCGACCTGCGGAGCTATTTTAACCACTTTGAGGAGAAAAAAAAAAGGAGCTTTATTAACGGTTACTTTATATATTTTGTTTTAATCACAGGTCTCACAAGGGTTACTATATTGTAGCAAGTTAAATGAAGTTAAACAGCCATGTGGTTGCGGACATAATTAAGGTGCCGTTTTTAAAAACCTTTATTTTTTTGTCAGAAAATGAGGCGCTGGGGGCTTGGGCCGCATAAGGTTAACAGCAGACAGTCCATGGAGCAAGCCTCCAACCTCGCCGTTGCTGCGTCATAAAGTCCAAATCAACAACCAGTCACATCTAGTTATAACAAAACAATCCAACAAAACCGCCACACACACACCTGCTCTCCTACCTTAGACAACAGAGAGAAGAGAGAGCCAGGTGAGAAAAAAAAGATGGTCAATGAGGGGCACCGATACTAGACATTTGAAATTTTAATACATACATTACTACATCCTTAGCTGACACACACACACACACACACACACACACACACACACACACACACACACACACACACACGTCTATGAATCTCTCAGGCGTCAGGTTCTATCTTCTTCTTCTCCTTCTTTCGTACGCTGCCCCACTGACCAATCATACATCCACGCCATTTCACAGGCGCTGCACATCAAGGAATACACCCAACTTGTCAAACTAAAGATCTGATTTGTTGAAGTCCATGACAATCAACCACAACGTCCACTCCCCGTGTACTTTAATCTGCAAAGGCTTAAACTGCTTTGCTGACATATAGACACCGGGGAAAAAAAATCAAACCAGCTGCACTGCTGCAGGCTGCGGGCAGAGCAACACAGGAGCTGTGCAATGACAAAATGAGCTAATAGGGAAAAATAATTATAATACATGTCGTGTATTTGTGAAAAACAGTTCAATTATAAAATAGCTATAACTTTGGGATTCTGTTTGGGTCAGCAGAGAAGGCTTAGCAGGCCCTGACGGCCCGCCACTGCTGAAAGGTTAGTTTCCATCTGTATATGACACGGTATTCATATAACCCCTATATTCCCATTGTATTCAGGTTATTTCCCATTAATTCCCGTGGAAAGGTTCCACCTCGGATGTTAAATTTTTTTCCCACGACCAATTCTCTCGTGTGTTCCAAAAGAAAATAGCGTGTTCCTTTAAGAGGCCTTTGTCAATAAAAAGAACCACATTGAGAAAATCTCAAAAATATAGGACCCATTCCGTCTCAAGTAACTGCGACGAAACATAAAGATGTATGACACCCAAACGCCTCGGCGTCGGTATTCCTGATGAAGTGGATCTGCTGGCAATCAAAACACAGCAGATGGAAAAAGTGAAAGGAAGGAGAAAGATAAAAAGATGTTGAAAACCTACCTTCTCGCAGTCGTTCTCTGTGAACTTGTTGAGGAGTCGGCTTCTCTGTTGGGACTTGAGATTTCTCAGCATGGAGGCGATGATGGAGCCGACGTGTTCTACGGAAAGGGAAGCGAGACGTAAAGACGGAGCTTATAAGTGTATGCCTCAAAACACTTTTATATGGGTTTATGAAATGTTTATTGAAAGTAGCTGGCGCCCCCCTGTCCTATGCGCTAACGCATCGTGAAAGAGCTTGTGATATTTTTCCGGTAAACCCAAACAGGTGGGCGCTTGCACCAACACGCTGGTATGCTCCTCGGTTAAAAAAAACAGTGAAGTCAAAAAAGCTGGATCCTTCCCACCCACAGCCTCCAGGGAACAGAAAGAAGGACGGACAGAACAAATCGATTAGCACACAATTAGGGCCCGCGGCCAGCTGAGCATGGATACATAGATAGAAAGAAGAGGAGGAGAAAATGTTAATGACATTTTGAAAATCAATTTTCTTTTTTTTAGGGCACGCTGGAACATGCGTAACAGCTTTGGCTGTGGCTGAATTACATTTCTCACATTAAAAATGTGTCTTCGGCAGCTCTGGGGCCATTTATCGAGGGGGGGGGGGTCTAGAAATATGCTAATTGTCCAAATCGGCGGCAAAGACTAGTTAGTCCCATTGAGTGCCATTGTTAACCCAATTCACGCTATGCAAGATGTGTTATCTCATTCAGAGGCCTTCTTGCTCACAGGCTGCAGCAGCAGAAGACACTTGTAGGGTAATATTTCTCTATTAAATTGAATGAACAATACACTGTGCACACGGGGGGTGACACTGTAAAAATGTCTGGATACCCAGACCGAGGAAAAAATGTAATTGGACTTCATCAACAAGAGGTCAATATCCTCCCTCATCGAGGCTTTGCAGTTGCTAAGCAACAAGAGTACAGGAATCAATCCCATTTCTGCTTCTTTTTTTAAAAAAGGGTTTGCGTTTGCCGTCGGCTCCCTTTGTGCAATCCCCGCAGCGGTGCTTTGTCACACGACTCAAGGCTGCGACACCTGCTGACGCCAAAACCTTACAGGATATTCACATAACCACCGACGTCGTCAAGACGACTGGCAGCACCAAAAAGGCAGCGAAACGCACGGAAAGGCAATATAAAGCAAACAGGAGTCGAGTTCCTTAAGAAAGAAGGCCCGTTGGAACGTAAATCCCCCAAAAGCTGAAATAAAATAAAATGTCTGCTCTTGGAACTCTTCGGTTTGACTTCAACCAAAAGAGTCAACATAACCCCTCAAATATGTCAATGACTGTTGTATGGATTGCCATGAAACTAGATGGTCCCCAGAGGATGAGGCCTACTGACTTTGGAAAGCCTCCGACTTGTTCTTAAAGCGCGACCAGCGGGTTGATATTTTCAGTGGATATATTCATGTTCTGCTTGGAAAAGATAGTTTGGTGATCCCACAAGTTCTTTGTGCAGCTTCATCATCAGTCAAGCTTTAATACACATGGTTCAGGGGTTTAGTTTTCACCGATCAAATGAACGCTCAAATTAGGGGATTTAAGGCCGAAACACAAACCTTTTGATTTGGATTAAGGCGTTTGGTGTGTTTGCAGGGGAAAATGAAGGCTTAATTAAGGTTGTTTAATAGTGAATATAATAGTAAACGCCGCTCTCTACTTGTCTTTAAATATCATGATATTATTAAAACTGGCTGACTGGCATTACATGTAGTTAAAACGATGTGCTCTGGTTGTACAACATGTAGTTTCAGTCCAAGGTCCCCTTATTCTAATTTATTTCCTGTCTGCAATGACAAGGAGGCCAAGTGCCATTTCTGAAACGTTGTTACTTTATCAACTTGATCCGAGTGATAATTGATGTCGCCACCTCCGCACCCTGCCGGGGAGGCTATTGATCGCCGGCTGCGGCACGTTCTCTCCAAAGAGTTTAAAACCAAACAGATCCGTGAAGGGGTGGAGGCAGGATTACATCTTGGGTACAAGCCGGAGGGCAGGGCTGCGTTAGAGAGCTTTTTAGAAAGGTGTCCAATCAATACTTAATTTACATGCTTTGCTTCACACTCAAATCTTTTGTTTTAAAACAAGGAACAATTGACATAGTTTCCCTGTGATACTAGCAACATCTACCACAGAACCTCCTCAAGAGCCATGTCACAACAATCATAATCAAATAATTAAGACTATCAATTTAAAACGGACAAGCAAGACCGGTTTGTTGTACAGTGCTGCCAAACAATACTGGTATATTTATCAATAATAGTAATAAATAAAACATCTGTATGGTTCCCTTTTTTTACCAGCTTGTTCCTGCACAGCTTTTTGAACACTTAACAAATGGCACTAATATTAATTAATTCATATATTATTAATGAAAACTACATGGTGCCATCATAACATTGATTATACACGGCTATGTAGGCCTATTGTCCGTATCTGACCAGATGACTACATAGTTATTTCCATAAGGAATTGTGTTTGAGCCTGAAAGGTGCTTTGCCATGTTTGACGTGTTGCCTCCCTTGGTCTGTGTGGCTTTGAAACTAGTTTTACAGACGGGTCTCTGTGTGTCAGCAGGCTTTCCTTTACAGTCTGCAAGTACTTTCCAGATTACACTTCTGGCATCTTTTTTCCAACAAGCCGAGGACGGTCTGCAAAAGCTCCTGCACTCATGTCACCCCCAGCGATGACTGAGTGAGCGCTGCCCGTTGCGAGGGTGAGCGCTGGGCAGCCCCGCCTCCTTGAGCCCCGCCTCCATGCAGTCAATGCATGCAGGCAACATGAGTCATGACACGGGGCAGAGCAGTGAGTGCGCTCTGATCCACGCTATTTTAATAAAGTATCGATACTAAAAATATGCAAAATGGTATTGTTTTTAACGTACCTTTTTAGTATCGATATACCGTGCAACATTATCACGGCGCCCTTTTTGCGGGTTTTGCTATCAACGGTAGTTTTGCTGAAGTGACCAGTTTATCCCGTGCTGCTCTATTGACAATTCCTTCTGATCAATCGGTGGTCAATCGGTGCCTTCTAACAGAGATGCACCGATACCAATATCTGTCCTTTACCGACTCAAATAGCTGGATTGATTGGATTATTAGCGACAACAGACTGATTCGGTGTTGGATACCCTTATTTTAATACATAACAATTCAGTAAATTTGTATTTATTTAGTTACATTTAGTTTCACAGAATTGGGAAAGCTATGTTTAAGTCAAGCCTGGTGTTTCCTTCGACATAAAAGAAGGATGATCCCAGTCACTTGCACACAGGGAGTCATTCAGCTTTTTAAATAAACACAGGATACCGGCTCTATAATCAGTATCGGCTGATACCCAAACCCAGGCATCATATCGGGAGTGGAACAGTCAGATAGGTGGATCCCTACCTTCTAGTATCGGCTCAGCTCGCCTATAACCTTGATCGAGCTGGTACCAAAAACATGTACAAGATGCTAGCCATAACATTTTGCAAATGGAAAAGTAGAGCGATGCCGTACCATGCAGTGGAAATGCGTCAATATTGTTGTTGCATGTTTTAAATATAGAAAGATGATCATTACGTCCAGCAGTCTTCCCTAAATGTGTTGGCCTCGTTGTGTGATCTGACAATCGCTCTTCTGTGATTGCTGCAGTGTTGGACAAGAACAGCTGGAAATGTACGTTTGTGACTTTGAGGCCAGCTGTGGAAACCTGGGCTGAAAAAATGGATCAGAACGCCACAAGGCCATGAAGAAACATGCCAGGTATAATTCACAAAGAGACAATGTTTTGATAAATGCAATAGCTACGTGGTGTACCGCCTATCAATTTTCTTTACGATGACGCCGTATTATCTGCCTTGTTGCTGCTGTTTATATTCCTCTTGATGTAAATATAAAAACAGGAAGGCACTTCCATCTCTTTTGTCTTGTGTACTGCATTTCGTTGTGCAGCCCCATGTTTCATAATTACAATCAATTATCCTTGAAACCTGGAACTACCTTTTGCTCGAGGGATATTTGCATTCAGATTGCACGATGCATGTCCAAAGGCCGGCGTTCGCTCATTCTCCGCTAATCGTCCGCCGCTTGCGTCGTCTTTCCCTCAGGGGATCCAGAGCACTAAGTTAACATGCAAATAACCCTAAGTGGCCGGGATTTCACGGGTTGACTGACAGCTGAAGGGAGTGCTGTGCCGTTCGGAATAACAAGAGGGGAACAGATCGGTGGCGCTTTGTCGAGAGACCGGACTAACTGTGCCCTGGGGAGAGCAATCAGCCTTCCAGCACCACAGGCTAACCTCTCAGGGGTTTTTCAGAGATCACATTCGCTGTCTGAAGGACCAGGCATGAACTCTGGCTTGGAAATCTCAGGGGGAAAACAAAGTAAAGTGAAGTAAAGGACACATATCTATATGTATATGTATATGGTGTACAAGCTATTGCTATTTTCATCATAATGTATTATTTAGCGTAGGTAGACAACATCTTAGATGTGAAGTACAGAGTACACCGGCAGTGGGTAGATTAAAAAGGTGCCAAGGTATCTTGGGGGGGGGAGGCTTTATACATTCTCACATTTAGATGATTAAAATTAGCCTAATTTCTTGTTCTTTATGTTGCTCTTTTTAAGTCATGCTTAGTTTCCCCACGGCTTACTTTCACTCTGAATGCTGCACAAACATTGCGTTGGATCAATCTGCTACATTTACTACCTGTGGAGCATTTTCTGGAACATTCACTGGGGACCAAGGACCTCGTAAGAACTAAGGAACTAAACCTGCGATTTGACCAGGGCAATCAGGGATATATTTTAATTCCTGTACAAATAGTCCAAGGTGGCAGAAAAAAAAAGTCCTTTGTGAAAGTTCAGGAACAAATAGTGGTGGAAGCTGCAGTGATGAAGGTCATTGATTGGTGTGGGCTTTGCCGTCAGCTTCCGCACCAGTTTAAAAAAAAAAAAAAAAGAGACAAAGGTTCCTGAATTATTGAAAAGGCTCCTGGAAAAGTTATTGTGGGGAAAAGAGCCACAGGGGCAGCTCTCCAAATTGAACTGAATTCTCAGAAGGCTGTAAGTAGAACGCTGAACAAATGTCTACAGATTGTGTAATGCAGCATCCAGCACTGCTAACTAAATGAGGCACCACATACTCTGTACCAGTCCAGACTACATTGAACAGTATGGCCGCTTTCATGCCAAGAGATATTCTGGGACAACAGAAGGAACACTTTTATTTTGGTCTGTATGCAAACTACATGTCCCCCTTTCAAAATAACTGATTCCAAAAAGTTTTAGCTATTTATGTCCAACTGAGAGTTAGTCGCGCCTTTCTATCGTGAGGAATAATGTCCATGTATGTTTTGCAAACTGATGTTAGCAGTGTGCTAACTGTGTTCGTTTGGCATCTTACCTTTACCCAATACTATTTTTCTTCTCAATTGACCATGAACGCACCAGAACGTAACCTTTGTTGATAGTTGTAGGCTCCATTATTTAGCCAGGCAGGACTGAACATAGTTCACCTCCTGGCGATTTAAAAAGAAAACGGAGGCTCACAGTGCAGCATTATCAGGGGAACAGTAGGGAGCTCTAGAGGGTTTAGCCACATGTGTGTAGTACTAGTTTGCACATGTACAGCTTGGATCGGGTTAACGAGGGACACGTGTTGTTGGAGTTCATGTGTGGCGTTAATGAGCTGTTAAACAATATAATAACGTAATGTTGTGTTGGTGCTTAGACTCACGTACTTGGCGATACCCGATCTAGCATTTTAATGGGTTTCTGAGGCAGTCCGGATGGTATTGGCACCACTCTAATTTAAGAAAGAAAGAAAAAAGAAAGGTCCCCATCTTCGGAGAGACCAGAACGGCATTCTGTCAAACTAAAGTAAAACTTTAGCCATTAAAGAAAAAAATATAAACTTTTTAAATTCGCCCTCTTAGTCTGTGATTGTTCTCAGATTAGATATCCGTTGGATTCAAAACCTTTCCTGTACTACTTAATGCACACTACGTTTCCCCCAAATGTCGAGCACATCCGGTCCTCAACGGAATATTGAAGGGTAAAAGCTGTCATACACAACTAATTATATCTCGGTATTATATTGCGTGGGAATTTGCAGAGATGGAGCACGATCAATCGCCACCAGTAGGAAAGACCAAACGTGAAGATGGCAATTTGATTTTTACATTTTTTTCACCGGGGGTCTAAAGGCAAATCTCTCCCTCTGAAATACACTAATAATAGGATTACACAGCGTGACTCTGACAACACAGATTACAATCAAACTTGAGTCGTGTAAAAAAAATGTTTCTGATCTCGATCTGAGCCGAAGGCGTGCGCTTGGTGGTGGGAGGGGAGACGATCAAATGAGGCCTCCGTTTGATTTCCACGCTTCTCGACTAAAGTGTCTGACGCAAGTTTTTTATCGACGAATCCAGAGACGGACCCGTTTCTCTCTTAACAGACACTTATCTCGCCTTATACATTCGACTCTGCAGCTCACTAAATCTCCATTTGCTAATATCAGAGGAGAGATACTGGCGATAAAGTAACAGCGGACTGATCTAATGCCACCTTTTATCTTCGTAATGAAGCTGCCGTCATTTGAGGGGGTGAAACGTTTTAATAGGAGCCTCTTGTATCCATCTCCCCCCCACTGCATACTCCCAACACCACTGTGCACGGCCACAGAATGTGACTATGTTCTCCTTTCCTCTGGCATGCCTCACTCATTGCCTCTTCGAGTGCTTTCATTAGAAAAAAAGGGTCACGGCGAGGGCGTTCAAAAACACATCAACGACAGAGGTCTCTCTCTCTCTCTCTGACTATTGCGCCTCACCGTGTGTAAATTAGCTGTTTACTCCTGCTCCCACTCTTCCGCTCGCTCGCATCATTAGCCGCCTAAATATAACAAGCGGCTGCCACCAATTTCCATCACCAAAAATAAATAAAATGCTTTGCTGGTAATGACGGAGCACACACACCGATAAACTGACACCCTAA
Organism: Taurulus bubalis; assembly: GCF_910589615.1. Lineage (NCBI taxonomy): Eukaryota > Metazoa > Chordata > Actinopteri > Perciformes > Cottidae > Taurulus > Taurulus bubalis. The sequence continues at coordinate 23,046,314 of NC_136599.1, read as the reverse complement.
AAAAGAAAAAGGCGAACGGCAGCGTCGTGACAGGAATGTTGAAGAAATGTAATTTCTTCTTCTTTTCTTTCCACTTACAACGTCTCTATTAATTAAGGCAATGTGACCCCGGCAATCCCCGGCCATTTGGGCGGTGTCAATTTCAGACAGGACTTCACGGGGATCAATCTGTGCGCCGAGGTTTGTGACAGAGCGAGAGGCACAGCGCTCAGTATAGCAGGACGGAGAGGTCTCTGCCTCCTAATTACTTTAGCTTGAAGCGGCCGATGGCTAATTAATCTACAGTGTCATTGTGTTATTGTGGAGAACCACTTGATTCACAGCATTTTCAATTAGTCGTCTTGGGGAGAGAAAGGTGGGGGCAGAAATCATATTTGTTATTCAGATGGTCTGAGACGAGTAAACATCAACCATTTAGTCTGTGTACTTATTGTATTCAATTTCTTAGTGTTCGGTTATTTATAGTATCTGTAGAGTTTAATTACCTATTTATCATATCTTGTATTTTTTTTGCTGTTGGCTCTTGTTTACGGGGGGGGGGGGAAGCGTAAATGCCGAACAGCATCACTCGTCGAGAAGCTGACAAACTATGATCATTATGGGTTTTAATTATTCTTTTGTAAATACCCAAGTGTACATATACATATGCTATGCATAGGAAGGCCAGTTGTATAGCTTCTCTCTCCCACATAACTGCTTTAAGTTGTGCTAACATAATTGCACAAGGGTTTACTAATCCTCCATTAGTCTTCTATGCGATGAGCAAACACAATGTACCATTAGAACACAGTGATAGTTGCTGAAAATGGCCTCTATACACCTATGTAGATATTTCATTAAAAACCAGACGTTTCCACCTAGAATAGTCATTTACCACATTAACAATGTATAGTGTATTTCTGATTAATTTAATGTTATCTTCATTGAAAAAAAAAACAGTGCATTTCTCTGAAAAATAAGGAAATTTCTAAGTGACCCCAAACTTTTGAACGGTAGTGTGTGTGTGTACATATATTTTGTAGACTTAATACATACAATATGCAATACTGCTATACTATACTGAATATTGTTTTGCTACTACTACATTTCACTTCATAATATTACACGTATATGCCATAATATGCATAATGTACCAACCTTTTTATTTGACCATATTATGTCATACTGTTATACCACTTTACTTTGAGGAGGCGTCACTGTTAGTCTAGATAGAACACTGAATAATGTTTCCACCAGTAAACCTGAACATGCACACCTCTCTCTGTGTGACAGCGATTATAACCACATAACTATATAGATTATAATTAACTGGAGGATACACTTTTTCCTTCACGTAGATCTTAAACCCTTAAATATAAACAGGAGCCCGGCCACCCTACGGAGGAAACGCATTTCTTTTTTTTTTATTAAAATAAAAGTTGGATAAAATCTCCATTGTCCTCTCCTTATATGTAGTGAGGTGTCGGTAGGCAGAACTGCAGTGCCGCTGACTCGCCGCTCTCCTGTCTGACGTCACACGCTGCCACGGACTCTCCGCCGCCAGTAATCTCACTCGCTGTCTCTCCAACAACGTTAGCTAACGTGTTAGCAAGCTGACTAGCTTGCTATTATTAAACTGGTGGGAGGGAAATGAAGCCGCTGTAGACATCTTAACGCTGATTGGCCAAGACTCGCGACGTCAAAGATCTTCTCTTGCTAAGATGATCACGACCTCAGTTTTTTTCCCGTGTCCCACTCCAATCTCAGAAACGGCGGACAGTTGAACCCCCCCTCCCAAAAACAAAAACTCTTCGGATCTACGTGATTCACGTGGATGACATATTTTGGTTTCAAAACGGCGAATTTCGCCAAAAGGTGAGGGATTTTCATGTGTGAGTTTAGAATGTCCATCCCGACACTTCAAATAACTGTTTTAATGTTAATCGCGTGTTTCTTAATCTTCTAGTTTATGATTATGAATCCATCCGTGATCACTTCCGACGTTACGAGAAGTATAGGAATTTGTGGAATTCTCCTCTCGGAGACATTAGAGGGCGTGGCCTCAGATTATTAAAGGGTTTCATAAAGACGTATTAAAATGAACACCAATATCGTAAAACTGACACCTTGCTTTAGTTTGTCCCTGAAGTAGGAGGCTCGTGATTCTGCGAGATGTCTTGGACGTATTTGCGTGTAGAGAATTAGTCTACATTTATGTGGCTTTAAAGTATCCTAAAGTGCCTTTGCAAGCAGAATGTGTGAACAAACAGCAGTGGACGCCATCATCGTACCGATTATCACCAAGAAAAACTAAATGAAAAAATACATATCATCTTATTGTACAATTTGTTCTCTTCTGCAGGGCTGGGAATCCCCACTGGATTAATCAAACTTAATTAATACAGATGAGAGAGAGAGAGAGAGAGAGAGAGACCACATTTTGGCAGGTGGGTAATTAAACAAAGAGCAGAGCGATGGACACGTTTCTGCCTCTGTCTTTCACTCTCTTTTCTGTTTTTCCCATCACGTGGACACCCTTTCCGTTTCTCTCTCTCTCTCTCTTCCTCTTGTTTGTTCTTCCCTTTCCACACCCGGAGACAAGAGGTGTTCAGAGAGTGCAAGGTGAGAAAAATAAATAAAAAAATCAATCAAGATTGGATCGATAGCGTAAACTGACAGACCGAAGAGGCAGCGAACCGTGATACACAAGCAGATTAGGATCGAGTGTCTGCGTGAAGCGGGTGTGACTACATGTTGCAGAGCTGGGAGGGAGGAGAGAGGAACCAGTGGTGATTAGTGCAGTAATTCAAATTAGCACAGTTAGCAAACTAAAGGCTTCTTCATAGGACAAACAACAACAAAATTATGCAATTCGGAGGTTAGAAAGCCCCAACACCTACACCATCGACACCTCAGGCATTATCACATTATTAGGCTTCAGTTAAATGTTAGATGGAGCCTTTAAATCTGTACATATAACAACTTTTCTTCTATATTAATGCTACTGCTTAGCTTCATGTGCAAGCCAAGCTGTGTAGAGTGTATAGAATAGTTTAAAACTTAAAACTAGGCATTAGCGATGGGGAAAAAATTATATAATAATAATCAAAGCAAGATTCTTATCTTCTAAGATTCTAGAAATTAGATTTTGCGGCCCCAAGAATCAAAATCGCATCGAGAGATACTAAAAAGTGCGTTTCACTATCTAATCAAATGACGCCAATTTGCAGCGCTTGAACTAGTCCGCAATCCAGATTTCCCCCGAAGTGAAAACCTAAATTCCAAATCCTATGCTCACCGTTTGCGTGGAAGCCATTGATTTACAAGCAACTGGTATCTCGTTCCCTTGGTGGTTTGGTTTCTATTGGTTTGTTACACTAAACTGTAACGGGTCAAAACAGAGCGACATCGTTTTGCATCCGATCGCTGGTTTTCATGGAGAGATCACACCTGCTGTCGTCTTTGTTCTAATTAGTGACTGACCTTCATGCTCCTTCTCTGAAGCAGTGACTTTCTTCATCTTCTTGGGGGTTTTCATGAAAAGGGGAAAGATGGTCCGGAGGCCCAGGATGTCCACAAACTTATGACAGTTATCCGCTCCCTCTGGTCCAATCATCCCATGGTCCAGGACCTTCAACGCGCTGGTTCGAGACATCTTCTTTTCTCTGCACGAGAAAGAAAGAGAGAGAGTTACTTCAATACAATACAATACATATGAAGAACGTGCATATCATGTAATCAGTTAATTCTTGCGTTCCAATTGGACAGTATTTTTAGCCAAATCTGAAGACATCACCTCCAGGCGTTTCGCAATCACGCCAAACACCCTTGCCTATTGTACCTGTCTAGGGTCTGCGTGACTCCCTTCACCACCTTTTAGTTTCAGGCATGGACAGTTTTGTTGACAGTTACTGTAAAAGAACTTTGAACTGGGCAGGAGTCTCAAATGGAATACTTCATTTGATACTGATGCTTCTGTTTGAGTAAACAAGACCATCAGCGAGAAGATAAGATATCTCTATCCAGTTATTCTTAATGCTCGTCATCGGCTTTCGGATTCCGTGCAAAATCGGACGAAATCCTGCATTTTCACCAGAAACTCCGTCGGCTCAGACTCCAGCTACAACAAAATCAAGAGTATACCATCAGCTACATTTCTAATTACTATCCTCATCATCAAAAGCTAAGCAACTTTAAACAAGATTCAAACAAAGCATTTATTTCCACGTTAATCCTGAAAACCTGTTTCAAGGTAGATAAACTATTTCGTAAGATGATCTGTCAAAATGAATACATCGTGATGACATACATCCGTTTTAATATCATCAAAGCATTGGCACGGTGAGAGGGACCAACCGTTTCATGCTCTGTCTACATCCCCCCCACTCCACGCCTACTCTCGGGAAATGTAGCTGTCTGTCGCCGTGTCACCTCCTCCATTCCCGCCAATGACAGATGACAGTGTTTATCTCAGAGAAGGGACACATATTTCAGGCAGTTGAGTGTGGTTCTCCAGACAGACACGTTATATATATATGATGGACGACTGGAGGGGCCGGGGCCCGAGGGGGAGGAGGGATACACAGTGTACTTTCTGTAAGGAAACTAGGAAATTCAGTTGCGAGACAGGTGACTTAACTCAGCGTCCTGGTGCCGCAAAACTATGCCGTCGTCGATGTCTAGTGGGCACGACAGCAGCAGTGGGTTTTTCATTAGACTCAAATTCGTCGTGTCTGAATCACCTGTACCGACTGATTGGACAATGTCAACCCCAAGCTGTACACTCACAAGCGTTGGAGGTGACATGCTCGCGGTGAACTGTAGCTACTGTTTCTTAGACATCTGTAAAAATCCCCGTTTTAGGGGTGAAGTCTGACAAACATTTAACTCTGCTGGGAATTCATCAAGACGCCAGGTGTGAAATCTGTATGGAGCACAGGGCTGGGGAGGAATAGAAATGGAGTTTTTGATGGAAAACCAATAAATGTGTCTCAGTGAGTGGAGATGATTTTGTGTGTGTGTGTGTGTGTGTGTGTGTGCGTGTGCGTGTTATGTTGCTCTTTGGTATTCGTTTGAATTCATTTTTTGGCCGCATTGTGTTTCGGTTAGAAAGCCAGAGCTGACAACTATAATGAAATTGAATGGAACTCTGATGAGTTAAAAAGGGACACTAGAGCAACGTAGTATTGCGCTCTTATTAAGTTGGGGGGCTCACAAGGGAAAGGTAAAAAAACAAACAAACAAAATATATATATATATATTTCCCACAATGCAACTCAATAACAGCATCTTTCTTTCGACTGTCTTTCTCTGACCGGCAAACGTTCACACCTTTCAAACACCACACCTCCAGTTCGTAAAGCACCCAGAACAGAAAGATAGTACCTCACATTAGTACAGAGAGTCTGTGTGTACGATACATGGATGTGTATAAGCCATAGCTATGCTACAAACAGTAACAGTGCTGCTGTATACACGCCTGCATGACATTTTGGAGAGTGTTGACAGAGCAGCTACAATGTTAGAATAACTTAGCACGGATCAAGCCGAACTCCATTCAGAAAACAGAAATTTGAAAAGATGTTTGCTCGTCGTTTCGAGGACAGATCTGACAAAGCACGAAGGCAGACTTTTTACAAATCTGCATTATCGTGTCGTTATTCCGGGGCGTCCTTTTTCATCCATTAGTTGCAAATAAATTACAGCCAAAGTCTGTTTGTTTCTCGATTCACACCGCTGGAGTAAACCGGCCGACGCGTGGCTCGCTGGTTACAGTGAGCAGCTAATTTGCTTCGATTCTGGTGCGAACGCCGTACCACACAAGTGGAAATCCCCCTGTGCTTACCAACGTTCATCTCATTTCAAACAGAGCTTATGTTCGATTATAATACGGGTAGATCAAATCAAGCATTCTGATTAGTTGAGAGTGAGTCACGGGGTGTACTTTATTCAGCCATAAAGTACTGTACAGCCTGTTTACATATAAAACGTTCCATATCAGTGCGCACTTAAAATAACAGGTTGATTTAAATTGCGCGACCGTTAGCTGTCATTTCAAGCTTGACAGTTACCAAACATGTTTCGTGTAAACTTTGATATTTTGGGGGGATGACTTTTGATGAGAATATCAGCGGTGAATAATGTATTTGTGGTCCCTGTTCCTGCTGTACAGTCAAACGTTGATACGGCTCACCATCAGGAGAGCAGAGCAGATAACGCTGTGAGAGCAGACTAGTTAGCGGGGAGCGAGTGCATAAAACTGGAAACTAAGATGAGGAATGAAAAGGGTTTGATCACAAAATCGTAATATTTCCAGTAAGAGATAATTACGTCGGTAATTTCCCGACGTGAGGCAAGTTCTCTAAACATCATAGAGGAGAAAAATGACGGAAAAAAAGACGGAGAGCTTACTATTACTATTTATAAAGTCGCATGTAACCGTATTATAAAAGCAATAAGGTACTCGAGGCAGTACTGTATCTACAATAATGTACAGTTCAAGAGTTTGCTAACAACACCCTTGAACAGTACATTATTGACGATACAGTACTGTCTACTAACTATCACTCAGGGGAAAAAATATATACATATTCTAAATTAGCAATCAGAAATTAAACTCATACAAATTCACAATTTGTTTCTCAAACAGTCATATCCTGGTTGGTTTTTCCTCTGTCTTCTTTCTCTGTTTCACCAGTGGATGATTTACCAGAAGAAGAAAATGAGAATAAAAAAGCTTTTTCCACGTAATAATAAGATATTGATCAGCCTTAAATCTACGTGTCCAATGATGTGATTATCGGCGCAGGGGTGCGGCAGCTGTGGAGGATCATAAACGTGTGTAATGTGTCCTGATGATTCTTTAAGGTCACCCCTCCACAAACTGATGTTTGATTGATTGCACCGGCGGTCTCGCCAGGCGATACAGCAGGCAGACTGTGTTCTGTGCCGAGATATTTTTTTAGCCTTTATAATTTTTTGCTTTTTGAGAATAGCACTGAAGCACTCATTGCTACGTGTTGTAAACTCTGCATTCCAGCAGCGCTTCAGTATGTTTGAGGAGGTGAAACACCGGGGGCATAGTTCATACGTCGTTCGAGATTCTGCAAAAACAAACCTATTAACTGTGACATTGCAACAAATGTTTTTCTTCTTTCTCCGAAAATGTTGGCTTTAGGGTTCAAATATGAACAAAACTGTCAGCAATTATCCCAAGATATTTTTACCTCGGTCACGAGCCGTGTTATCAGAGTATACAAAGGCGCCCATTTTAGCATCAATACCTGCTGAGCAGTGTTCTTTAACTGCAACAATAGCGTGCAATAATTCCCCCACCAAGAATAGTGCAAAAACAAAGAATCAAGGTACAGACAATACATTCTTATCGTCTCTTGACGGTTAAATATTACCATCCCCAATTTCTATAATTTTGCCCCAAACTTAGAGTGCAAAGAGCACAGACCATAAGCGCTGTGTGAACATTGGTGATCAAAAGGTGGATTTATACTTGTGTGCCGAAGGACATCTTTTGTCTCGCGAGGCCATTTGAGTTCATTTTCATCAAACGCACCAGAGAGAAATGGGGTCTTCACCTCCGTGTAGCAACACAGAAACCAGCGTTTCATCAATCAGCCGGCTGCACATTTGAAACAATGCACATAAGGAAGTTCTGTCAAAATGAGTGGTTATTTCAGTGTGGGAACTGAAGATATGTTTTATTATAAGCTCCTTCGACGGTTTTACAACACGTGATTGAACTACATTTTACATGTAGTGGTACTTAAGGCCCGCGGAGGCAGTATTTCTAAAAATAAAATGCCTAACATTAAAAGGCGATACAATGTCTTGCAGCTTTACCATACTCCACTGGTCATCGGCTGCTCGTGGAAGACGACAAGCAAGGGAGCACAGATTTGTTTTGCTTCCTGTGGATGAAATGCACTCAACACTCCCACATTAGAGCGAGCACTGGGAGCCTCACCTGAGCATGAGATTCATCAGCTGAAGCCCTTCCCCTCTGAGGAAGCGGTCCCGATTGGCTGCCAGCATGAGGCAGGAACACAGAGCGTCGAAGAGGTTCTCCATCATCTCCTGCTCCTCGGCCGTGGACGGGTTGTGACGCTTGAACACCTGACAGGGAGCGAGGGCAGGCGGGCGAGGAGGGAGAGAGAGAGAAAGAGAGCACAGAGGGAAGACAGCGTTTAGAACGGAAACGCAGGTCGGAAAATTCTTTAAAAACAGTGGCAGCTTGTGAAGTGGTTCATTAGAGCAGTTTTTGGAACATGGGCGATGTGAGCCCCTTTTAATGATGAGAAGGTATACGTCCAGACAGAAACAGTAGCAAGGGTCGTGCTGTAATTAAGAGAAGAGACAGGCTGGGAAAATGCTAACAGCCACAACCAAAACGCTGGTCAATGAGAACTTCAGCTGTAATTTGTATTTCTGCTTCAGATTGTGTGAGTAGGGGTTAACCCTAGAACACTAACGTCGGGTGATTTTCACCCGAGCGAATGTTGTTATGTTATTTTCATTGTGTTGCGTGGGTCCTTGTGTAGCTTCATGCTCCCTCACAGACGTTATTGAAGGTCGACGTGTCTCTCTGCTCCAATCCCTGTTTGTTTCAACAGGCACGTGTTCGGGTGATTTTCACCCGACGTTAGTGATAGAAGGCAAAACAATTCCGGATGGGTTTTAACATTGAAGAGAGACTTTTCCTTCACAGAACAAGACTTGCATGTCCCGGGAACATGTGGACCAAATAACAAGTTCATAGCTCCTTTATTTATAATCATTTTTTATTGACGATTCCCCACGTTTTCACCGGATTTTGAGCCTTTTTTGAGGGTCTCGCTGTGATACCTGTTTATCGTTTTATGAGAAGTTCTATAGGGTAAAATAAAAGAAGAGTACTTCAACTTGCCTTGTATTGTTGTATTTGAATATATTTCGATGAGAAGTATATTTTATCAGGTACATTATGTCGGGTGAAATTCACCCGACGTTAGTGATAGTGTAATTATTTTTAACGTTAGTGTTCTAGGGTTAATAGTGAGGCTGAAAACAGGGTTGCTTCGGGGTACAATGGGTTTTACACTGCTCATAGTAAATCTTTGGTCAGAGAAGTGCTCATGTTTGAAGAACAACTGCGAGCTAAAGCAAACTGCATACTAAAAATAGAGAGCAGAAGCAAAACAATCTTACAGATAGTTGCTGCAGTAACACATCAATGCCATCCATCTCGCCCAATAATTCTCTGGTATCTGTGGAGGAAAGAAGAAATGCAGACGGAGGACTAAGAGATGAAAATGGAGTAACAGGACAACAGAGAGATTAAATTGAGACGGTTGCAATAATAAACAAAAAAACATTTGAGTGGCGGAAGGGAGGACAGAAGTGGATAAATGGACAGAAGAAAAAAAGAGGAAAAGATGTCGAGAGGGATGGAATGACAGAAGGCATGCAATGAGCATGAGCACTGACAAACACAGCGGCTGCCATGGACCTTCACAGAGAGAAATGAGGGCACTGAAAAATATACATCCAGTTATTACATCTAGGCATGAGTATTAAAATGTGTTTTTTGTTTCATTTAAAAGTTACATCTTCTTAGCAGCTTTAAAAGGCTGTGAATGGCAAATGTCGTCAAATGAAGGTTGTCAAAAACCCCAGTAATCCTGTAAATGGACATCAGATCGACGTGTGCCCGTGTTTACAATATGTTGCGCTTTGCATTCATGACTTTGTTGGCAGTGAAGCCTTCAGAAGTCAATGTGAAAAATTATTTATCTTTAGGGATAACTAATTAGTGAGGCCAAGATGCTGTTCTCATTGGCAGCAGCACTGTTTAAAGTTGAATTTGACAGCAGGAAGCAATAATTACGTTCAAATTAGCACATCAAGGACGTTCCCAAATTGTCATTTCCTCTAATAGGAGCCCAGTGATTCGCCTTATTCTTACTTCAAGACGCTGACAGTAATATAATAGGGAACATTATTCACGCGGGTGAGTTTCCTTTGAGAAGAATATATTCTTCTTTTTCTTTTTTTGTGAAATTGTATTTTGTATTTGAAGGGCAGGATGAATAAAAAAGGCAGAAGAGAATGAGTGTAAAATGAGACCAGACTCCCACTGAATATCAATATGGCTACGTACCATTAGTGAGAACCCATCCAAGGACCTGATAGTCCTGTGGCTACCTGAGGCTTTACAGGGTTTTAGTGAGGGAGGGCGGGCGGGAGGAGGTGGAGAAGACAAACACAGGGAGAGAGGAAGAAGAGAAGGGAGACAGGAAGACTGAAGAGGAATGGGAGAAAGAGGATTGGAAGAAAGATTGGAAACATGAAAGGGAATATTAAATCAAAGGGTGATTGAAGGAAATGACAAAGAGAAGGACAGAAAGAAGAGAGACAAGGAAAGAACAAAAGGAAGTTACTGGAAGCAGAAACTAAATTGAGAGAGTTCCAGGAGTGGAAGGGAAAGGAGGGGAGGAACAGACAGAGAAGGTTGAAAGAATAATCCAAGACTGGTAGAGAAAAAAAGAAGAATAGAGGAAGCAAGAACCAATAAAGAGAGAAGGAAAGGGAAAAAGGAGGAGGGGGGGGTGGGGGGGTGACAGTGCACTGTGTGTCCGTTTGAGAAAGCTGAGGGGTGAAGGGGAAGATAAACTAACATCGTTTGGAAGCCACAAACCATTTAGTGAGGCACACTTACTGTCATTGTTCTGCAGCAAGATGGCCAAGATTTCACTGCAGTACAACTTGTTAGCATCAAACGGTATCTTTGCCTGAGAGGGAAAGAGACCAAATTCCAATTACCACTCATCTTAAGAAGCTCCATTCTGCAGAGTTTTAGGAAATAGTCTTGTAATCTACAACTAAATATGCATCTTTTTGAAGCAGAGATCCTGCCACATACATTGTATTTGGTGCTTGTGTGAAGCAATAGCAACTTTTAAATCTTGTATCTGTTAACCTGTAACAACCATGTGATCCAGAAGTTATCTGCAACCTAATTAAGTTGTATTTTTCCAAACTTTTCAATATTCATAAAGGAGTTGAAAGTGTGGTTGCTACGGAACTACTGAGTAAATATGAATATCTCAAAAAGACTTGCATTATTCTTGTAATGAGCCTTAAAACATGATTCAAGATAGAATGTTACATAAAGCAAGTCATGGTAAACTGGGCGCGAGTGTTTTTATTTTCATTTACTAGAAGAACCTGCCTGAATACGACATGTGGAATTGAGGGTTTTGCAGTAAAGGTAAAGAAAATAACACGGGTGATTATTTATTTGTAAACTATCAATCTAGGGACCAGAAAACTACCCATCACAATGTCCTATAGCCCAACGGCAGTCACCGAATCAATTGTTTTGTCCAGTCCAAAACTCAAAAAATATTCAATTTATTACCTTAAATATGATTATTATATATAATAATAATAATAATAATAATAATAATAATAATAATAATAATATAATACATTAGTATAATACCACGAGTATATCTTGATTTTGTTCTTAAATAATGACAAATTAATTCACTCACTCAATATTTGCAGATTAATTTTCGGTCAATCGACTAAGAACTTAATTGACTCATTGTTGCGGCGCTAAAACACGTCTCACCTTGATTCTCTTGAGCAGCCACTGCATGAGTCCCTGCTGAGCGGCCTCGGTGCACAGGACCGGTCTGAACTCGGCCATATTCTCTGTGATGGCTGGGGAAAGACGCAAGATCAGAAATCAAAATTCAACCCTTCGTGTTCGGTGTCTGCCCTGCACAAAGTTTCCCTGAGCAAGTCAATGTACGAGCACAGCGCCGTCACTGAGACTTCCTGGTCAGAGAAGTCGGATGCACGGGATGAAGCGGTGGATCCATATCGGCACCGACGCTGATCTCATTAAGTGGACAGGGCCTCGACAAGACATGACTGATCCCCCACTCAATACATTTCTTCCTCAATGTCATCATAACATTCTGTGTTTCCACTATCTGGGAAAAGTATACATGTACAATATTTTATTGAACTGTTGTTCGTATATTACGTGGCGAAAAAGCAACACTTTTTTTCTAAACTCCAGCACTGCAAATAAAGGCATCAACCAATCAAGTTGTGCGGAACCGGCTGAGTTGCGTGGACGTAGTCATCGTGATGCCACCCATTGGTTTGTGGACTGACGTTATGAAGCCTCGAGTCCGGCCGTCTTGGACTACGGCCGTCGCCATGTTGCTAGTTTTGCAACCGATGAACGAAAGTTACCATATTTGGAGTCAAGTAGAGACGCCGGCTCAATCACAGTAATCCCGCCCTGAAGCATACTCTGCTTTATGATGTATTTGATTCTAAGTGCATTATGAACTATTATCATGTTGGATTGAAAAAGACACTTCTGCATCGGCTTCACTCAGCAAAACCGGTGGCTGCCGCCTGGTTTGCGCCATTTTTTTAAGAAACAATAATGCGTAGGCTCTGTAGTCCGAACAAAAATGGAGACCTTTATTATTCCTTTCAACCTTGACAAAGCTAGCGCAATGGATGTATGAAGAGAACTGGATGCAGTGTTAGAGGTAGGCACCCATTCATTCCGATGAAAGTTGCTCAGTGGCCCATGAAGGAAAATAAGTTTGACTTCCGAGTAGGGTTGGGTACCGGGAACCTTTGCCTGAGCCGATTTAAAAAATCATTTTTTACACTAATCTGTAATGTTGCACGGTATATAGATACTGAAAAGGTAGCGCGGTACCCGCACGTTAAAAACAATAAGATGTTGATGTATCATACTATTAAAATAGCGCGGATCAGAGTGCACTCCTGCGCTCTCTGTGTCCGCCTGCATGCAGCGCGGGGCTCGAGGGGGCGGGGCTTCCAGCGCTCACACACACACAGCGTGCGCACACAAAGACCGCTGGAGACACGAGCTTTTGAACGCCCGTCCTCGCCTTCATGGAACAAATCTCTCAAGTTGATATTAATGATGACGTGTAGTCCAGTAAAGCAGCAGTTTGTAGAATCAACAGTGTCTGAGTTCTGTTGCACACGGTCCCATCAGGCCACCTGATGCTTGTCTGTTCTTTTTTTAAATATATATTGTTTATAGTTTGAAGTTAAAAGGCTTGAAGCTGCAGTTTGAAGACAAGTGTTTAGTATGTATTTATTTATTCATATTTATAGTATACTTTAAAAGGTTAATATATTGTTCAATTTGAAGAAAAAAAATTGCCTTGGCAATAAAAAAAGTATCAGTTCAGGCACCGTTTAGGCACCGGTATCGTTTTAAAAGTATCGGTTTAGCACCGGTATCGTTTTAAAAGTATCGGTTTAGCACCGGTATCGTTTTAAAAGTATCGGTTTAGCACCGGTATTAGAAAAAACCCAAACGATACCCATCCCTACTTGCGAGTATAAAACTCTGATTACATTTACAAATTTGGGAGCTGGGACAGCAAAAACCAGATCACCTTCCACAATTAAAGCCATGACCAAATAACATTTGCAGGAAAAGGATTTTACATTTCCGTGTTGTTTATTGGCCTTGACCCTCGGTGTTTGAAGGCCTATAGACCGAGCATGTGGCAGTCAGTGTCGGAAATACACGAGGTCAAAACTGCCCCTAAGAAATATAATTTTGCCCCTGATATCACTAGGAGAGGGGCAAAAGATGCCCCCATAATTTCCTCTAATAATTCTGATAATTTAATGAACTTAGAAATGCGCCGTCCGCATTTAAATCAACCGTCTGGACTTCCCGTCACTTGTAGCGCCGCTGCTCTCACAGCTGTTGCGCAACACATAGGACAACATGCGCGACGCTCCATTCAGACGCACTTCCTCGCGTGCCATCCACCAAGCCGTGTGCGGCTACGGATAATATTATGAACCCAGACACGAGGGCGTTTGACGTTCCAATGTTTTTGGGATTTCCACAACAAGTATGAAGCAGAAAGAGTGGTTATTTCCATGGTGGAAGCCGTAAATAAAACCTGCACAGAAATAAGCCCCGCCCCCTCTTCGGCGCATCCAGCTCAATGACAACATTGATGACATGTTGGTCAGTTAGTCTGCTTGACAATCACATTTTGCTGCAATAAAAATGATTGAAGTGAGATGAAACTTGATCTTCTTAAATACAATATGTTGACAGTTTGCGGTGGAAAAAAGGGAATAAATCGCAATACTCAATATATCGCAGTATAAAATAGAATCGTGGGACCTCTGGTGATTCCCACCCCTAGTAGGTACAACGTGATTAAGGTAACAAAAAAATCAATAAATATAATTTTGAATTATAAGAAAAAGAAAGAAAAAAGTTATAATTGTTAATAGTTGTTTAAAAAAAATGTAATAACAAGGAATTACCATAAAGAAATAAGAATAAAATGTAATATGATTGTCTGATTTATGTTTTGTTTGTTCTTTTGTTAAAAAAATCTAAGAAATCACTTTGAATCTGTAGACTAGTGCCTAATAGTGTTATTGTTGCCATTTGATGACTATTGCTCATATACTGTAAGCCTAAATAAGTATATTTATTATTTTGAACAAAGGTTAAATGTTATTTCACACATTTCAAAAACTGCCCCCAATTTCTATTGAAATGCCCCTGGATTTCAGTCAGTGGGGCAAACATTGCCCCCTAAAAGATATGTAAATTTCCTACCCTGGTGGCTGTCACACATGACATGCTCGGGTGGTTGCGTGTAAGGGATAAAATCTGGGGGAATGATGCATTATTAATTCAGCGGGGAAGACAGGTTGAAGTGACATTTCTAAACTACCCAAAAGCAGACTAATCAGAAGAGAAAATACATTCTTCGACTCGTGTTTTCTTTCTGCTGGCATAATCATAAGTCAGTCGCATGTACAGATGCTATGCAAGCACACTTTGAAGGGGGAGAACTGAGAAACACGGCAGTCATCTCTTCGTCCCAGCGTCTTCTAATATTATCTATCTACATTAGAAAGCTGTCTCTGCCATATGATATCTCTATCAGAGCAGACTGCAGCAGGAGGGGACAGACAGAGAGGGAGGGAGAGAGACTGAGGTGATGAAGAAGAGGGAAGGAGAAAAAGAAAAACAAAGGGGCTGGAGGGGAGGGAAATAAAAAGGGAGATAGAAAAGCAGAAGGGAGGCAAAGGGGTGGGAAGACAAGTCAAAGATGAGGGATGGAAAGCTGAGGGAATGAGCGACTGTAGCAACAGCACAACAAACATGGGAGAGAATAAAAAGGAAAAAAGAGAAGCGCAACATTTGGAGAGAGGGGCAACAGCTGATAGGGAGATGATGAGAGAAAGAAACTAGAGGAGAGGATGGAGAGAGGGAAAGAGCCTTTATCTGGGATTCAAACAGAGCAGACAGACAGCGTCCTGGTGGACAGCAGGCTCAGAGCAGGGAGCAGCCAAGGCAGACAAAAGGCTTATTCAAGCTTGGAGAGCTCCCTTGATAACACACACACACACACACAGACACACAGACACACACACACCCCTAAACAGCCCTCCTGACACTCTGCCTCAATCTGGCAACGAAGAAAAAGAAGAAAAAAATCATCTCGGTAGACTCATTCAACGCATAAAAGAGCTGAGAGGCATAAAAGTGGGATGCATGCAGCGGCCGTGACTTCTCAAACTATCTGCCGGCCCGTGCCCTCTACTGGCCCTCCGTTCAATGCTGCCACAAACACTACTGTGATTCTCCATAACTAAGAGTTACGGACCGTAAAAAAAAGGGTTTAAAAGTGCTTCCTCTTTGCCATAACATTGAAATGGAGACCCAGACAGCGACTGTGAAAGCTTAAAGAACACAATAAAGTACAGGAGGACTCCCTGTCGCTGTGCTGCCCAAAGCTCGACACACCTTAGAAAGGCATCTCTCCCGAGAGCGTCTTCCGGTTTAGTGTAATTGTGGGTCACGCTGATCGCAGGAACATGCTAAAAATGCATGCGTGTGAAGCTTATGTAGATTCAAAATTCCAAACACATCCACGATTGAGGAATTGCCTCCACACAGCTCTCAACATGGCGAACGCTGAGCCGGAAGACAGAACCTAACAGCGCAAACAACAGCAACAGTGCTGACGGCGCTAACGGTCTTTACCTTGGATGGGAAGCAGAAGGGTGAGCGTTAAAAACAAAATCTAATATTCATGAAAAGCCCAATAGCTTAGAAATGTACTGCATACAGACCATAATATATTTACTCCATCTCGGTCCAGTCAAACATGTACAAAACTAGTTCCAGGATATGGACCGACGTCTTCCAAAGACACAACATGAATATAAATCCAGGATATGGAAAGTTTCTTTTGGAGGATAAAATCGGAACTTTTTGTTCATGTGGAGGGCAGTTTGCTTCAAGACAGACGGCGACTGAAGCCTCGTCGGGACATTTTTCTTACCTAGTGTGTTATAGATGCCGTCAGCCTCCTCCTTCACCTGCTCATCCAGCCGCTCCATATTCTGCACCAGTAAGGCCACCACCTGACCCTCCAACTGCAGACACAGAAAGATCAAGTTCAAGTCGGGTTTCTGACACACCTGTTTTGCTCTTACAAAGCTCTTCTTGTATTAAAATGAAACGGACGATTTTTTTAAATCTCACAACTGTTTTTCCCCACAGAGTTGGAAGTCCATCAACTGAGTCCTTGTCCTTATATTTTGCAACACGGTGTGACGTTTAAGAACAAAAGACCTGGCAGAAGAAGCTCGAATCCTGTCTGAGCTCTGAACACGTCCAAGTGTTATCAGTCAAGTCAACATTGGAGACTCTAAACCAAATGGCGCTTGCGGGGCACCGACTGGCAGGATGCAAGTACTATTACAGATGAAAGAAGAGGACGGTAGAAACCGATTTATGAGCCACCGGAGACCCGCCGATTCATCTTATCAAGGATAGCACCTGGCCCTCTGGCAGCAAGGACAAGGGCAGCTGGAGCTTACAGCAAAGAGGAGGGAGAAATGGGTTTAACCAAGCCTTGCTGCCCGAAAACCGTTTTCCCTAAGCGGCCGTAAAAGAGGAGTGCGGCGCTCCATTGCGATGGCAAATGGACTGCATTTATATAGTCCCTGTTAACTGGCGAGCTCCGTGGGCCCACCGAAGATGCCGTCTTGCCCACTGTCACGTCCCGACAGTATCGGACACTAACCAGCCAGCGAGCCACAAAAACTAAAACCTCATGATGCTTTAGGTGCCATGTTCTTCAGACATTAACTTTTGCGTTCATTACTGGAGCACAAATGGCATATATATGACAAAAGGGAAGTGTGGGCATTGGATTAAGCCAGGGCCCGTCAGACCAAATGCTACCAAAGTGGCCAGGGAGGAGAAGGAGGAGAGCCGAGTGTACCAGCTAGAACATGAGGCCACTCCACTACCGGTCTCAGCACAAGAAGATGGATGAAATAGGACTTTAGCCGAAACCAACAGCGGGATAGGGTGACAGTGAAGCCTTCAGTCTTTACAGGGACCTTACTCAATCGTTGCTTTCCGGACCAAGACGTCGGCCATATTATGTGCCAGGAGAATCGTTTTTGTTGCTGCGGTTTGCATTCCTTATGACATCAATGTTTTTTCTTGTGTCGCAAACGGGCTACGGCTGCATTTTGTTGTGCATCCCTGTGTTGCATAATGACAACAAACGATCCTTGAGCATGACATTATTTCAACCATCAGTATATGCGGACACAGGAAAAGGCTAATCTAATTATGTCAGATGGCCTATAGAGCTAATTGAGCTAATGCCAAGTTGTGTCTGCATGCTCAAGCACATGAATATTAAACAATCCTGCAATAGATCTAAATGTCTTTGTGGAACCGGTGACAAACAGCTGCCTGCTCGGCGCTGCACGATACTGGGGGGGGGAAATGGAGACAAAAAGGTTATATTTTTATATATATATATATATATATATATATATATATATATATATATATATATATATATATATATATATATATATATACATACACACACACACAAAACAGGTTGCTCTCATTGTAGTGAGAAAACACTACCCTGATGAATGCCACTGGGACGTAGCCTGGCGCTAACTGTGACACATTCAAGCCAAAGGATTCTTTGATTAAGTGTCACGGTGACGGCCGTGAAGGAGCAGCGGTGGGGAGGGTGGGGGTCGCACGGCTCTTTCTTCCATTATAGGAATATCAGCACATTATTGCAGTTTGACCTTTGTCTGTGTCGCTCTAAATGTCAGCTCACATAGAGGGTACCAAAGATCCTCCCTGGTTCGTTGACAGCACGACAGGCTCACTGACAACAACAAAAAAGGGAGCGCTAACTGTACAGTTCAGAAGGCGATAGAAGATGCTCAACAGTGTCTGCAGCGAGTCAGTGGCAGGCGTCACTCAAGTGCCGAACAGCAGCAAGCGAACGTCACTCGTCGAGAAGCTGACAAGCTAAGTGGGTGGAGCCACACAGTTTTATGATCATTAAATCAGTTTTTTGATCATAGTAGGGAGGAGCTGTTTTTTTTTTTCTTCTTTTGTCAATACCCAAGTGTACAAATAGATAGATATATAATGTCTTTTTGTAGACTTAATACTTACGATATGCAATACTGCTGTGTTATCAGCTGTGTTATCAGCTGTGTTATCAGCTGACAGAAAGTAAACATGGACCCAAGAGGCCGTCTTGCAATTCCACTCCGTTGAACCCGGTCCATGCGGTTAATTGACCCCCTGTGCCGGGTTTGGACGCCGGAGCAACTTGAGAAACTTAAGCATTCAGTCCGCAAAGTGCCGCTTCATCATAAACTTCAATATGTTCAGAACTGTGTAGCTCGACTGCTCACCTCCACTTGCCGCTATGACCACACCGCCCCGGTCCTACGCAACCTCCACTGGCTCCACTACTCACCCATACAAAGCCTAAACAATCTGGACCCCTCCCTACCTTTCACCTGATAGTTCGTTCTGTTTGTCTCTGTTCTATGTAAAGCATCTTTGAGCATTTTGAAAAGCGCTTTATAAAATTCAAGTATTATTATTATTATTATTATTATTAATCAATACCATCAAAGACGGACGTAAACACTTGACTCACCAGAGCGTCTATGAGTACCTCGGCACCTTCCTCGCTCTCCTGGAGCGTGTCGATATCCGTCAGCTCCTGCAGCAGGTCCACCACTGCTATGGCAACATGTGTTTCAGGCTAAGGACTACAGAGCTGTGTTTGAAGAGCAATGCGCTCTGAGAACACTGTCAGACTCGCCATGGACGGTCAAAAAGACTGCACTGTGAACAAATCCCACAAAATGTAATACACCAACATGTTCGTCCATCTCTCACTTTCTGGCCCGTATGCGACTCTCAGGCCCTGAAACCCCACCGCTCCTACTGAGGATTGAAATATTGGCAAAGAGGTGAAACAATGTACATGCATATTGTTTCATTCAGAAGTGAAAGGATATCAGTGTTCTCATGACTGAGGAGGCCCAGCAGGGAGTGAACGGCATTGAGCTCCACCAGCAGGTGGTAGAGGTCTGCCATTGTTGCGATCACGTGCATTTCCTGGATAATGTCGTTCAGGTCCAGCTCCGACTCCATGAACCTGGTTAGGAGGGGCGAGACAATTTGGTAAACATCTTAGCATTCTATGTTACCATTGATCTTAAGGTGCAGTAGATGAATTTGGTTATAATAATACATTTTGTTTTATACATTTCATTTCAGTGACAGTGAGGCACACAGTTATAGATTTACCAGAAAACAAGAAATTTGGCCTAATTCCCAGACAGAATATCAGTAATTAAAATGAGTTTTAATGACAAACAAACACTGTGAACACCCAGTAATGAGCTTACTTCTCTGGGTTGTCCGGAAACTTAATCCTCAGTTCCTGATTTTTGTACGACCTTTTCTCAAAGGTCAGGATCATCTTCTTCACTGAACTCTCATCCACCGGCTCTGCCTGTTTCATGAGAACATAAGTGAAGGAGAAGGGAGGAAAAGATTTAACAAGGAAGATGGAGAGAAAGAAAACAAAAGCCTTTAACTGAGGAAACTGCTGCAATAAACACACTTTAAAAGACTTTAAAAGCTGCAAGCAGCGGTGAATTGTTCCCAGTAGGTAGCGCTATGTAATAAAAATGCAAGAAAAAAATGTTTTCAGAACTTTTCATCAAAGATGTTGCCAGATTGTCCTGACAAGATTTGAAGTTGAACTGATTATATTTGGAGGAGTTAAAGGGCAGCAACGTAAAAGTGGAGAAAAAAACGTTTTTGTGACAATAATTGTGTACACATACAGTATGCCATGTGTGGCAAGGTTTCCCTGCATATCTAAATGTGAGCCAGGCTGGGTTCAACTTCTGGTTTGAACTATTTGCTCTTATAAGAGGAATGGTAGGTGTGGATGTTGGGTGATGGCGAGTACCTCTGCCAAATCAAGCTCAATGCTATCCTATTACTGCATCCCAGTGTGGACAATAAGCCTAGTGGTGCATAACAACTGGAGAAGACCAAAGAGCTTATTGTGGACTTCAGGAAGACAAAGCGCTGCACACACTCCCCCATCCAGATCAATGGAACGGAGGCTGAACGTGTCTCCAGCTTCAGGTTCCTGGGTGTCCACATCGCACAGGACCTCTATTGGATCTGTAACACCTCAACCCTGGTCAAGAAGGTACACCAGCGTCTCTTCTTCCTGAGGAGACTGAAGAAGATCCACATGTCTCCTCTGATCTTGGTGAACTTCTACCGCTGCACCATCGAGAGCATCCTTACTAACTGCATCACATTTTGGTATGGCAAGTGCTCTGCCTCAGACCAGAAAGCTCAACGCATCACCAGTACTCCTACTCTACTCAGGAACAGCTTCTTCCACTCAGCTGTCAACACCCTTAACTCGGCACCACAGTGACATCATCACCACCCTCCCCCACACTAACACCAGACACCTTCCCATACTAAAGGAAACAGCAGTATTTGTCTTGGTGAGACATTAGCTGAGGGAAAATATGTAAACAGAATGTTCATGTTTTTGTGAGCCAACAGTGAAGGTGACCGTACTTTCTGTGACACGCTGTGCTGTACTTC
Source organism: Taurulus bubalis (assembly GCF_910589615.1). Lineage (NCBI taxonomy): Eukaryota > Metazoa > Chordata > Actinopteri > Perciformes > Cottidae > Taurulus > Taurulus bubalis. The sequence continues at coordinate 23,025,277 of NC_136599.1, read as the reverse complement.
AATGCTGAAATGCACGGTTTAAAACTATGAACAAGAGAAGAAGACATTTTCAACTGAAAAGCTTTTGACATCATCATTGAAAAAAAAAAATACATGCCACTTTGCAGAGAAACAAATGGAACACATCTGTAATAACAACATGAACAATTGTACACACCTCAGGTTCATCTTCATCCTGGTCCATCAGTTTCTCCAGGATCCTCTTCTTGTTCCCGGTCAGATCGTCTCCCTCACCCCCTACTTCGAGTCCTGCTTCCCGGTATCTGGCCAACTCCCTGGCACTCAACCCCTTCAGCTGCTTCCCTCCTCGGGAGTCTTCATCTCCTCCCGCTGCTCCTCCGTCCCCGTCCCTGGGACGCTTTGCTCCTCTATCAGGCTGCCAGAGGAGAGGAGGTGGAGAAATGTAACGTTCATGATCAAACACCAGAATTTGGTCTGTTTGGTGGTGTGTGTGTGTATATATATATATATATACATACATACATACATACATACACACATACACACATACACACACACACACACACACACACACACACACACACACACAGAGGAACTTAAAAGCAGACAGGTGTCCTGCCTGACATGTAATGCATCAGAATTTATTTGGAGAAAAGCAATTAAATGCATTCTTTTATCCCACACAAGTATCCCTGAACATAAAGAGAGGACATGGCAAACCCCACCACAGGAGCTCATCAAGGAAACACTGCAACGGGGACCTTTGATGAATCATACTGATCTCCTTCTTTGTTTCACATTAAGTAAAGCACACCTTACACCAGGCAGCAGCTGCTCTGAGAAAAATGACAACTTTTAGAACAAACCACGAACAAGCAGTTTGATCTTTTACCGGCTGCCTTTGACCAATCTGTCACTGACCACCTGAGTCTACCTGCGACTGCATGCGAGCTAGTTTGGGCAACTACAGCGAGCTGAAGTGTCACGTTAGGGTCTCAGCCACCTGTCCACGCTATAGCTGCTGACGTTTTTGGTCGGTAAACACGACATAAAGTCAAGATGGTCTGCTATCACGGTCACTGTCGGCTAACAAACAGGAAACGTAAAACAGACACAGCGAAAGTGAATAACGAGCCCGAACCGAAAGCCCGCTAGCGGCCACCGGTCACTGCTAGCAACGCTAAGAATGATACAAGTTGAGGAGAGCTAGGCGCGAGATCCCCACTGGCGAGCTGAATAAAACGTCTACCTGATAGTTCAGAAGCTCTCCGACGTCCATGTCACCGGGTTAAATAACCTAAACGTACGAGTGTTTTGCTTGAGCTCGTAAAAAAGAAGCAAGAGCGTAAATTGCACTTAAGCAGGTAGCTAGCTGTGCGGCTAACAACAAGCTTTCCGTACGCAGACACGTTTGCCGTAAAACGCCTATTTTCGCTGTCGCAGCAAGCGACTGTCGTAAACATAGAAGCCTGATACCCATGATATAATACATCCATGATTTAAACTCATGATGACCCATTAACTTAAAAAAAAAAAGCATTAAGTCAGTCCGTTTTCTTCTTCTTCTCCTTCTCTACAATAATACAAAATAATACAATGTAACATTATCTATTTTGTTTAAAGCTCACATGCACAGAAGTGCTTCAAGCAAGATTTCAAATGGGATTTACTTCTCCTGAAATATCTGTGAACAAACAACAGTGTAGTGCATTCATGCTTTATGTTTCGTCAGACTCGATTGAAATTTTCCAGTCCAGTTTTGCCTCAAAGGATAAGTCACAACTCGGGTCTTGGTCTGTGACAGGAGGAGATGCACCAACACATGGACAACAACAAAGCAATTTATTTACAGCAGTAGTTCCATGTTGCACAAGCTCCGAGTCAGTGGGTCAAATCCCCATAACAGGTGGAACAGCTGTGCCCAGATGTGTGTCAAGTCTCTAATGATCCCTGACAAACACAATGACAGACAGTGCAGAGGGTCCACATATTGTTGAAGGGATTCATGCTATTTGTGAGATGTGTGTTTCTATATTTACAAGTGTTCTGACTGGAGGGGTGTGACTTGTAGACTTAAGAGTTAGTACAAGGAAAGTTGATTAATGCACAACATAAATCAATACAGCTGCGCAATAAATATGTTTTTTGTGATGTTTAAAATGTTCAGATTTGGTTGACACGGTGTCAGAGACAACTGCAGTATACATAGTACAGGTGTTTAATGGTGGTTTTTGGGGATCTCTGTATTGGTTCACGTGTTACAGCAATAAGTTTCAGAAATAATACCGTCAATTATAGTGTCGCTTTTCCTGCAACAAAATCCTTTCAGCTCATTCACCAATACTGAATTAAACCCCCTTAATGATACATGTAAAATTAGACATGACTGTTTCCTCATCAGACCTCACATAATGAAAACCTGCTCTCGAGAGCTCAATTTTGCTGTGTTCTCTCCAGGAGAGCTTTATATGCCAAGCTGTCTTATTGTTCCAGACAGGCAGAAAATCAACTTTTCAATGAGCGTCATTGGGAAACGTATGAGTGGTGCACTGCGCGGAAGCCTCCATTGCCACTCCAGTCTCTGGCCAGTGAGCTGTGACAGTGGAGCAATAGAAACAGCATTTGAAAGAGAAGCCATTGCCAAGCAGCCAAGCTTGACGCCCCAGAAAACACAAGGAAAAGAAGCACTTGGTCAAAGGAAAGAGAGATACTCAGAGTGAGAGAAAATAAAAGAGAGAGTTGTGAAGAAATACAAATGCTTATGGAAATACCAAGGCTAGACAAGCAGGCGGCTTCAGCCTTCTTTGGGCAAACTCGAGAGAACTTACTTTTATGAAGTTGACAACGTAATGTGGATTAAAAATGTTAATTAGATCCAATCAGACCACTGGTGGGTCACAGAGCGCCATGTGGTTGGTTGCTAGAAGTATTGACATTGAATTACATGATATTGAATTTAAGAAAAACATTGCGGGTAAATTTACGAAGCCAGTTATAGTTATTTCGGATTATGTGCAGGAATTCACATACATAAAAACTAATTCATGCAAAGCATCATTTTAACGACCAATAATATGCGAATATCACCATGCCAACCACAACCCATTATGAGGTAGAGACAAACTTGTTTTTCCACTGTTCCCCCCAATGGAGTGACAAAGAATGCGCCAGTAAAAGCTCAAAGCCTGTGAGGAAATATATCCATAAACACATTAAATTCCTAATGGCAGGCAGTGATGGGGGAGCAGAATATTTATTTCGGTGATTCCAGCTGACAGTATAGCATAACGCATTTTTAAAACCCAGTTTATGTTTTCTCATTTTTTGTCAGCCAGAAGTGGGCATTAAATTACAAAAGGTAGACAACCCTGCTTTAAATGGCAGACACATAGGCCACAAATAGGCTATAACTGAACTAACACACAGAATGTTTTTTATAGTTTCACGTAAACATGTCAAATATTGTCAACCAGCAACCCCTGTAATTCTCCACTGCTGCTTTTGCCCTACACAATGATTAACACATTCCACAACCGTCTGCTAAATGACATCGCCTCATCATTTCCTTGCAGAATTATTCCGGGGCGATGCTGTATGATCTTTTCCACAGAATCCTACCCCTTCTCCTTTGAAACAGAACAAATCAATTTCACACAAGCTGTGAGGGCTGATTGCATTAAATCACATGAGGTCAGTGTGATTGTATCAGGCTGCGGAGGCCAACATAAGTGTGCTCAAAATTCAGAGTGGCAATGCTATCATTGAAAGAGAGAGAGAGAAACAGATGATGAGGACCGATTGGCTCTATCATTTACTCTCGCTAAGTAAAGTGGTGCGATCAAATGATTTCTCTCCCCTTAGATATGATTTGAGTTGTGAATCACATCAGCAGCCATCGACGCACAGTTCAAGATGTCTTATCTCAATGTCCACAATGGTGAAGAGTTTACCACGGTGTTCATGTCATGATGGCAAGCCTTCTAGAAAGTCTCTTTATCTACAATGTATCATCCTCCTTGGTAGGCAATCATATGATTATTTTTATGACTGGATCTGTAGCTGACATGTCAGTCTGCCAGATAGATTACTGGGCGTATGGATGGATGGGTGTATGGATGGATGGATGGGTGGATGGATGGATGAATGGGTGTATGGATGGATGGATGGATGAATGGATGAATGAATGGATAGATGGCTTGAAGGGCGGGTGTATGGATGGATGGATGGGTGGGTGGGTGCCTAGTTTTGAATGGACTTGTCTGGCGGAGAACCATCATGGACAGACCGGGGACAGGCTGATGTATGTGGACAACACATGGGTTAGAGATAAACCAACTCAGGAGAACATTAGTTTCACCACATGAGGAGACAAGCTACCACAAATAGTTCTCCTCCCTCTGTGCACATCAGAAAACAAGGAGAACTCAGCACTGAAACAGGTACTTTGAGTCACATCTGTCGATACCACTGTGTTTATGTATGTCGCCCTTCGACAGGAGGTGGACGGCGTTTCTTCTTTTGGGTTTGCGATATTTGGTGTGCTCTGAAACTTGAACCCACTCACTGCGTGCGTTCAGTGTGGTACGAACAGATTAGAGCATAAGCACTTTCAAGTTGTCACTTTAATTGGTCGAGTCATTCTGAGGGCAATTCCCGCACAACGTCAAAACAGCATCACATTTTCCACTAATGTGCATTGTTGCTGCAGCTTAGAAAGGTCCTAGATTTTCAGTTACCCGCCTGCTGTGGGGAAAAAACAGGAGAAGTTGGCTCACTTAAGGACTCGTAGGGCTCCAAATTAATTTCCCCACTCCGGTTCTGCCCCTCCTGTAACTTAAATGTTAACGGCGGCTGATCAACAGGCGCTCATTTGGGTTGCATGAGGTATATTCGCTTTGTTTGCATTGTGCTAACACAATGCGATCGACTAATGAATGGATGGACGTGTGTCAGCATGGCACTCTCCTGATAAGCAAGAACACAGGCCTTATTTTTTTCTCATGTAAATGCTTTCAAGGAAGCCAGTAAAAGCTTTCCTTTCCATTGTCTAGCATACACAAACCTGACACAGATAGAGGCTTGAGGCTGCTGCCTGGCCTGCTGTAACATCGTAGAGCGACGGAGAGAGAAAAAAGGGTAGGAGAGAGAGAGAGAGAGAGAGAGAGAGAGAGAGAGAGAAGGTGGCAAGAGGCAGAGCACACACTCGACTTTAAGAGATAAATGTTGTGTAGGAGGCGAGAGAAGGAGAGAGGGAGAACAGGAGATAGAGGAGGTGGAGAGTGGCAGGCAGAGATAGAGGAGGGGAGAGCAAATTAATTTTATCTCCATTATGAATATGATGGCTGTGGTGTGCTGCGGTGGTGGCCCCTTGCTTTTTGGATGATAGCGGGTAGCTTAAATGAGCAGCCTGCACACGCACACTTTGCACCTCTGAAACACTTTCGAACAAGATTTCATGCCAAAAAAAACTCTCCAATGAAACTGATACCGATTAAAGTGTTTTAGGTGGATTAGCAGCTCCTTAAGGGCATGACAATTAATTAAATTAATCAATCTACCCCCCACACCCCCACCCTGTGTATAGTGAGTGCAACCCGATTTAAAGTCACACAGCCACCAAACGCAGGGAGCTTCTATTTCAAATTGCATCTCATGGTCTTTATGGTCTCAAGGAATACCGTAAACAGCCATCTGACACAAAGAGATACGGAAAATGGATCAAGTCTAACGCTCTGTGTGTCTTTATATTGCCATTTCACTATTAGATTATGCTTTAAGCTGCAAATAGACAACATGATATTGTCATATTCACAGACACAGATTGGAATTCGTCAGAACAACTTGATAAAAGCACTATTTTCTTTGCTTGCACTATAGAGAAGCTTTCTGTAATCTGCCATCAATGAATAAGGAACATTGGTCTGTTGATAATAGTTATTTTATTATACATTGCACATTTTAAAGGTGACTTAAGTTTACAGTCAGTATTACTCACCAAACCCCACCATTAACTATTTAGTATTATTTACAACCATTTACTTGCCTGCTTGTCTTCTTCATCCCTGCCTTTCATGGCGGCTTTAAGAGGTAAGCTCAAACCACAAGTGATGCTTGAAAAGCAAGTTTTTATCGCACATTTTTAATTAATTATTCTGAACAACTGAATAAATCCCTTTGGATAAATCCCTCCATCGCCCCGTCTTAGTGCTCACACGGAGGATCAAGTCCTTGAAGCTTTGCTTGTCTTGAATGACATTTGCACACACAAACAAACACACACACACACACATCACACACACACACACACACACACACACCCACACCACAAAATAATTCACATGCATATACAATTGCATGGTCGCACACAGAAAGTTGTACACGGCATTTGTTCTCATTCAGATTCTCATTATCGTTCCTTCATTCAAACGTTTCCACGTAATCAACTTCACACAATACAGAGATCTGATAGCGGGATTAGCTGTTCGGGATAAAAAACATTTGAATTAGACGCTAGTGCCCCACAACGCTACAACACTAAGCTTCGGGTTGAAAGATTAATTTCTGCCAATTAGAGAAAGAAGAAAAAAGCAGACATTGTTTGAGGGCATATGAACAGAAACACCAATCTATCCAGAGGAGCACAGGGACAAACTACCCAAGTCTGTGAATGTGCTCCAATCATTTGGGAAATCCCCACTGCCAATGCAGGTTGTATACAAGAAAAAGGTTGTTGCACGAGTTGGATTTATTAATTATGAGAACAAGTTCTCGGGGGCTTACCCGACCTAACCGTAAAGGAATGGTTGGACAATTTGGGAAACATACCTTAATGCTGAGAGTTATGAGAAGATTGACACCACACTCACGTCTGTACAGATGATGTTGAGATAGAGGCTTAGCTTAGCTTAGCATACGTTTTATGCTATGCTATGACACATTGATTGAGTGACAAACAAATAGACAAATCAGTGTTGTTTTATGTTGTACATGGTTTATTTTTTATATTGGTGAGGGACATAACAAGAGGAATGTCCATGAAAACGATGAAAACAAGTCGGGTACTATCTTTACTATCGTGATTGTGGTGAAAACTGGGACAATTTGGTCGTGACTGCTGAAAAAAAAATTTTTTAGTGTTTCACAACAGATATTTGTCAGGGCTCTGGCACCCAGCTCTAAACCGTGGCGATTGCTGACAAAACGGGACGTCTGGTCGCCGTAACCTAACCCTCACAAAAAGTCAAGCCCACAGTGGTTAACCTTGCGGGGACCAGGTAAAGCTCTTACGCTTTACCTTATTTCTGGCATCGAACCAAAAAACTATAGAAAAAAACGAGATTTGACATCCAACGACAACATTCCACGTTTCCCCTCCCCCTTTAGACCCAAAGCATTATGAGTTAATGGAAGTGGGCTAATAGAAACAGATGAGAGATGTCTGAGCTAACAGCTGGGAGCTTGCACTGGGGCCAAATACAGTGTTTGAGTATTTCTAATCCGCCTCGAAGGCATGGCCACAACAGGGATAAGTAACCTGCACCCGACACGCTGAAGTGCCTTGCTCGAGGACACCCAGTCACCCTCCACTAGAGGATTGAGCCATCAGTAAACATGTGTGTTGAGATATTTAGCATTTGACCACAAGCTCTGCTACTCATCAGCTTTATGCTATCTGGATACGACTGCACCAGCGTGCGTGATTCATTGCTCCATAAACGAGGGTGTGTGCATGTGCAGGATGTCAGCTCCGCTTCCCAGACACCCCGAGGTGGCCTAAATAGTTAATGTAAAGCAACTCCAATCCACATAAAGCCAACCCAAGACAGAAATAAAACAAATCAAACTGCCAACGGCCAGCTACGATTGTAAAATACCAGTAAAATATGGGACACTTGTGGGTGAACAACAAGCACGATGGGATGTTTACTGTCAGCTTTGAAGGACATAAGGGACACAATCTGCATTTGGGCGAGGGAAAGAGAAATCCAATTTCACTGTGTATACCGCGGTCGCATTTTAATGTCAAGGCGTACATGTACTCCAGCTGAATCATATCCAGAAGCCAACTGGATGTGAGATGAATGTTAAAGGGGCCATAAGTAAAACAGTTACTGCCGAGGAGCACAACACGGCCGCAGTACATTTGCAGGCCTCTGCTGCGATTAGGCAGCTTATTTGTCTCTTTTGTGACACAATCGGACGTTGTCGTTTTGCGACAGCTACAAACCACCGTAAAGCTCAAGGAGACAGGCGACAGAGGCGGGCGGTTAGGATTGTTGATTATCGCTCCGCTTAAGGTCAAAGATTAAGTAACTCCAGACATAAGGAAGGCATGAGTGGGCCTCTGTCTGCATGTCATTCTGTCTGTCCGTCTCTCTGCTCCGTGTCAGCCCCGCCCACAGTCCTCTGCAGTGGCGAGCCACAGGCGGTCGGCCTCTCGCTCTAAGAGTCTGATCCCCACCGCCGGTGAAGTCAAATGTTGACAGAGAATCACGAACCACATCAGAATACTAAAGAGGCCAGTGGGTGTTTTTATGTGAAGAGAGATAAAGAGAGCAGAAGTGTGTGTGTGTGTGTGTGTGTGTGTGTGTGTGTGTGTGTGTGTGTGTGTGTGTGTGTGTGTGTGTGTGTGTGTGTGTGTGTGTGTGTGTGTGTGTCTCAGTGAGCGTTAGTGTCCTTCCTGCACTGTAAAATTTACAAGCTTGGCGACGGCTTGTATTTTTTTGCGAGAATTATCACCCATGGGCATTTTTTTCCCGTGAAACTACAACGCTGCTCCTTCTCTTGAATTCCTCTGGTTTTACTTCAAATGGCCTATTACAGGGAGCAATCATAAAGTCTCCAAACAAAAAACTCCTTTACTTTCTTTTCTTTTCTTTTAAGCCATTCACATTATGCTGCTGGGAGTCTGCAGGCGAGTGAGTTGACTGAAACAATCTTAAAACGAAGCTGATAAGCTTTGATAGCAAATAAAATCTCTCGCCAACCTTGCCATTTTCTTTTTTTGCAGTGCGTGCCTATTATTCCTTTGTGCCTGGCAGGGCAAGTGTGTTGCCGTGTGAAGAAAGAGAATAGGAGAGTAAAGGAGATAGAGATGGAGATGAAAGGCCAGCGTTGACTCTGCACGGCTCTGTGGTTTCTGAAGGGTGTCTTGGCCCCTCATGCAAATGAGCTTGTATCTTATCAGCTCGTCACAACACCAAAGTCCAAATAATGAATACTGGCCGTAGTGGTCGGGTGTGCTTGCCTTGGTCTGTCAAGCACATTGAAACCTCCAGAATAGAAAGAGCGAAGCCAGAGTCACAATGAGAGCCGGGCTTAATGAGGTGTGTGTACCCTCGACTGATGAGATGTAATCTTTGTGCATAAAGAGTCAGCATATATCAACAATAGTTTTCAGTACTAGTTTCATTTTCTAGTCTGGTGTAAATGTTATGAACCATTAAGTGAAAGTGACAGTATGATCATGAAAAGAACTAACAGCACAGCATTGGACCAACTATAGAGCTATACCGTATATATATATATGTCTGCGTTGTTTTATCTGCAAATCTGATCATGGTGATAAGCTAATTATGCACACATGGGCATCGACTCGGCAGTAATTGCTGCGTTCGTATGTAGGGCTTGAACCAAAACAGTGAAGTTGTGGGAGGCAAAACCAAAATAACAAAAGAGGCCAAACCGCTTTGGAGATCACTTCACAGTAGCCCGCTGCTCCTCAATGCTTAGGTTGGGTTAAATGAGGTCAAATGTAATGTATGTAGGCTATATGACGAATGTAATGAGGTCAAAAATATTGATTAGCACAGTTTTTAAGTTCCTGTTTTTGTTGATGATGAAGCAAATAATCGTCTGTGGCTTGAATTGGTCTCCTTTCGGTAATTGCATCACGTGCTTACAAACAGGGTGTTAATAACAGTTACAGTTGCAGAGTGATATAGCTGAAATCAGAAAACATCTGATTGAAGTGTCTGATGTGCGTCATTTAGGAGTGAAAGAAGGAGCTTTTATCCGCAGTGTGGACTTAGTATAGAGGCTTTTTACTCTTTGTTGGTCTGATGAAGACACATGTCTTGTTTTAATTACTGCTGTTTCTTCTTCAGTACCTTATTTGTCTTTGTTGTGCTTTCTATATTCTACTGTCTTCCTGCTGCAGTCATCCCTTATCCTCACGGCAATCATTTAACCTTAACCTTATCTTGAGATCACATTGATTTTCTTGCCAGTGTTATTGCTATTAAAAAACCTACGTGAGGACACTAAGTCAATGTCAGTGTCGTTTTTGGTGTGAGAGGATGTTGTGTGTTTCCCCTCCCTGGCGTCTTTTTTCCTGAGACATTATCCAAATTCAGAAGTTTGTTTACCTACAGAAAAAAAATTGCGGATTTGAAAATGACTGAGTCATGAGTCATTGCTCTGCCCAGCTGATGAAGTGAGCAGATTGGAAATGCGAAGGTTAATGAGATTTTTACAAAGTGTCCGTCTAGTGGTTTGAACTCAGATTAAATTGACACACTCTGATTAAAATTAATTGACCTGTGAAATGAGTGTGTCCCTCAACAGTTAAGGATTGATGGGTATCGCAGAGGGGTCGAGAGGGAAGAAGACGCTGATGGGAAAAAAATAAAATAAACTTAGTTTGGTTGGATGGAAATGAGCGATATTGTAGGAGAGAGCTCATACGCCTTATTAGGGATTAAGCGGGAGAGCCCTCTGGCATACAGTACTGTGCACGCATACAATGACAACACTTACAGGCAGAATTAGTGTTTTTCATATTCACCATGCTAACATTGCAACCCAATGGTGCTAGCGTAGACCGTATATAAGAGGTGGACGGAGTAATCGTGACTACGTCATGGTTTGTGTACTGCGGTTTTGAAGACTTGAGTTTGCATTTTGGCCGTCGGCATCTTGACCTTTTGCAACCAGAAGCGACAAGAGACGGTGGAGCTGAGTACAACCGAACCCCGAATAAGACATTTTCAAGCTACCAAAAGGAAATAGCCGGAGGGCAAGTCATGGCATCACTTAAGTCTGTAGGATTCCTCAGGACACCAACATGTCTGTACCACATCAACTAGATGTTGAAAACATTTCTCAGGATAAGTGACTTGCTGGTGGCACCAAATGTCTTGGCTATCCATTCAATAGTTGTCAAGATATTTCACAAAAAGCCCAGCGTGACAAGCTCATGGTGGCACTGTAGGAAGAGCGGTCCTCAACCTCTGGGGGAAACATAAATGACATTTCATGGTGATCAATCCCATGGTTGTTGACATATTTCAGTCTGGACCAAAGTGGTGGTGTGCCCTACTGACCGACATTGCAACCACTAGAGCCATGCTGCGAGCTAAAACTACACCAATCCTCACTGTAGATCACAACACACAGGGCCGCTCCATTCTTTTAACATTGGTGCCAACTTTGCCTTCTTGACAACCGTTCATTCGATCTACTTCACACTTTGCGATGTATATTGCGAGGGATCCAAGGACTAGAAGCTATCAATCTCACTATGAAGCAATGTATCTCTGTCTGTCCATCTGTTTCTGTGTCTGTATCTGGGTGTGTCCTTCACATATCTCCAATACCGTTAATGCGATCTACCTCACACTTGGTGAGTGTAGTGCTGGGGATCCAAGAGAGTGCTATGTCGAATTTGGTGAAAGTTGAACACTCTCGATATTAATAAACTTTGAATTAACAAGCAAACAGCACTCTGTGTAGAAGAAGGGTCGGGGCTTCGCGGCTCGGATTGAGCAGTGACATTACAGTTCACTTTGGCTCCTGGATGATAGTGTTATGTTCTAAAATCTTTGGGTGGTAGACACAAAGAAATAGTTCTGGATTCAGTAAGTTATAAAACAGATTTAATAAAAAGTTGATGGTACAGTGTAGACAAGGGTGTACAAAAAAAACGGCGTCCACAGACCACCGAATATCTAACGGCAGTTAACGGTCTAGCCTTCAAATTATGCACACCGATCGGTGTAAAACATTTGATATTATAGATCAATATAATGGCCGTTGTCGTCTCTCACTGGCTTAACATTACAGCGTGCAATTGGCTATAAGTTTAACAGGAGTGGAGGCAGCATTCGGGTTGGTTCAGAGGTGGTACCTAAGCACGCTTTGCTTCCTGGTACTTGACGTCATCTCTCCACCCCTCTGTGTAACTGAGCACAAGTTCCCTTCCCTGGATAAGTTGTTTTTCAGTACAGAGGGGTACCTGGCACAGCACCCATTTTGAGGAGAACTTTCGAGGGAAAAATCCAAAACGTACTTTACTTAAGTCAAACTTAAAAAACAAAACTAGGAACTTGTCCAGAGCTCAAAAAAAGTGTCATATAACATGGGACGTACGATGAACACTCACGTAACAAAGACAATCTGGCAGGGGACAAGGGAAAGCGGGGGAGTGTGTATATATATATATATATATATATATATATATATATAGGAGACACAGGAGACACACATACACAATTAACCAACAGGGCGTTACAAATTTAACCACCCATCTCTTCTTCATTTTCTTTTAGTTAACAAGCGTTGAGCGGTACTGCATGAGTGGGAATAAGATATACACTAAACAAAAAAAATGTCCAGAAATGGAACCTGCAACAACTTAGTGTTTTAGTAAATGGTTGCAGAGGCATAATATATACAGTATGTGCAGAAAAATGTTTCGGCCCGTTCTGTACACATTGCCAGCCCGTAGATTAATGCCACATTATATTACATTCACTGTCTAGTCTCTCATTATTGTAACAGCCCTATGATTTCATCCCTGAGGTATAACCCATTTTCATTTGAATGGCCCCTTTGTACAAAGAGTTGACTGCATTTCAGAGACTGCAGCGTTGAGCCAATTCACTTTCAATTAAAAGTGATGGTAACTCTAATTGAACAGTCATCAAGACAGTAATGAGAAAGCCACTTCACGAATTAACTGATCAGAAACAGGGTCGGGTATTTATTCTATGGATGGGAAACTGTTGATCATACTGCTGATCAAATGTATTTCAGAAAGACGTTAGCGGCCTAGTTACCATACTCACTCAAAAACATTGGCCCTGGAAAGACACACGGCCAGATAGGAAGACTAAAGATATTACAAACCTTGTTGGGAGCAGGGATATAAAAATCAATGTTGCTTGCATTTGGCAAGTCTATGCCTCACAAACATAACAAGGATGCTGATGGTAATAGCGACAGTCTGATGAGTGGGCATTATGGCTGGAAGGCCATGAGTGGGGTTGCGGTGGATGGATGGCATTACAGAATGAATGTCATGCTTGGAAAGTCATTATTGTGTGCTTCATAAAAGACTGTACTGCTCTACTGGAAAAGGCTCAGGTATTAGAGATGCACCTGAAATGGCCCCATGCAAATCTCAGTGTTCTTTTTGCCAAACTGTTTAACAGAGTCTGCTTTTATTTCTGAATTGGCATCACTTTTAATGTAGCAATCATTGAACGTTTGAATAGCTGGCAAATACAAAAAGTCAAAAACAATGGGGAGAGACTTTAATGTTTTATACCTCTATTCATGGCTTATGATTATTAATTATTAAACACTAAGTCTCCAATCAACAACATCTAGCCTTCTCTTGGCCAGGCACACTCCTGCCTGTAGAGGGCGGCAAAAAAAACACATTGGGGAGAAAATTAGAAGGGGCTTGACAGTCACTATCATCAAGTTGTTGTGGTGAAGGTGTTAGCATACATGTTGGCAAACAGTAAACTGCTGACATCGAACTACATGAAGGAAATAATTGCCTCTTTAGCAGCTAAATTCGCCACTATATTTACCACTTATTTTCTAACGCAGGTAGCATACGGTGTGTTTATCAGACCTTTTTTGCTGAATACAGTGGTGTGTTGGAAATGAAGTTGATGAAAACGGTGAACGTGAAGCAAGACAGTATTGTTGTGGGACACCTTTGTGTGAAATGTACAATACAATGTAAGATTATTATCATTATCAAAGATAATGATAAACCCTTGTAAACCCTCTGGCGACCATATTGCAGGTCCAACGTTTTAGCAACAAGAGCTAACTGTGGTGGTGGCATACAATTCTGACGTTTGACTGGGAACACATTGATTTATTTATTATCAATTAAATCTAACAACAACATAACTTTCTCTTTTTTTTAAGTAAACCTTAGAGAAAACACCAACACGGTACCTCGTTTTTGAAGGTAGCAATCCCTAATCCCTCTTTGCTATCCTGGCTCCTCAATGGTGGAATGAGCTCCCCATTGACATCAGGACAGCAGAAAGTCTCTACATCTTCTGCCGCAAACCAAAAACACATCTTTTCCGACTACACCTTGAATGAGGAAGCACTTTGTAGTTTTGCTTTCTTGAAGATATTGTTGTTCTGAGTTTGTACTCATGGTTGAATGCACTTATTGTAAGTCGCTTTGGATAAAAGCGTCAGCTAAATGAAATGTAATTCGGAAAAGCTTTTCCAATCTGCCAGTGAAAAATAAATCCCTCTTGCTTAGGCTACAGCTAGTATATTTGTATCCCACTTCTCTACACATGTTCCATGACCTTAACAAACAAGGCAACAGTAGTAAGCAGCTATAACTTACGATGGCCACCTTTGCTTGGTTCAAGGAATGGAGGGACATCTTGAGGAACAGGTCAAAATTGTCCATTTAATTCACTTGTACTGTCGGGAATGCTTGTTGGACTTGGTAAGGATTGGTGCTGCTTTGGAAGCTGAACATGTAAAATGGAGAAAGCAAGTATCAGCAGCTGAAGGCATCCAAATTGTCAAGTTACCATGAACACAAGTCTTTAACCACACATCCTCCTCCTGCTCAGTTAAAGCACCTTTTAACTCTCCTTCAAACAAAGCTACACCACAGGGACAGCAATCCAGGAACAGTTAGATTATATAGCCCACTTATTCTAGTATCCAACATTGTGGCACCATTACCCACCATGTAACTTGTTAATATGCAGATCACCTTCCTCCTCTTGCTCGGTGGTGACACTGCATAAAGGGAAACGTAGCATGAAAATACAATTACCATGCAAATAAGTCATGTAAATGACACCACTGTAGGAACCTGCAGTCTCTATGACTGCTGTACCATCTCTGCTATCCATTCATGCATATGATAAATATATGTAACTGTTTTAATCTCTGTCCCCAAACCTACATTTGCTCAAAAGGATATGTGTTTTCTTAAAAGAAATACGGACTGCTAAATTGATACACCTTGTAGGTATACTGAGAGCATGAGGATTTTATTTATGTCTTAATTTTCCTCTCTTCCTTCATCTTTTTTTCCTCCATTTCTCTTGTTTTCCATTTCTCTCCATCCCTCATTCTTTCTCTCTTTCTTTCACTGATCAATTCCACCATCTGCTCCTCATCTCCACCTTTTCTTCCTCTTATCCTCTTTCCTACCTCTCTGCTTACTGCTTCCCTCACTTGTTCTTCCTCTTTCTCTCTCTCTCTCTCTCTCTCTCTCTCTCTCTCTCTCTCTCTCTCTCACCCCAATCCTCCCGCAATCTCTCCCAGGCCTGACTGATGGTGTGTTGAGGTGAGGCAGACGGGCGGTGGGTGAGGGATTGGCCCTGCCAGCCCCTGACATTGGGCCCCATTCAGGCTGGGGAAATGATCGATGTTAAATCTAATTTTAAACACCCCCAGTTTAACTCCGGCAGACAGACGGCGAGTGGAGGCCAGCGTCTGGCAACACAGCTGGGGCAACCTGATAAGACCTATGGTTCAAGTCTACCTGCAGGTGTGTTTGTGTACATGCGTGCATTTGTGTGTGTCGTCTTCTTTCTTGAAACAGCTTACTTGACACAGCCATCTGTCCTGTACTTAAAGGGGAGTTGGAGGGCACTACTTTATAGACAGAGATGAGGATTTCCGTGAGCCCAATGTTGAGTCCACCAATTATACCCAATCAAACAGCACATAACCCAGTAATTTCTGATATACAGCTCGATAGAAGTTCCGTTGAAGTCTGTGCAGCACCCTTAACATATACAATGAAGGCCATAGATTATGCTTGAAATGAGCTTGACAAAAGGCATCTGGGCATGCAGCAGCAGCCTCGTCCCCCATGAGGATCAAAGAGGCAATACCTCAAAGAGCTACATTTGAGAACTTGGTTGATGGGTGCCGCAGGCAGCGGTGGCTTGCACGCCTGTTGAGTGGGATGTCAAGGGGTTTCAAGTCTCTCTGCAGGGCTGACGGGATCTTGGGCATAGCATGTATGGAGATAGGGAAAGGTCTGCCAGGGTGAACAGAGCGCCGAGGGATTGGGAGGTGGGATCTTTGGGGTATACTTCCCACCAGAAAGTGTGGAGAAGACTTTGAAACGGTATTTAGCAGGTAAATAAGAAACTGAAACTAAATGGTAACATTTTAATTTTCCTTCCCCTAAACTACACGTAATGGTTTATAACACACAACAAATGATGTGTAAGTAGATGTAAGAACCTCTTTAAAGGATTCAGTAATATATTTGTTAAGAATTCAAACATATCCTATGAAGTATCGATAACTGGTGTATTAACAGTTAATAAATCTTTTGACGCATGGACAAATCCTTGCGTTGTGTGACTGGTGCCAGTTATTACTTATTATACACAGGTATGAAACCTGAGTAATTGTAATTGCTAACAAACACATTGATACACGCAAAACAATGGATTTGCTTACAACTATAGTAGAGTGTGTAGAAATGCTTAAAAAAACTGTTTGGTTGAAACTAAAATGTAATCAAAATGTCTCAGTGAAGGTAAGCTTGTGCTAGTGGGATTTTGCCTCATGACAATTACTCTTTGCAGCATCAACACCCTAAATATCACCAAGATAGACAGCCTGATAATGATTATGTTGACAATAAATACGTATAGTCTGGCAGTGAAACTAAGCTACTGTGAAATCTTAATTTATGTCACAGATGTAGCAATATTGTGTACATGCCACATAATAGACACAAGCTAACAGTGTCCACAGATGCTTTGAAATGAAATGAAATGAAGTTGACATTAAGTGCTTGTTATTTATTGATGCTAGTTAGGTTGTAAGGTTATTTAAAGACAAACCATGATGTTTTCTCTAACTCACCAGTTGTTTTAACAACGTTAAGCATGTGGCATTTATGTGCTTCTGCAAGCGCGATACAAGGCTGATGTGAAACGTATTCGTTAAACCTTTGGTTCAGAAATGTTGACATTCATTGTTTGTTATATTTTCTACGGTTTGCAGAGATTTGCAAAACCAATTTTTTTTCTGACGACTGGATGGCTTTGTGGAAAGTTCACCTCAGTAATTGATTTAAGAGGTTTGCATACATTTTACTATAATGTTGGTTTGATTACCCTGGCTGGGCTGGTGAATTTTTTCTCAGGAGAATATTCTCACAATATAATTTTCAACAAAACATATTGTACACAACTCCACATACAATCACAATGTGTGTACTTAGTAACGCATAGCTTGAGGGAAGAAGCTCTGCTATAGGCGCTCCGTCCTGCCTTGGTGGTATTCACTTAATTTGGGAACTCATAAAGCAAAATCACAAACTGACGCCTATGTACCAGACAGTAACGGGATGCTCTGGATTTAGCTGTGTAAACTTGGCCTTATCTCTGTGTTGTTTGCGTTTTCTCAGAAAACAAATGTTCGCATTACTGCAATACCTGCTGAGTCGCGTCAGCTCCCGGCACACTTGTGCAGTGTTTGTCCTGCATGATAGAAAGGAGGGTGTAGCTAGTCGTTTCTTTTTCATGGGTCCAGTGATGGCAAACAGCCGGGCTGTCAAAACTCACAGCAACAAGTAGAGTCCCGGGGCACGCAGTAACATATGGAGTCATGCAGTAACGTACGGGGTAAAGTCACAGTAACGGCTAACAGCGTCGCGACAACCAGCTGGTTAACTGGCCACAAGGCCTTCGGAACTGAAGCCGCATTACAAACTATTTTCAGCGCCCACACACACACAGGCAGCTCACCAATCGTACTAGCGGTGCCCGCACTCTTAGTCCGAGCCAGAAATGTGCTCACTAAAGAAGAAGTAAATGTCAAAAGCATGAAAAAAAAAGGATATATTCACAGATTAAAAAAAAAACTCTTTCAATTCTAGGTCTCAAAACATGAAGACAAATCTTAAGGACCAGCAATCGCCACACACTGGACCATGTAATTGTTCCATTTAGAGTTTAACTTCAAACACAGAAGTCAAAGCAACAAGTTTCTCCTTCAGCAATGGTGACGTGAGTTCTGGTGTTTGTCCGCGTTTCTCCTTTAAGCTTTAAGAACTCAGCTGATGATGATTTATGGCTGGCCGGGCGAGCTGATTAAATCACTGAACAGAATGCCAGGTAGCATTACCGCGGCCATCGCCGCTCTATATGGCCGCCGTCGCATGGCAACCGCTGCGTACTTATCTGCCTGTCTTTTGAACTGCCTCCCACTTCCTCTCTTTTTTTCCTCCCTTCTTCTTCCTCATTCTCTACACGCAGAGGGCCGAGAGAGAGAGAACGAGAGAGCCCCAATGAATCTAATTAATCTCCATGGATACGGCACGACGGAGCCAGGGTTTTTAAATTGTATACTGCAATTTTCACAGCTCAACAAAATAGGGCTCTGTGATGGGGTTTGCATGTCTGAATTAGTCTTGAATGCAGGTCTGGTGCAAAATGTATCTGCACAGGCTTCGACTCCAACGCTGCCATCAAACTGAAATGTGTTGGATGTAATTCGATCCGGCGGAAGGTGTTAGCGCTTCGCTCGTTGTGTTGCTGTGGAGGTGTTGCATGTGTTACATCCTCACTGCAAAAGCCATTTCGCCTTGACCTTTCTGTCACCATGATACTTGCAACTCGGATTCAATGCAAAGCCCCAAACAGGATTCTGACGCGCCAACCAAAAACGTATTACTATTATTTGTTGAATTCACACGATATCTTGAATTACAGCTCTGGACACAGTTTGCTGCGACACATTCGTGTTACCGACCAACTCCTCGCTGATTAAATCTGCTCCGGGTCCCAAAGCATGTCAGCAAACAGGAGAGCAGGGGGAAAGAAAACTGGCGTGGGCACAACGCAAGCACAATATCAGAAGGTTTGCCCGATGTGTTGCACTCTTTGTGTCTAAAGAGGGGACTGTACCTGCTGTAAACGCTCTGTCATGTCAGACACCTAATATACCGGTTAAATAGCCTCCCAGCAGCCCCAGCAGTTGATAGCCTGTAAATTGTTGATCAGTGGCTTGGCACAGGCAGGGTAAATTGATTCCAGGAGAATCCTCCAGGAGCGAGGCTGTCTCTACAAAGGCCAAATATACTGCCGTGCATCCGAATGAGATGGGGAGAGAAGGAGGGGGGAGAGGATGTGGGAGGCCGGGGGGAGGTGGAGGGGAAAAGAGAGAGAGAGAGAGAGAGAGAGAGAGAGAGAATGTCAGTGATTCTGCGCGTGTCAGAGAGGAGATATACACAAGAGACACTGTGGAGGGCTCGCAAGAAAGAGCAAGAATAACGTCAAAAAATTAAAATATTAATTTAATTAATTGTGTGTGTATGTGTGTGTGTGTGTACGCAAAAGAGAGCAATAGAGTCATAAACTGGGCATACATGAGAGACCGAAGCAGAAAATAATTTATAAAGAAGCAAAGCAAAGGCAAACATGTTGTCCCCTATGAATGAAGAAATCTCCCTTTGGGCCAATCAATAAAGAAAATATGTTCTTTTTCAATTAAGCTATTTTTCTGAGAGTGAGATGAAAGATTGACATCAATCTCTTGTTTGTGCATTTAGTACGGAGCTGAAGTCTGGAAGTGGCTAGCCTAGCTTAGCATAAAGACTAGAGCTTGGCTCTGTCCAAAGTTGAAAAACAGACAACAATTACCCGACCGCTTAACATTTATCATTTATACCTGTATAATGTATAGTATATATTTATATTTATAAATGACCCTGTAGAAGGTAAAAGCAGAGGAAGTATTTATTAGAATATAACAGCCGAAAGCCCAGAATGTAAAAAACAGTTATAACGTAAATCTCCTAGAATCCCAAATTTAAGTTTTTTATTTCTGTTCATGTACAGTATGTACTGTTCAGTCCAGCTAGAGTTACTGGTGGACATGTTTTTAACTTGAACTATGCTGTTTTCGCCCAGTCCTAATGCTAAGCTAAGCTAAACATGTTCCAACTTTGTACCAAACACACATATATGAGATTTACATCAATCTTTTACGAAAAGCTTTGAAGCACATTTCATAAAATGTCTTCTTTTTGTACATTATTTGCAATTATAAATTATTAGGTCATCAAGAAGTCATTGAATGCTTGCAGACGAAGGTAGGCCAAAATTTTAAAAAAAGGATTCACCCTTGAGCTTTACTGGCAAACTCAAGGTTTTCTTGTAAATGTTCCCAAAACAATTCTGTTGCAAGTTTTTACAAGTCATGGAGACATTGAATGTCGATGCTTTTGCATTTATTTTAGTCAGAGTGCAGTAGTATGTCCAGCGACCGTTATTGGAAGTTTCTTGGTACACTAATGAGTATAACAAACATACGGCAGATGGGTAGACGGGTCACACAAACACAGGACTCTCACCCAGGACACCTTAGTTTGTGTAAAACCAAAAGTCAACTGTGACTTTGTGCTTGTTACGTTGTACATTTGCATCATTGTGTATTTCTGCAAGCGTGATGCAAGGCTAAATGTATTTTACGAAATGTATTTTTGGTTCAGAAAAGTCAACATTCAATGTATCCTGTGGTTTGAAAGTACAATGTCAACTCTTTTTTTTTTTTTTGCTTCTTGGTTTGGCATTTTGTGTCCAACAAAATGTCCGAAACACAAATCCCATACTCAATAATCAGGTACAGGGAAGTGGAGAAGAAGGAGGACGTACCGGACACTGACTTGGCTGACAAAATCAAATGGCAATTTCCAAGATGTATTTTGAAGTGTTGCATCATGTCCAAACACTGCAAATAGGCATCCTACAATACTCGTCACTGAAATCCAGCAACTCTAGATGGTAGACATGTATCTTCTGACCCCGTCAGGGGAAGTCCTCAAACGCAACTTGAATACAGTCCCACAAGAGCATAAATATTAACTTGGCATTCTTGGATTTGATTCTCCACCGCATGAAATATAACACAAAAACAAACAATTCAGCAACAACAACAGGTAATTCTGTATCCTCCCTAACCTTGACTTCACCTTAATTTGGTTTGCATCTCTTCCAGTGATTGTTCGCAGATGGAAAATTGTTACTTCTCGTTCAGCTGACATTCAGACAAACAGACAGACAGACAGACAGACAGACAGACAGAGAGATAGAGAGATAGAGAGATAGAGAGATATAGGCAGATATAGAGATAGAGAGAAATAAATCAGTGTCCCCAACACTCTCTTAGACCATTAAGAAAAAACAATCACGACAAAGCACACCAATTAAAACCTCGGGAGTTGTGGGACTTCGCTCATTACCTCGCAAAGTTTTGAAACAAAACAGAGACCAAATTCATCAAACAAAAGTTTTGAATGTTATTTCTGCCCCGCCAGTGTAATTTATCACGTTTAGGGAAGCTGTCACGAGTTAAGTGGTTTGCCAGTAATTGTGGATGGCCAACCTCTAAGCAGAACCGACTAAACCAGCTCATCAGGGACAGACTTGTGAAATGGAGGGTAGCGATCTCTTTATCCCTAGGCAGAGAATTGAAGGTGGCAATCTCTCTTTCTCTTAACTTGCCTGTCTTTTCCGCGCTGCGTTTTTCTGTTCCGGGCTCTCTGCTTTAGTACCCAACAGCTCTGCGCCTTGGGTGTAAAACAGATGTATTGCTGAGAATAAGTTTGTTTTTAAAATGATTAAAAGAGTCATTCAATGCAGATGAATCTCTCTAAAAGCATAATTCCCACATAAAATCTGATAACCGCCATCATACGAGCTGCCGCTTACAGTGCGGCAGCTCATACTTTATATATTTTAGACCAGAGGAAAGTTTTCACAACAAATTTCCCTGCACGAAGTAAAAGATCCAATTTTCTGAGCGGTTTCTTTCCACTTATAGTTTCTTTGTTAGTGGTGTTCCATGGATATGAGCAACAGAAATGTGATTTCTGCTTTCTCTATGAAGGTCCCAGCTCTTTGTTGCCTGTGCGTTCATACAGACTGGATGTTTGCCCAGCGATGAAGAGCGTCTGGGTGCCGACATTGAAAACAAACCGAGACCCGTTCTGGCCTGCTGCGCTGGCAAAGGAGCTCAGCAGTGAGGTTCTGGTATTAAAAACATAAACCATTCATTTTCTGATTTACCTTGCACGGCAGCTGGAATCTTGTGCAAGAATAACAGGATCGCATATCACGGCAATCAGCCTCCCGTGAGAAGCAACAGGGAAGCTATACGTAAGTGACCCAACGAGGCAACTGCTTGTTCAAAACAGCAATGCATCAGTATCAGTAATTCTTCATTGAAAGAAGAGCAAAGAATGACACTGAAGGCTTTTTTCCCATGGAAAAGTTGTTTTCACTCTTCTCCCGACTGGTTTCAACAAGAGTTTGATTGACAGGTGGTTCATCCAATCACCTGCCAAGTATTGTTTGAAAGTGCCTGACCTTTTCCAAGCGGTTTCCAATGACGGCTTCTCAGATGGTTCTGTGTATACAACCATCTGGCGACAGGTTATAAAGTCTTTCAAGGTAAACTTACCAGAAGCTATGAGATTGTGAAACAATGATATATACACTCCTGTAGAAGCCGTATAAATCAACTTTTAATAGACATGTTTTATTCTAAATGTCATGGAGAAGTACTACACTGTAAAAGCGATGGCTCCGATTGGTCGAGCTCGCTGTTACCATGAAGGCGTTTACCATGCCCGAAAACAGCCAGTGAGGGTATGTGCTGCGACACAGTCTGCGCCCGGAGACCAGGCCAACATGGCGGCTCGTTTGGAAACTTTAATTTTAGATCGACAAGTTTATAAAGTTTTCCGGGAGATTCCATAGGAGGCGAGTCGCCATCTGAAGGGGTTTAAGGGATGGGATATCTATGGCGATTTAGTTGGGCGCCCTGATCATCAGTGCTGTTACATGAAACAGGTCGACAGCTGGTACGGTAAATGAATGTTAAGGTGCTCAGTGGGACTGAGGGTTCTCAGTCTCTGGAAACTAAAACGCAAAGCCTGTTCACACGTGTGTGTGTGTGTGTGTGTGTGTGTGTGTGTGTGTGTGTGTGTGTGTGTGTGTGTGTGTGTTAGGGAGGGAAGGGGGGAAACTCGAATAGGAATAAATGAATAAATCCAAAATATTTTGAAGCGCAGCTCTCTTCCAGTGACTTCCACTGACTGCCATGTACGTATGTCCTGTATCTGGCGGGGATCAGCTACATCTACTACATCCTGTTCTTTTTCTGTAACGTTAAACTGCGTACAAGAACACTGCCACTATCTCCCCTTCAAACCAAGGGAAATAAACTGGCAAAGGCTTGTGAGGAGAAATAAAGTCGACAATTCCTGAGGGCAAGGCAAGGAGAGTTTATTTATATAGCGCATTTCAAAAACAAGGCAATTCAAAGTGCTTCACACAAAATCATTAAAAGCAGCAAAATATAATACAAAGAAAAGAAGATTTAACAATTAAGAACATTCATTTAAACATTTAAAACAGTCAGTAAAACATGAAAAAGCGAAAAAATAGAATTAAAGTTGCAGTTTAAGAAAAAAAATACAGCATTGAAATGCAGAATGCCAGTGGATGCTTTGGTGTGAAACCAAACTGCAGACGATGTGACTGTTTTTTTAATCTCTAATGAACTCCTATTTGTAATTAAAACACTGATGTGGTGTGACTGATGCAGGACCGTATCAATCTTTTAACGATGATCTGTATTGTACTAATCCCAGTTTGATCTGAGGGAATCTGTGTTGAAAGCATGTCTGTTTGCTGTTGAGGCTGACTTTGTTCTGCAGCGTTAGTTCAGCAGATAGCAGATGACGCATGAATGCAATTTAAAATTCATATAGAAATGGCTTGTAAATAATATTTGTACACATCAATTTGACATCTACCGAGATGCAAGCTTTCTCACATTTAAGAGAATTTCAAAAAAATCTTCTCAAAACAGAATAAGAAGTATGCCATACTTAAATGAACAAAAATATTAAGTCCACCACCAGTTTTGCAATACCATAACAATTTCCATAACATTGTCAAACTCACAATTGATCCGTTGACAATTATGATACTTGGCTAAAATACCCATAATGCACTTTAGCTGAGCTATGGTTATGGTAATCTCGATAAACAGAATCTTATCATGGCTGCCACTCGGATTCTTCCTGGTCATTTCACTATCAATAATGCTCCCCTTTAATCTTGTGAGCAATGATTCCCCCCCTAAGAGGGGAGAAGCCCTTCTAGAGGCCTTAGTGAGGTCTGTTCAAGTAGTTGTATGAACCCCAAAGGAGTTCAAATACTTGTGTTATTTTATATAATTGTTTTTCAGAATTTATTTGTGAAAGAAATGTATATTTAAAAAGAAAATCACTTTTATAACATATTTTGATCATAGCTATGAACATCCAGCATGATATGAGCAAGATTCCCCAAAAATGCCTTCTCGAGCCGACCCCGAGTTTTTACAGATGCATGCTTCTGAAAAAACATCTGAAAAGTCTTTACATTTTCCATAGCAAACTAAAAACACATGTTTTTTGACTACACCTTGATTAGGGAAGGTAGCGCCGTAGTAGTAATGGCACTTACTGAAAGCACTTTGTGGTTTAACTTTATTGAAGAAATTGTACTCTCTTGATTCTTGTTGTTCTGAGTTTGTACTCATGGTTGAATTGCACTTATCATAAGTCGCTTTGGATAAAAGCGTCAACTAAATGAAATGAAAAGTAATGTTTTGTAATGCTTCAAGGCCTAAACAACAACCTACAGAGTTGTTAGACCCCCTCTGAAAATCATGAAAAATCACAATAAAACAAAGCCTTGGGGTGTTATCAAGGAGAGTCATTCGGTTCAAAAATGTAAAAGTTATAACCTTTATGCCTAAACACCATTGGTTTGGGGCATGCTGGGTATTATTCTTTGCATAAATTACCGCTTAAGACGTGTGACGCATTTTAAGAAACCTCCCACGATCAAAAAAAACAGTCCGGCCACATTTGGATTTTTCAGGTACTAATATATTACACACAAGGATCCACCATACTTTATTAGACTCATACAAGCTCGTAGGGTTACGAGGAAGTGTCTTTTATTGAAATCCGACTTTGTAAAGTGTACTTATTAACAATCTAGTGAAACGTTACGGCCGTGCGTGAAAGTGATGGCGAGGTTACGGGATTTATGTAAATACATAAACTTAACGGTAAATTTCATTTTTTTCTGTTCGGATAGTCTATATACTCTTCCCACAAGGCTTTACTGTATTTCAGCAATTTAAATGAAGTTAATCAACGTTGTGGTTCAGGAGATCCTTTAGGAAACCTCACTTGACTTATTTTCCTCTTTCCTTGTCCGATAATGGGACAAGAAGGTAGTATGCCATGTATACTCCCATGTGCTTTCTGAACTATTGTGTTTCAGAGAATTTTGGTTGGTACTCAAAAACACACCGAAACACTGGACCCTCTGTTTCCCATAATGCAACTCAACTCTGGTTAAAGCCAATGTCTTTAACGCAAACTGCATTTTGAAATACTGAGCCGATTCTCAGGCCCGAACTGAGCCAGAAAGACAAATTGCTGACTGGCGATAGGACTTTAAAACAGCTGTCTGCACATCAATCCTCTGCCAGGTGGAAAGGAAAGAGAAGAATGTGAGAATGTTTTGACTCTGTGCCGTCAATTTGAATAGCAGAGTTTTTCAGAGTGGGATCCCAATACCTGACTGCAGCTCTCCGAAGTGATTCAATTCCCAGTTGTCATTACACTGGCATCAAGCGTTGATTTGCTTTGTAGCGCTTTATTCTTGTTCAGAGAGCGGTTCGTTCATCAGCTTCTCTGCAGCCAGTTTTACTGAGATCTCTGTTTTCTTTGAGTTAGTGTGTGTGTGTGTGTGTGTGTGTGTGTGTGTGTGTGTGTGTGTGTGTGTGTGTGTGTGTGTGTGTGTGTGTGTGTGTGTGTGTGTGAGCTCTTGCTATTGAAGTTGTACCAGTTCCAGGTCTGAGCAAACTTAAAAAAGAGGGAGGACAATCGGCCTGGCTGTCTGCCGACTTGACGTCTTTCTTCATATCCAGCGGCCATTAAGGACGTCATATTGCAGTGGTGTATATGGTGTAGCATACGTGTAGCAGTTTGACTCTTAGCCACATTCACACAATATTCTAAAGCCATTCTGTTATTGTACCATAACAAATCTAAAAGAAAGAGCAGTAAAACATGCAAAATTAATATAATTCACGTAAAAATCCCATTGCACTTAAACTATACAATATCAACGACGCTTACGCAACGCAAGATACGGCCCCCTCTAGATCACGTTGATAAAGAGACAAGGGTCGGCTTTCAGTGGACCCAATATAGTTTGATTTACCTGCAGCCGTTTTAAAAGGAGGGCTCGCTATTCCCCCTAATGTGAATTGAAAGGCACTGGAGGAGAAAATCATTTCATCACTCTATCTGTGATGGTGTCAGCAGAGGGAGTGAGAATTGACTAATATGTGTGTGTGTGTGTGTGTGTGTGTGTGTGTGTGTGTGTGTGTGTGTGTCTTTTCAGGGGATCCTCAGAGGATAAATGATTACCTCTGTTAAGATGGAGCTGTGAGCTGAAGAGACTGCGTGATGGTGTGATATTGAGGACCGGGTGTGAATCCTACCGACCCACAGTGCATCACCACCCAGCCTGCTTTCATATAGACCTGCCAGCTGCAACACCTTCTGAACATCCAGCCTGATGAACAATTCATGTTTTCAGTGCATCAAAAACTCTGCATTTGTCTTTGTTTACATGTCCCCTGACAGAGTGATGGACTTAAAAAGGGGAAACAAAATCCATCCTTTTATAACCCGGGTAATGTCTTGTGTAGGTCTAGGTCCGTGAGTCTTCTGGACTATGGAGTCCAACAAACAGGGCTTAAGGACAGGAACGGACAGATGTTGCAGATTTTGGACGCACATAGCGGACTTGTGTTAGCTTTGAGGCACTGCTTATAAATGCATTGTAAGGCATAGATAGTCCTCACTTTAGATGACGTCACAGAACATACTTAACTAATACTTAACTAACGAGTAGTAACTACCTGAATTAATCATGAATGAATGTATAAATAAATGCATGAATAAATTACATTTAAATCATTTTTTATAATTTACAAAGACTACAAATTATCTTGTTAATCATCTATAGTCCTTAATACTTAATTTAC
Organism: Taurulus bubalis; assembly: GCF_910589615.1. NCBI lineage: Eukaryota > Metazoa > Chordata > Actinopteri > Perciformes > Cottidae > Taurulus > Taurulus bubalis. The sequence goes on along the minus strand of NC_136599.1, from coordinate 22,997,926 downwards.
AAATGGGGAATCCATCATTTATAAAGTATGAAAACCCAATCATGGAACGCATAATAGTCAAGCTTATTAATCAAGAATGAATCATTTATAACTGTTTTATGAATTGCATACTAATGAGTTACTAATGTGTTGGAACAATGCTTTATAAATGATGAATTAAGTGTTTATTCATGCTTAACTAATGCTAAATAGTGTGTATAGTTATTTTAAAGTGCTACCAGAAGTAGCTGCACAATACAACAGGCTAGTGCTTCATTTGGAACGTCACATCCTGGAACTGCTTCATATAGTTTCTAGAACTGGTGTATCGCCCATAACTAGCACAATCATTAAAACGAAGACATTTGAATTTTCCTTAAATGTTGCAGCTCCTCAACATGTCTCCAGTCAAAACTATAGACGCAAGAAAAGCTGAACTTTTGTGGTGATCTGCTTCGAATGAGCAAATGATGACGCCTATGTGAAACCTTCAATAAGCGTCACTTCTGAAAGTGTCCATCTTAAAATGTGACTCTTCTTATTAAATAAATGAAATACATCTGTCAAAAGGGGTCACGCCATGCCAAGCAATGGACATGTACGAGCACCCTGAAGACACAGAAGCAGACGTATCTGTTCATCCTCGCTGTAGATGCAGGAGAGGAGGCCTCATAATCCATAATCCATATGCCCAGTCTGCACTCTCATCCCCTCAGCAAACGTGTGCCATTTCAAAAGGGCAGTGACCAAACAAGATGCTCTACAGTATGTATCTCTCTGCTGATGTTGCTATAGCAACCCGGTCTTCTGCAGAGTGTGTGTTCATCTGCATCTTTATGTCCTTTTAGTTGTGCGAGGAGTGTAAATATGCTGCGTGCTCTCCTGTATATGGAGGATTATGTGGGTTCATACAGTATGTGTGTGTGTGTGTGTGTGTGTGTGTGTGTGTGTGTGTGTGTGTGTGTGTGTGTGTGTGTGTTAGTTACTAGTTAGATCTCTGCTTATGTTGACATTGGGTCAGGACAACACTAGTCATGTTTATGTTGGATTTAAATTTAAATTGAAGTGAACTTTTGAAATGTCCACAAAAGGAGTGTGAATTAGGCGTGTTCACACCAGCTGGTTTGGAGCCAATAAACACGGCTACACAAAGCTTTCGCCAATAGAAGAAGAAGAAGAAGAGGTTGAGAACCGGAAACAAAACAGGTCGCCTTTCCCATTTAATTTATCTAACCCACGTATCCAGTTTGTTCTTTCATGTGTCATGATGTCCAGAAATGAAGACAGATTATCACCCGTTATGGGGACGTACGGATGGACGGCAGAAACATGCTATTTCAAAATGAGCAGCAAAATACGTTCATGGAAACATGGCCAATGATAACCCTGTAAATTGTCCTGCCATAACGGAGGCAACAATGCTCATAGGAGACTGACGGAGCTGTCAATCAAGCACAGCCGCTACACAGTGTTGACAAGATGTCTAATCAGGCAACAAACATGCGGCTGTGTCGGGGCGTTGAAGGCAGAAAAGAAACTGAAACGGTTCTGTCACTTGAAAATATGTACAATCAATTTGTCTTTTTTTTATGTTACAATCACTGCAACGACTTGTTGAGAGAGAAGATTTAGTGCTGTACGACAAAATCAAGTAGTGTCTGATTGGATGGCTTTTTGGTTTTGAGTTGGCATAATGGTAATATTCAACCTTCATATTACAGCTAGTCACAGTTCAGCTTCCGTCACTCTGCATCACACTCACCTCTCAGCCACTCCCACCTCACCAGCCCTTACAGCTCCAAGAAAAAACTCAAAGATTATAAAATCGCTCGGAATGACGTCTTCTCAGCGGCTGTGCTGACATAAAAAGACACACCTGCCTTTGTGTCGTCAAAGATAGAAGTTGTTGTCTCTACTTTCTTGCAACTTCTGCAGTATTAGTATATGTTTGTTATTAGTTTGTGAAATAACACAGAAAGAACAATGAAAGTAAACGTGTATGTTTCTATCAGGACATTCCCCTCGCTCAGAGGTCATCCTTGCCATAATAAAAGAACATAATAACATAATAATGAATATGTTTTTTCTAGTAAAGCCACGTTTTTTTGTTTTCTTGCAAATCTACGACTTTGAAAAGTATTTTATTTGCTCTGCATTTTTTGGGGTGGTTTACCTACAATGCCCCCAATACAGAATTTGAAGATGAGGTTGTGTACAACTGTTTTAGCTTTTTAACACCAAAAAAGGTCTTCCTTGCTTTTTGCCCAAAAACATTCAGAGGGAGGATACTATATATATAAATATCTGATGGAGTCTTCCAACCGATTGCTCCATCACAATTAGAAAAAGCTACTGGAAACTCGAGAAACTAGCCTTTTTAAACTTTAAATCTGAGCAGAATGGTGGTTTGAACACACAATAACCTTGTGATTGGTAGAATATGAGGAGGTGTGTTTAGAGCGACGGCTTCCTGTGATTGAAAAGCTTCACATTCTGCCTCCACTTGGTCGACTCGGGGTACATTTCCTGACACGGTGAGCACATTAAACCACAATTATAATTATACTGCTACGTCAGACCACGAGAATCACTGAACATGAATTAGATTCCTTGTCAGTAAAAAAAATGTATCTAATTTCAAGCCGACTGATCATGTCAAATACCACACAGTGCAGCTCCACTAGCTCAAATATTTGAAAAAGAAGTTGACTGGTAGCGGAGGGAACAGAGACAGGCAGAGGTTGTTGGATGAAGAGGAGTGAGCTGACATTTGTGTGTGTGTATGAAAATTATCTCTGCTGTAATTGCTTTCTCGCTTGTGCATGTAGAACATGTTTCTTCGTGCTGGACTTGGTTTATGAAGTCATCCATCACTGTCCTCGTGTCATCACACAGTTTCAAGCACATATTACATTTCAGAACGAGCATGTGGTGAAGATAGATGCACGTTGTGTTCGATAGAGTTCCTCATTCGTGTGTCAAGATGGATACTCTACGTGTGTGTGTGTGTGTGTGCGCGTGAGTATACGTCTGTGTGTGTGTGTGTGTGTGTGTGTGCGCGTGAGTATACGTCTGTGTGTGTGTGTGTGTGTGTGTGTGTGTGTGTGTGTCCTCAGTCTATTTACTGTGAATATGATGCAGGATTTTTAGCATCTAGAGAGCCAGCTATTTCCCTCAGGAGTTGACTTGGATTTTAATGTGCGTGTGTGTGTGTGTGTGTGTGTGTGTGTGTGTGTGTGTGTGTGTGTGTGTGTGTGTGTGTGATATTAAACTTACTGTGTGTACTCACCGTACTTACACCTTAATTCTAAGAAAGATATTTGAATAACACTTGCTTGTATGTCCTCACAATTCGTGTATGTCTGCACCAAAACCCCCTGCAGCTACACAGCAATGGGTTGGCTAATGAAAATCGAAAAGAAAACAGAAAAAAAAGCATTTGAACATCTTCCTATCCGTCTATAGTGGCTCAGTTCCACAGGAAATCAACAGACGACAGCCAGATTTCTGCCTTGCTCATCGTGTGTGTGTGTGTGTGTGTGTGTGTGTGTGTTCGTGTAGGGCCATGCCCTCTGCAGCCTGCTTATGTCTCTGCAGCAGAGTGGTGACTCAGCCATTGCTGTGGAACAAGGTTTCTCTCCAGTCATCATCTTCAGAGCATTTAAAAGCTTATTGGCTCTGAGTCTAGACTCGGAGGGTCAAGGGCCTGTCTGAGGATTAGATGAACATTTTGTCACATAAGATCTTTTTAAAACCCTACTGTAGTGTTTTCTTTTGTTGTCTTTCTGTTCATAATTACACATTCCCCATCGGTGCGATGACATAGCGGCGATGCTGCCGGGTGATAACCTGTGTTGCGTTGTCATGCATGTTCTGTGATGAGGTCTCTGGAGCGGTTTCTCAGCTCCATAAATAGAAGCAGCTCTTGGCAGGTACAGTAAAGCGGGCAGGAGGCGGCTGAAAGCAAACTGAGGCGGAGAGAATTCTGACAGAGCACCAAGGACTTTGGAGTTTAGGGAAGTTGGAGAGAATGAAGATTTGGAAGGATGTTCAACCTTTGAGGAGGATATATTTACCAGTGCAAAATAAACAGGTATTGTTTCATTTATTGACTCTAACGTTCAGTTGGTGGTGATCGCTGATGGTCTCTTTGTTGATGAGTTTGTGACACTGAGCCATTGTACATGTTCATACACACACACACATACGCATGCATACAGTTTATGCCATCCTAATATTTCTTTAATCTTTATGTTTGAGTCAACAGTGGGTGAGCGGAGATGGTAAAAGATGACATTATGCATAAAAGGCTCAGTCCAGTGACAACAAACGATGTGATGCTGGAACACAAAGATGCTGTCAGAGGACGAAATATATGTATGTGTCAACCACAAATATAATTTCAAGCGTTTATCCCTTTGTCCCCTCATTCCACTGCCCACTGTTTTTAAAGTGCAATCACACAAGGAGCCCCCACAACAACAACAGCATCAACACAGCTTCTCTCTGTTCATAGCCTGTCTTTGACTCCACTTGCACATATAAAATGAAGGAGTTTTGAAAGCATCATTTGCAGAAATCTAAAAACATCAAACACAACAAATTCAATTATTTCAATGGCCTCCCCTGAATTCACATTAACTGGATAGCTAAACATTCCCTCGTCTCATTTCCCCTCTCTTCCTCCTTTTGTTTCTAAGTTTATCAACTATAATTGTCTTTGCTTTGGTGACTTTTGGCAGAAAATTAAACTTAATTTCTTCCCCTCTCTCTTCCTCTTTGTGTCTCTCCCTCTCCCTCTCTTTTCCCACCCTCTTGCTGGTATCAAAATGCGCGCAGCGTGAAATTAAAGCCAATGCATTTCTGACTGAAATAAATGTCCCCCTCTGATGAGGTTGGAGTTGGTCCAAGGCTCTGCGAGGAAAAACACTTTTTACACTTATTTTCCTTCACGGTGGAATTATCCACTGCTTATTATTGTTCTGCATACGTGACTCTATCTTCTGGGAATTCAGCTGCCTGCTGTTCTCGAAGCAGTCAGTGTTTTGGAGGATGCTTATTTTACCATGCAGCTTTAAAAAGGTCTTCCTGTGGCCATCACACAGGCATTTGTGGCTCTGCACTGCGAGACTGAAAGCTGGCGTCGAGGAGGAAAAGCGGAGGCCTCCGGAGATACCAGAGAGAGACCTCACCTCCAAGGACACCCGGCAGGCGATCCAGACCATCACAGGCTGCAAAAGCACGTGTGAGGCCTCGTTGCCAGGTGAGTTTAACACCTTCAATGGTCACTTTAATCTCCTCAACAAAGTCAGTCTCCACAGCGGATGTGAGAGGATCCCTGCTGAGAGGGAATGCGAGTGAAGCTGTCGGCCCGATAACCACGCTGGCCGCTCTAGGAGCATGTCTAAGACAATTTGTACATGTCACTGTCACAGGAGGGTGTTCCTATACCTGCTTCAAGTCAGCTGTCATTGTCCCTGTTAAAGTCTGCTCGTCCTTTGAGAAACATCTCAAAACAACATCCTAGTCAGCCTGGAGCCTCGCCAGCAGATCCTCAGTGGACGCCATCTTCACTGCCTTCCTCTCAGGGCGGTTATTCCTGACATGGTCGTCATACATCTCCGTAAAGAAAGCTCAGCTGCGGCGGTACTTCTTATGCTACGTTCACACCAATCATCGCAACGCTCTTTGTGGTTAATTTGCGTCATTTGCTTTTTCGTGGTGGAAAGGGGGCGCAGCTTATCTTCGTGGCTCATCTCCGTGTAAACAGTTACCATTTCCGCCATCCACCATTGAAATAACCACTAGTTCTGCTTTATACTTGTTGTGGAAGTCCCACACACGTCGGAACATCAAACGCCATCGTGTCTGGGTTCATAATATTATCCGTAGGCACATACAGCTCCGACTCCTCCAGGAAGAGTGTCGGAATGAGTGCCGCTACCAGCGCTACTTCGGGGGGACCAGCAGCCGTTTGATTCAGCAACGGCAGGGCGGCATTTCACTCCAGCAAATGAAGAAATGGCGAAGGAAACGACACACAACTGCAAGTTGAAACTTTCTAAATACTACTGCTGTTAAGTCACGCAAAGTAATTTTAGGATGTTTTTAGGCGATAAGTTAGTTGTTTAAGAATCAAATTGGTCTTCGGTTTGTCGAGATTCAGCCGATTAAAAAATCCTCTAGCGGGACCGTCAGTAAACCAGCACCGGGGGCTCAGCGTCACGGTGCCCGGCTAGAACAGCCTGATCTCGGCCAGTCTGTTTGAAATTTGCCGGCGGTATTGACGTCTCTGTTATACGGTTAAACATGAGCTATAATTCGGTTTGGTTGAATCTAACGAACAATCTTTTGGTCTCAATAGTCTATTGTTTGTTTACAGGTAACGCTAAATCCGTTTTATTATTATAATTACATTTTAATTTAACTTTAACGTTGACCAGACATGCAGGCAGTCCTTCTGGGCAGCAAGCCTTCCTCTGATCCCGCTCCGTTTTCTGTTTCTGTATGTATATATATATATATATATATATAAATGCCCTCTTTTGCACTGCAGGAGGAAGAATCCGGACGTGACACCCATCGATGGCACCGGCAGCACAGCGGAGCGCCTCATGGCTGGCAAGGCCCCACCTCCTCCATCTCCTCTGCTTTGGGGAAATGCACAACTCTATGGAGGATCGTCATCATTTCCTCCACCACATTGTGGACGGTCCTGCACACTGTGACATGGCAGAGATGACTGAGGTGACCCAGTAGAAGGCTCCACCAGCAGCCAGTACACCGTCACCAGCAGCTCAAGCTCGTGGTTCCATCCATGTTTTTTTTACCGGGGCAGCATCTGGAACCAGCATGTTGATCCTGTTCCTGGAGAGCCTGAAGGCTGGTCTCAGCTTCAGACCATGTTGATCCTGTTCCTGGAGAGCCTGAAGGCTGGTCTCAGGTCAGCTTCAGACCAGAACACAGAAAGAATCGGGACTTGGTCCTTCAGTTGTGCATATTGCTGAACAGGACTTTGGTCCTGTTAAAAAAACTAAAACAGGATATTGTTTTGAAACATTGTTTATTAATTGTTGTAACATTAATGTATGTAGTATATTTATTTGTGTTTTGACTATTTCATAATAATAAATAATTATTTTTAAATATGAATTGTTTACTAGTCTACTAGTATTAATATCTGACCTGTGTGCTTGCTTATGCTGGAGAAGGTTTCTATGTATGTTACTGCTCGACAGGCAGTGTAAAAACACACCCCTATCTTACCAGAGTCCAGAAGTCACTGTAGCCTCCATGATCTCTGGATCGTAGACATGAAATGTCTGTTTGTGTCTGTCCTGCTTAATGACTAATGTTAAAGGAGCCCGGTCCTATACCCGGGCTACTGAGGTGTTTTTCCCTTCGGGTAGGTCTGGCTGACGCGCTATATGATGTGCCTCGATCAACAGTGTTCCTTTGTCCTCTTTTAGTGATCCACGACAAATTGTATCGAGTAAGATGATTTATTGTCTTTCAATTATGACATGGATAGGCTTCCTAGATGCCTAACAATTACCCTTGCCCAACATTACCGTCGAAGTGGTCAAAACCTTTTGCCCTTTCCGGGGTCCAACACCTGCCGTCAATCATGACTCTGATTGATTATATAGCCACTCCCAGAACACAACACAGCGCCACCCGGTGTAGACATTTAGGAACAATGTTGATCTCATTTGGCTCCTACAACTAATGTAGGAGACATGTAGTGGTGTTTGTGTATCTAACTGTACTGATGATCAACCTCTTGATGTTTGCGGACCAAGAAGACAAATGGTAGGTGTGTGGAATATAGGCTAATGGATTTAATATTTAAATACTGTTATAATGTTACTGTATCAAAACTCCTCTGTACCTGCCAGTTTATTAGGCCTGGATAGATTATATATTAATATTACAACAGCCATGCAATAAATGTTAACATGAGCAGTGTTCTAATGTAAAGGTATTTTCTATGTAATCTAGTTTTTGAGGTATTTCCTTCATCCAATGTGGAAGAGAATAGATGTTAGATACACCTCCCAGTATAACCAGTACCGTACAACAGCAGCAGAAACTACATTAAACTAAATGATCACGTCCCTAAAATATTAAATCTAAGTTTTACACAATATTAAACCACATTATTTCTTTGGGTGTACGAAGTAAACTGTCAAGTCAACCTATACGTGGGAGGACACGTTACAAAGAAGAACAATGGGTAGCCTGGTTAAAAAAAAGCATAATGTTAAGACAGACCTCTCCGTCCTCCACTGCATCACGGCTCTTCTTTGAAGGATTCGCCTCCTCTTCGGCTTCTTGATAGAGATGGCCGACCGCAACCGCAATCCTCCTTGTCCGATCCATTCTTATTATATATAATATATAGATGTGTAATATATCTATATAATATATCTATAATAATATATATATATATATATAATAATCAGAAGCAGCTTTATTATAACTGCATTATATCTAATATATATTATATCTAATATATTAATATATATTATATCTAGTATATATTATATCTAATAAATTCATATATATTAATATCTAATATATATTATATCTAATATAACGTTGTATCCACAGCAATCTTCTATACCTTTTCCCGCCACTGGCTCTTTAAATATACGTGCGTGAAGAAAGAGCTGCCAACGTGATGATGTCATCAAGTAAGCTTCCGTTCCAATTTACCGTACTTCTGAAGTCCAGACTGCAAAAGTTCACAAGTCCGTACTTGTGTACTTGTGTATTGAGAAACGGCCCTTGTCTCGTGTGTCCTTTGTGTTCCCTGCACTTCCTGGCCCTGTGGTTGTCTGTTGATTGTCCCTGATTGTTCCCTGCTGTGTCCAATCAACCTGCCCCTCCCCAGTGTATTTAAATCCTGTTTGTCTCCTGCCTCAGTGTGGGATTTTACTGTGTGTTGCCTGTCCGTGTGCCTCCCCGTTCGTAAGCTTGTCAACCTTTATGTTTATATATGGGCAACTGTGGCTCAGTGGTTAGCATGCCTTACTTTCAATCAGAGGAGGTGGTTCGAGCCCCGGCTCAGCTAGTCCATGTCGATGTGTCCTTGAGCAAGACACTTAACCCCTAATTGCGCCCCGTTGCTGTGTCAATGGTGTATAGAGCAAAAATGTTAGTCGCTTTGCATAAAAGCGTCAGCTAAATGTAATGTAATATATATTGTGTTTTTTTAAGCCTTTCCTTGTTAGCAATTTAAATAAATTAGATCGGAACTGTGGATGAGGAGATAGCACAGTTTTAGTTTTGAAAAAAAACAATTATTTTTTCCGTGAGAGAAAAAAAGAGAGCGTCGGGCTTGTAAGGTTAAGAGGGTTCACTTTTATGAACAAGCGTTAGAAAACGCATCCCCAACTGTAAACATTAAAAACTGGCGTGCACGGCCCAGGATAGGAGTGCTCCGATAGGAGTGGGGGATTAAAACCGCCCAGAACATCATTGGTACCCGTCTACTGAGCTCCATTGGTGACAAGAGGTGCCTGCGCAGAGATCAAGGGATCCTAACAGTGACAGCCTGTTCACCCTGCTGCCGTCTGGCAATAGATGCAGACGTATCAGCTGCCAAACCAAACTTTAGAGCAGCTTCCTTCCTCAGGCTTTGAGCGGCATCCTCGGCACGCCTCGGTGAATAGATGACTCCTCTCATAAACCTCAACTCTACACGTTGCATCTGTGAATTTCATTTGGAACTACTTCTCACTACAACCAATTGTCAACGTTATTTTATTCATTATGATGATAATAAAGCGTAACCTTGAACCATGATTCCTGGTATATGATAGACGAAAAGCAGAATAAAGGTAATGGAGTGAGTTGTGTTACATGAAAACAGGAACCCTCCTTGGTCCTCAAGAAACATAGTAAAAAAACAAACATTGATCAGGTAAAATAGGTTCTCTCTCTCATGTGTAGACATTAACAGGAACTATCTAGCTGAGACATGAATGTTTTCTACAAAGTCGCACAAATATAAAACCCTCCTCTCAGCCACGCAGGCGTCTTCAGTTGTCCCCCATTTGTCCTCTGCATGGTCGTCCTGCCTCAACAGGTGAAACAACACAGTGAGGAAAGATGTCAATCAAACACAGTCACGAGGAGAGGTCTTAAAAACACCTGTGTGGTGGACCTCGGTGTCGTTTTGTTTACTGAGCACCACCACGGCATTCTCCATGATCGCAAAGCCAAAGACAAACACAAACACAAGTTGAATTTAATTATTCCAAAAGAAAATCCCAATTAACTCTCCTGAGTTTACATAATCTCAACATAAACCAAGGGAGATATAACGCATAGATGCAAAGTGTCTAGTTGAAGCTAATTGGCAACCACCATCTTTATTAATTTAGGTTACAACAACTAAACAAACAAATGGATTAAACAGATTTGGTGTAAAATCAACAGAGCAGATCAAACCGATTGTGTGCATGTACAAAAGTTTCTCTGCACCTTATGGGATGGAAAGCTTTTTTTAAAAAGAGGGGGTTACCAACCCTCGGACTCTTATGAAGACGTGGTGCTTTTGTTTGACACTACACATTCACACGGCTGCATACTCGGGGTTAAGGACCCTTGCTCATAGTGGTGGCAACGAGGGGGGGCACTACTTTTGTCCGCATTCTCCACCCAGATCGATCCCCGCCGGTCCAGAGATCCACCGCTCAGTCACGATGACTGTACTCTTCGAATGCTTTGGCCTGCAGCTCATCCTGCCACTCACGCCTCTCATGATCTCCTTCAATCAGGAAATCATCTGTTCTCATCAGCTGCTCACATCCACCCGACTAGCACAGCGGACACATTGTTATCACCTCGCCTCGGCCTCCTTTTAAATATGATTCTCTCTCTGCCTAGTGGGTTCATGTCTCTCCTGACTGAAGTAGTATGTGACTATACGGCACATTTTAACATGGAGGTGAAGCATCTTTCGGTGACCTCGCATTGCGAGAAGCCGGCTCTGTGAGCCAACCTCAACTATTTTCCTGGCTCAAACCACACAAGTAATGCAAACCCTTACCAGAGTATCATCACGTGCGATACCTTCAAGAATATCTTCTTGAAAGACCCAACTTGTTCGACTTGATGGGTTCCCATGGTTGATTTAGCCTGGACCAAAATATGTCAGAAAAAAAAGACTGCTGAGCAACAAATATAAATTCTGGAAAATGTGCTTATTACAGCCAAATATAACTGGCAGTCCAACCCTGATGCTTGAAGCCGAGTGACAAGGCTAGAACACCCCCTAAGCCATTAAAGGTTGTAGGCTTTGAAGTGAATTCATTCAATTCATTAATCTGTTCATTCCGTGACTTAAACTGAACTTTTACTGTGAAAAACTATTATGAAAACAGTCACACTTCCCCTCCAATCTCTTCCTGTAACTGTAATATCCAGTTCCCTGAACTCCTGTGGACGCGTACTGTAGCAACAGCCAATAACCCATGAGGTCATCTCATAAATAAAAAGCCCAACTCCCGCGAGTCCTGGTCCTGTTTTTCTAACAGAAATGTCCTGGTTAGCTACACATTGCTAACCCTAAAGTCAACGAGTTTAGCACCGGGTAGCTACGAATCAAGGTATACTTGACGACTTTACAAGCATCCAAGCAAGTTAGCGCTGTGCTGCTAACTCTGCAAGGTGGACCAACGGAGTCAGTGCACATGTAGTATTGATTTGGTTCAACGCTCTTCTGAGTCTTGCATGCAAACTAACCATCCAACGTAATTGAATTAGCACTTTATGCAATAGCGTATTGTTTAAAAGCTAGGAAAGTTGGCTCTAAAGTTCCGGTATTACGCTTTAGCTGTTGAATGTTCAGCATTGTTGCCTCGTCGGCAGCTTTATGATCAGTCTCATGACGCCCCTTCCAAAGCAGCAGTTCAATGATGTCATGCTGCATCGTGGTTCAGAGATGGCCAAAAGAATCGCTCTCATAAAGTATTGATTATGATGATGATGATAATTCTTGCATCTCAAGATTTAGAAAAGTAAAAGAGAAAGTTAAGATTTAGAGGCAGTATTTAAAATCATTACTCTATTCCTCTATTTAGCCCCCGGAGGTATCCCTATTGTTCAATTGGCAAAAAAACGTCTTTGAAGTTTTATCCTTTTCCGGTTATTCAGAAGAATTGCCCATGGATCACCATACTCAGGAGCTGAGCGCCACGGCCATATTTAAAAATCTGAGTTTATTTCCCCTTTAATCTTTGATGACTATAACTCACGCAGCAGCGCTCCAGCACTCCGGTGGTGATTATTCACTCACCGGCCCATTTCTCTCTTGGCTGAGTTTGCTCCCAGTCCAGTCATATTAATCAAGCGCCGCTCTAATTGCCTGATTAAGTCATGTCTCCAGAAGCCAAAATGGCTGACTGAGTCATTAAACTGTGACACATACTCTGGTTGCAAAATGGCTGACTGCAATCCAATTTCCCTGACTTTTATGGGCAATATCTTTTATGGGGACAATTTTTTTCCTCTCCTTCTTTCTTCAAATGCTTTTGAGCACACAAGACAGCTCGGCACTGACATTCACACAGCCCTGTTTGCAAATCATGTTCCATTTTAAATAATAGTCCACATTTTCAGAAAACAAACATTGCTGTTTTGCTACAGAAAAAAACACCCTTAACTTGCAGTCTTTTCATAAAAGCTTTGCCTTTTTCAAATGGGCGCCTGAAGGGAAGAACACTTATGTTTTACATATTTTTGCCATTGCCAAAGGGTGTTTTCAAATTTCGAATGTGTTTGCTGTGAATTGTTTTTCCCTAACTACAGTTTCCTTTCACAAAAAAAAAAGATCGTAAACCAAAATGCACTTAAAGCCATGTGAGAATGTTCCCTCAGCTCCCTGTGGCATGAAAGTCAACACAGGAGGAAGGTTCAAAAGAAGGTCCCGTTTGCCCAAATATCAAGAAGGCAACAACCGTTGTTCGTAGTCCGGGTTAGACCTTGATTCACTCTCACTGCTCGCAGGTTTCCATTTTGTTCATCCGCATCCGGTGGCGGCTGGTGGATTTTTCTTTTGGGTGGGGCCAGCCAATCAATTTCAGCAAACATCCTAGTAAGATTCAATGCAAAAAAGGTATAAAAAATGCATTACTACTTTGCAGTTACATTTTTATCATTTATTCCAACACTGACATAATAAGGACATCTTATTCATACAATTCAGTGTGTGTGTGTGTGTGTGTGTGTGTGTGTATATATATATATATATATATATATATATATATATATATATATACACAATGTAGAGAAACACCTCTCGGATTCAGCTGTTGTCATGGGTGTGGTGATGAGGATCCTGAGAAGACTGACAGTCTCTGTGAAGGTGCTCTGAAGGTTGTGCTCGACTGTAGACACAAATACTCGTAACCCTTAAATACATATCTCAGATTCGTACAATATTTTTCTCCATCTAATTTATTGATTTATTTTATTTAAAGATTTAGTGGAATCTAGTGGTGTGTTGCAGATTGCAACCAACTAAAGACCCCTCTGCTCACCCCTCCCTTTCCAGAACTACGGTGGCCTGGAAGTTAAGGAGTTATCTTTAGTAGGGCTATACTCTTATCAATACTCTGCCTTTCTCCATGACTACATACTTGCTTTTAAAAGCATCTAAAGACTTAAAAAAACTAATACATGCAGAACAGGATTTATTTATATTTATTTTTAAAATAAATCTAAATATTATTTATAGAGCAGCAACAGTTATGTTTGCAAAAGGCCCTATATAAAGTAATTAATATCTCACTTCAAACAAATGCAAAATATTCATAAAATAAATACAATTTCTGAGTGAAGTTTATAAAGAGTGATGAACACAGACATCTTGTCCTCTGCCCTTCTGTCTTCTGTCCTCTTGGCTGCTTTGTCAGATAACGTTAAAGGAAAATGTGAGGAAGACTACCTGACCCCGAGGGAGATATACTTTTTTTGTTTTAAGGTAACGGAAACCTTACAATTCTTAGTTTCAGGTGATCATACACTGATTAACACATAGTTATGAATATTGTATTCCATTGCTGCCAATTAAACCCACCTAAATGTTACATACTGTTCCTTTAAGCCTTTTTATTTCAAGCTATTTATCTTTAACAATGTTCTGCTGTGAAAAAATTTAAGTGCCGACAGAGTTTGGCACAAAGTTGAAAGCTCCAAGGATAAGTCTGTTTGGAATTTTACCAGAAGCAACAAGTGCATTGTGGTCATTCTGCTGTCCAGCATGCATGGCAAGGAGGAGGCTGAAAATGATCATATCAAGAAAAAGGGGGCCGTGGACCTAGTAGACTCTCCACATAAAATGTTCATCCATCAGATTTACTGTGATTAATGTACTAATGAATAAACTGATTGTGAATTACTGACATGTGAACTGTATTTCTCCCGCAGGCATCCAGCAACAATAAATCTGTGATTCACTTAAAAGGCCAGAACTATAACTATAACACCCAATTGTCAACATTTTTTCCCAAGCCCTCGTTTTCTGTGTCTAAAATATGTGTAAAACTCAAAATGATCTAGCTTCTGTGGCAAGATTAACGACAGGTCTTCGTGATCCCAGGATGAGGATGAATTTGTCATCCGGGTCCCAGGCTGAAGAATAAGGCCTGCATTAGAGAGAAAATGTCCTATCGGTGGGCTGCCAAGTGCCTGTGTGAGAACCTGCTGGGGCCAATTCATTTATATTAGGATGCCCTATTGGCAGCAATAGCAAGACCTTGTCTGAGGGAAAATGCAGTGACCGGGGACATCCATCTGCACCGAGCTAATGAGGCAGTGCTGGGTTAGTGAGTATTGGTCATATTAGAACACACAAACACACATTCTTACACATGCACTCATGAATATACACAATTATAATACGGGTAGATCAAATCAAGCATTCTGATTGGTTGAGAGTGAGTCACAGGGTGTACTTTATTCAGCCATAAAGTTCTGTACAGTCTGTTTACATATAAAACGTTCCATATCAATGTGCACATAAAATAACAGGTAGATTTAAATTGCGCGACCGTTAGTTGTCATTTCAAGCTTGACAGTTACCAAACATGTTCGTGTAAACTTTGATATTTTAGGGGGATTGACTTTTGATGAGAATATCAGCGGTGAATAATGTATTTGCGGTCCCTGTTTCTGCTGTACAGTCAAACGTTGATACGGCTCACAATCAGGAGAGCAGAGCAGATAACGCTCTGAGAGCAGACTAGTTAGCGGGGAGCGAGTGCACAAAACTGGAAACTAAGATGAGAAATGAAAAGGGTTTGATCACAAAATCATGATAATTTCCAGTGAGAGATAATTACGTCGGTAATTTCCCGACGCGAGGCAAGTTCTCTAAACATCATTGAGGAGAAAAATGACGGAGAAAAGTCGAACAGAAGCAGCGAGAGCACTTCTTTACATCGGTGGCATCCTCCACCCTGCTTTCAACCAGCAGTCAGTTTTATAGTCCCGTATGTGTATGGCGGGACTATTTTCTCTGTCGCTGAAATGCAATACACGTTTGGTGGCTACAACTATTTTGTGCTGAAAGGGAGCTTACTATTACTATTTATAAAGTCGCAGGTAACCGTATTATAAAAGCAATAAGGTACGAGAGGCTGTTCAAGGGTTTGCCCTTGAAGAGTACATTATTGACGACACAGTACACAGTGCATTATTGACGACACAGTACTGCCTCTCGTACCTTATTGCTTAATTGCTCACCGGAAACAGAAAAAGGCCAAAATGAGCGTGGTCCAGAAGTGATAAAGTGTTAGTTTAAAGTCTTCTGAAATGTTTTCTGCAACTGAGTCGTCAGAAGAAATGTTGGCATCGCAAGTTTCTGCGAACCACAGGATACGTTGATTGTTGACCTTTCTGAACCACAAATAGGTTTCAGATCAGCGCCATGTCACGCTTGCAGAAATACACAATGCCACATGGGTAACGTTGTGAAACAAGCGGTAAAGTTTAGGCAACAAAACTACTTCTTTAAAGTTAGTAAAAAAGATAATTTATACTCAACATGGTTTTACATGGGACACGAAGAGTGGTCTACTGGGTGAAAGTCATGTGTTTCACGCAACCATTGTAGAATTGTACACTCTTTATACTCTAATCAAATAAAAAATTGTTCACTTTCCATAATAAAAAGTTGTCAGTTTTGCAACAACATTTTGTGAGTGTGTGCGCGTTTGTGTGTGCAAATGTCATTCAAGACAAGCAAAGCTTCAAGGACTTGATCCTCCGTGTGAGCACTAAGACGGGGCGATGGAGGGATTATCCAAAGGGATTTATTCAGTTGTTCAGAATAATTAATTAAAAATGTGCGATAAAAACTTGCTTTTCAAGCGTCACTTGTGTTTTGAGCTTACCTCTTAAAGCCGCCATGAAAGGCAGAGATGAAGAAGACAGCAGGCAAGTAAATGGGTGTATATAATACGAAATAGTTGTTTAAATGGTGGGGTTTGTAAGTAACACTGACTGTAAACGCTGACTGTGTGTGTGTGTGTGTGTGTGTGTGTTTGCTCATTCCTCGTACCTGGCTTACTGAGTTAGCTGTATAATTTTCAGGATAAGATGACGCAGGTCAGGCTTTTCGGTTCCACACAGCTCTCTTCCTCATTGATGAAGGAGCGATATTAGTTATATTAGTTTTATAGGGAGAGAGTTCTTCGAGATCGCCAAGATCCGTTCTCACATCATCATGACTTCCTGCACGAGCGCTGACGATTCTGCTGAGACCTCCTTGAGCCGTACATTGAACACTACACGGCACAGACTGGATCACAGCCTTGAGCTTTTTTGCGAGTGGTACATGTTTGTAGTGTCTGCGATGTGGAGTACATCGGGAAATCCCTTGCATGGCGTGCTGTTCGGAATGTTTATTTAGCACTTAAGAAACTCATGGATGTGTTAAAGCACTCATAATTATTTGACAGTGTTATTAGTACACCATACATATCATTATTGTAGAAAATTATTAAGGTGGACTCATGATAAGAATAGAGAGAATCACACACAATTTCTTTTCAATGCTTCAATTGATTGAATTTCTGATTATGAATAATACATACATACTGATCCGCCCATACACATATTCAAACTCCTAGTTATATGGTAATCTACACATACATGTATATACAAATATATACGCGCATACAGTACAAATATCCTCATAAGTATATAATAATTTGTATACTACTGCCAGCAGGCACATTTACATAAATATAATCTGATTGATTTGGGTGATGAGGCACTTAAAATTTGCCGATACATTTTCCCAACACTTACGCATTTAACTTGTCTGATATTTTGCCATGCTTATGTCTATCCGTCGCAGCGGAGGCGGCATTATGCTGCGTTTACAGCAAACGCGTTGCGAATATTCGCAAAGCTTTGGATGTGAACGCACCATTAGACTTTGCCATGATTATGGACTTAAATTCATCATATGTAGTCATGATCATCTCCTGCTCGTCAGGGGAGGAATAAGACACTCTTTCTCTGATCTTATTTGCCATTGTAGCGTTTCAAGATCATGGAATCTGTGTTTGACTTCTCCCCCTTTTGAAGAGGAGCGTGACGTCTTGTTCGAATTAACAAGACTGTTTGAGTGCGGATCCACCTTTGAGGAACCTACATAGCCTGACGTCAATTTTCTCGGTAATTTAAGATGGATGATAGGACATTTGATCGACTTTGTTGAACCATGTACGAGGAAAAGGGCCCAGGTCTTTCACTTTTTTTAAATACGCCCAATTTTGTGAGTTAGTATTAGCTAGCTAGTTGCTAGCAAAGAAGCTTGGCTCAGACTGTTGCAGACAGGAAGAAGAATATATATAATTATTATATATTAATTAATATATATTAATTAATTAATATATAATATAGGAAGAAGAATTACATTTTTATATATATTATTTTTTCTAGCATTTTCCCTCATCGTCCGTCCTATTTCCTGTGGCCCACCTCGCTCGTGCATACGTGAACACAGACACACGCAAGCTAGGGCCGTGACAGGCCGGGAAAAACACACTTTGACAAACTAATTTTATCTGAAAGCCACTGAGGGGCAAACAGGAGAACTTGTTGGGACGTTGTAGTGTGCTGCATCTCTTTCAGTCCATTGTTCCATTTATTCCATTTTAGCTTATTCCGTTAGCAGCATTAGCCAGCGGTGCTAATGAGCAGAGGTGTCAAGTAACAAAGAACAAATACTTTGGTACCATACTTAAGTAGAAATTTTGGGTATCTATACTTACATTTTCACGCAAATATCTGTACTTTCTACTCCCTACATTTTAAAAATAGCCTCGTTACTATTTCATTTTGGTTTGTTTTCACTCCGGCTTGTCATCGTTCAAAAACACACACACAAAAAACCTCTCCGCCCCGTTGCCCACAGATACGTGCACGCGCACACAGGTGAGCGCTGAGCACACACACCAGGACAGAGAGCGTCGAAAAATATGTCGCGCGAAAAGTAGACCGCTATATCTGCGTTTTAAACGCTCCCAGGGTGAAGATGCAACAGCAGCTCTCCTGTGAGGAGCAGCGGAGTTCTCCTCGCACCGGAGCAGCTCTCTGAACCCGGAGCAGCTCTCTGAACCCGGAGCAGCTCTCTGGACCCGGAGCAGCTCTCCTGCTCCAGCCACGGTGCTCGTGTCTTCTACCAACAATGAGCTGCTTGCTTCACATATTACAAAAGTACAAAGTATACGGATATAAAACTAAGTCATTAATAAATACATGGACAAATGCCTGTACTTTCGGGTAAATGGTTACGGTACGCCGTTAACAGGTTACGCTTGCGCATGCGCGATTTGACGCGACGCCGTGAGCTCGTCTTTTCCTGCTGTTGCGTTTCTCAAAATAAAAAAACAGATCTAAGCTCAATATTGAGCATGAATTGAGAGAGGCCATATCAAATCTACAACCCCGTTTATAACATATGTGTCGAGGAAAGCAGCTCACTGCAGCCACTAATACTGATACAACCTGATGGCTCACATATCTGCACTCATTCTGTTTTGTTTGGCAAAAAAAATTAAAAGCGTATTGTTTTCCACAATGAGTAATGCTCAGTACACATATGGTACTTTAATGTATTTGCATTGTAATAAAATGTGATCATTTTAAATGGGCATATATGCAGCTGAAACGGGTAGCCTAGTGCATCCCACATTTTTCAACATAACATTTTAAAACATTATGGCCTTTATAAAAATGATTGTTTTGGGGGAGGTGGGGTAGTGCACTATAGGCTCCTGAGACGCGGCTTAAGAGTTTGTCCTTAATGGAAAAAAATATTCCCTTTACATTACTTTTACTTTTATACTTTTAAGTAGTTTTTAAACCAGTACTTTTACACTTTAACTTAAGTAAAAAGCTTGAGTTGATACTTCAACTTTTACAGAAGTATTTTTAAACCCTAGTATCTATACTTCTACTTGAGTAATGAATGTGAATACTTTTGACACCTCTGCTAATGAGCTATTACAGCAGTGACCTTTGGGACAAACTCATTATCAGGTGACAATAGACGGCCGACAGAAGCTAGATTCATTATCATAATTATCGGTGCCGCCATTATCGCAGCTCACTGAGGTTGCTGGTGGACCGTACATGCGTGTGTGTGTGTGTGTGTGAGAGAGAGAGTGAATGAAAGACAGACAGCGTTACAAGCAGTTATAGATCATTTCAGTACCGTGGAAAATGATCACCTCACCTATGCGATAGCTCGGAACCTTTTGACTAGATTTCGCTCATATTTTACTGGCTGTATTGAGGCGGCCTTCGCTTTCAAATAACATTTGGACTCCATCCATTTTGCCCACGTAAAATATGGAATTAATCTTTTTGTGGGTGGGGGGGGTCGTATGAACCATTACGTGCTGAAGCTCCAGCTCTAAATCTGGTGAATAGGCTCATTACAAACCCTGTCTCAGTTTGCTCACACGAGTTCGAGGATGGACGGCCACTTCAGGGTTTTCCAGCTGTTCCATCTGTTCGCCAGGATCCATCAAACGCCTCTCGATCAATCTACTCCCCCCAGCGCTCCGTGTCTCGTTGACGTGCTGCGGGAAGTTCACAAACTTGTGCTTCTCAGCGAGGCGGAGGGAGGAGTAGATTAGCAGCGCTGTGCGCAGTGTCACGTAACATCGGCTTTCCACAGCAACGAGGTGACTTGACAGATTACTCCCCCGGAAGCAAGGACTGCTGTTCTGCTCAGGGTAAAGCCGGTTTGGTTTGTTTTACCTACCACATCAAGATCTGTTTCAGCTATACTCAAGACACTGACAAGTGTTGATTTTTAATCCATTCCTAGCATTGCTGACAGATTTTAGGGGAATACATGAAGTGACGGATTTGGGTTTGGACAGCTATATCTTCAGTCCGAGTCTGCTTACTACCTTTCTGACATCTGTAGGCCAGGGCGACCACTTTAAATTATCCAATCAGATGCTGCACCGTATCCTTCAGCCAATCATATCGTTGCTCTCAAACTTTTAAATTGGTTCTCCACTCTGCTGCTGTCAGTTGTCATTTCAGCGCAAAACAAGATGCGACCCTCCTCCACCCCAGGCACCTCCTGCCAGCATTCAGTCATGCTCCTTATTCATCATCGGATCGCAGCAACTTCATAGGGGGAATCTGCCTGATCATCAGAACTCAGCATCACTGCCTGTTTCAGGATAGAGTCCAATCGCCACAGAAGAAGAAAAGTATTCCAATGTTATGCATATGTAATAAATGTATGGTTAAATTTGAAATAAGTCTCTCTAGATTGAACTATGGTGAAGGTAAGAAAGGATCACGGCGACAGTGTAAAAAAAATTGCAGGTCTGTGACAGGACGCAGGTTTCTGTCCTCTATCTACATCAAGGTTAAATGCACATCCTTACTTTCCACCTTGATACTTGAAGGGTCCACTACTTCCTTGGTTTGCACCATAGACTGTGTGTAAGAAGTGGACTTAGTCATCGTCACCCATTGGTGGTTGGAGTGACTTTGTGCTACTATATTTGGAATGTGGAGAAGTGACGTCGTATACAGCTCTGGTAGTGGCAGCGACCAGTCAATCACAGAAAGCCCGCCCTAAAGCTTACCCTGCTTCATGCTAACTGGACCACAATTTACTAAATGAACATTACGCTGTATTGAAGAAGACTTTGAGCTAGAGATTGAGACCATAAACAAATGTTACAATGTTTACTGACGGAATAAATCGAGAGAAGTAGAGTAATGTTCTCATAGATGTCAGGCCTGGACTGAAAGGAGGACCCAGATGCAGGGGATAGTCGTACTGGCGCACTTTATCGTGTCCTTTGTTCCAAACAACTTTCTCAATAATCCGTCAAACCTAAAGCACTCCCGAAGGAGTGGAAAATAAACAGAACAAAACTACTTACGAACAAAACTCTTGGGCAAAATTCTATCTATGGCTGTGGACGCGGGCTTTGGTGCATCGACAAGGACAAACACTTTGGCACAGGACAGAGGGAAGACGCAGACTATAAGCACATGAGGGCAATGGGGAACAGGTGGAACCACTCAGGAATCAGGGGAGACAATCAGACCAGTGACACATGAGGAAGGGCAAGTGACCTGAAACGAGAGGAGAGTCAGGCTTCAAAATTAAACAGGAAGTTACGAGACAAAAACCCCAGACAAGACAACCCTCACCGCGGTGTGACAATAGACTTCTATACAATCCAATGGTGGGCCGTCAGAGCCTGCTAAGCCTTCTCTGCTGGCCTAAAGAGAATCACAAAGTTAAAGCTATTTTATAATTTTATTATTTTTTTTATTTAAAAATAAATAAATAAAAAGTTATATCTATTTTATAATGTAATTGTTTTTCACAAATACACTACATGTGTTATAATTATTTTTCCCTAGCTTTTTTTCTCATTGACCAGCCCCTGTCTTGTCTCTTCCCCCTGCCTTGTCTGTCTGCTTCTGGCTGCTCGCAGGCGCAGCTTGACAGCTGGTTAAGCGCTCTGCTTAACGCTCTTGTCCAATCAGATTTCACCTCTGTTTCTCTGTATGTTAGAGAAGCCGGTTAATCTACATGGTGACAGCCAGCTAGATGGGTTCTCACACTCCGGTATACTAGGTGGCGGTATGCATCTCGTCAAGTTGGTTGCGATCCGCCATTAAACTGTTCGCGCCGCAAACAGCCTGCACAGGTAGAAAATCCACGGCCCGCTAATGATACAATCTGATTTATTTTTGCAACCGAAAGAGTCGTCCCCTGTTGGTCAGTAGAGAGAATGCAGGTTTGCACGGAACTTTAGCATTGGACATAAATCCCGAATCGTAATTCCTTCAGCACAATCAGTTAAAAGGTTTGCTAGCTAACTGAGCTACCGACAAGAGAGGTTTCACACAAGAAATGACAAATGGAGGAGGGACGAGAATATGGGAACCACGACAAATTACAGCAGAGGAGAAAAACAATGAGAAAACAGGAAGCAAGAAGGGTTGAAGAGAAGGAGGGAGGAAGGAAGCGAGGGAGGGAAGTGAAACGAGGAAAAGGAAGAAGGGATATGCGGAAGAGGAAAAAGTAATCAAGATAAAGGCGGGTAGAGGTAATGAAGAGCAGCTGGATGGGAGGGATGAAAATCAGTGAAGTCAAAAAGAAGGCAGAGAGGAGGGAGGGAGTGCGGTGGCGAAGGAGGGATGAAAAGAGGACCGGCACACAGGAGGAAAGAAGGGGGAAATGACAGAGGAAGAGACCACAGAGGAAGGACAAAGTAGAGAAGGAAGAGGGGAGGAGGGGAGGGATGGATGAAGAGCAGGACGGTCGAAAGAGCGAGTGGATAAAGAGAGGGAGGCCGTGACGGGGAGCCATTAATAATTTATGATAGCCTCAGCTTTTCAAAGCAGCGCAGCGGTCCCGCTCGCTGCTTTCCCCTGACGTTTAATTTGTCTGAAAATCAGCGAGCGTGGAGTCTGATTATCGTCTCCGTCTGCCAACGCCTCGGCTTCACTCTCCCCGACACCGAGGTGGGATCACAAGCTGTTACGGCGCACACGTCAGCCTGGAATCCTTCAGGTCAAAGCGGCCCTCGCCCAGCAGCTCCATCCACACAGACATCAAGTGTCCCTGTGTAAAGAGTCTCTGAACCGCTCAGAGCTAGCCAAGATTAAATGCCCAAATACTGAGCTGAGGTCGTCTATATTGCTCCGTTTATAAGCCCATTATATTGACAGGGTAAAGCGCAGGGCGAGCAGTAAAGGGCCCTTATCCGAGCTCACTCGGTATAGTTTTAAAGGCTATCTGACGGATACTTGGTCTCCAGCAGGAAAGCAGTTTCTATGGCGGAGCGTCACAAAATGGCTTTTCAGCCGCTGCACCTGATTTGACTCTGCGGTTAGTCTGGAAAATGTTTTACTAGAAATGAAGCATCCTTCATATGATAAATGATTCTTCACTATTTAAAACTGGTTTAAATAAATTAAAAAAAGAAGTTTCCCTGCTGCCTGAACACAATGTGATTATTGCATTTTGTCACCAAAATGTTGGACTTCAACACTAGAGGCCGCTGTTTTACCGACAGTCAACATTGACCACGAACATCCCTGAGCGTAAACCATATTCAGTTAGACAGACAACACAGTCGTCCATTCAGCTGTCATCGAGGTCACCATTGTTTTCATTATCATGATTCCAGCCTTGGGACCTTTGTTGCATGTCATATCTCTACACTGTCATCCGTCAAATACGGGAGAAAATTCCCCCCGAAAGAAGAAACAACCATGATGTATCCTCACGTGTGTTCAGCGGAACAAGTGTTTCAACTTGCAGTGCATGCTGGGATTCCTCCTAATACGCTGGTCATGTTTCTTGGACGAGTTTACGGATTAGTTTTACTCGTCCTTTCACATCAGAAGACTTCAAATCAGAAGAATTTGTGTTAAAAACAGGTTGCATAGCAATAACTATACATTTGATTTAATGGTGTGTCTTTATGTCCGTACACAGCTGTAACTTGGGTCTACATTTGTTTTAAGCTCATTTGACAAATTCCAGAAGACGGCCTCTTGACGTCCACGGTGCATAAAGCGACTGGTGTGCAGAGAAGATGTTGGTGTCCCTTTAACCGTCGTGTTTCTCTGACAGGAAGAAAAGTTTAACTTTTATGTTTTTATTGAGTCTGAAACTAAACGTCATACATTCCAGAAGACGATCACAGGAGCCAGGCAGTGACAACATTCAAGTATGCAAAAGGAATTATTTTCTTGGTTTCAACAGCTCAACAGTGACGAAGTGATTTTCAGAGGAAACAGACACATACCGTAAGTAGAAACTCCAATGCTGCCACCTAGTGGAGGGATTTAGTTGCAGCAATGCAGCGATGCAAAGGAGGAGATCCACACATTTGACATGTTAAAGTAATTTTACTAAATATGTAATACAATATAATGGAAACAAAGCCTGTAAAATGTCTTCAGAAAATATAAATACTGAAGGCACCTTGAGGATTTTGTAAATACTGAAAAACATACAAGTACAAAATACATATTTTGTTGAAAGCATTTTTTTTTTAAAGCGTACTTTTGTCAGTGCAAAGAAATGAATTCCCTGTTGTTGGTGCTTTTTGGGAGGATGGCCTCATGCAGCCTTGACGGAGACTTTGCAGAAGCTCCTAGAAACGACTCCGGGGCTGCTGCTGTGTGAAAAAGTGGCCATGAGCAGCTTAGTGCCGGCCGAAGTCGCCTCGATGGTCACCGTCTTCTCGATCTTCTTGTCTGGCTGCAGGTTAACCAGGCTGGGGGGGGGGGGGGAGAGAGAGAAAGAGGATAATAATATTGGGACAGTAATTAAAAGGAGCAATTGCCGAGATATTTGATGCTCCATAGCACAAACAATCCTAATATATCTATGTATTGTGAGTATTGTGAGTATTTTGTGTGTGTGTGTGTGTGAGTATTTTCTGTGTGTGTGAGTATTGCGTGCGTGCGTGCGTGCAATCAATTATTCAACGAATCCCTTGCTGCGTTGCAGAGATTTTGTCTGGCAACCAAAACAAACGTCCTGGGGGTATTCTTCGTATGTGGTTCAACAAAGTCGATCAAATGTCCTGTTATCCATCTTAAATTAGCGAGATGATAGACATCTGGCTTTCCCGGTTCTTCAAAGGTTGACCCACGCTCGGTCTTGTTAATTCGAACTAGACGTCAGTCATCTGGATACTTGCGCATACACGCTTCTCTTCAAAAGGGGGAGGAATCGAACACAGATTCGATTATCTTCAAAAAATGGCAAATAAACTCAGAGAAATAGCGTCTCTTTTCTCCATGGAGGAGCAGGAGATGATCATGACCGTAATGATGGCAAAGTCTAATGGTGCGTTCACATCAAAAGCATAGCGAATATTCGCAACACTTCCTGTTTGTGAACGCAGCTTAACGGTGCCTCCGCTGGTCGGGCACATAAGCATCGCAAAATATATCAAGTTAAATGCGTCAGTGTTGGGAAAATGTATTGGCTAATTTTAAGTGCCTCATCACCCAAATCAATCAGATTATATTTATTTAAATGTTCCTGCTGGCAGTAGTATACAAATTAATATATACTTATGAGGATATATGTACTGTATGTATCATGTACTATATACGTGTATATACATGTATGTGTAGATTACAATATAACTAGGAGTTTGAATATGTGTATGGGCGGATCAGTACCTCAATCATTTTCTACAATAATGATATGTATGGTGTACAAATAACACTCTCATATAATTATGAGTGCTTTCAACACATCCATAAGTTTCTTAAGCGCTAAATAAACGTTACGAACAGCACGGCATGCAGCGGCTTTCCCGATGTTCTCCGCATTTTCTAAACTTGCTTCGAAGAACCGAAAAGCCTGACCTACGTCATCTTGTCCTGAAAATTATCCGGCTAACTCAGTAAGCCAGGTACGAAGAATAGGGCCCTGCTCTTTCTCAAGCCTCAAAAAAATAAAAAGGCAAATGCCAAAGCCACTTAGAACAGTGATGTATGACCTCTTACGGTTACGAGATGTTTCTGCTGAATACTTTCTCTAATTAGCGAGCTGATTCCTCTCTGGGTGAAATGTTTGTCATTGCCTTTGCCAGTAAAAAAAAAAAAAAAAGCCACCATGACTCCAGGCGACTAAAGTAAAAGATTTTAAAGTTCCAGTTCAAGTCATTAAAGAGGTTCAGGAAGGAAACAGGGGATTAAGTATAAACACGACAAAGGGATGAAAACAACAGCAAAATATGGATTAAAGAAAGTTGCTCAAAATGAAAAATGCGTTTTATTATAAGAGACTTTGACTATGAGGGGATTCTTCTGTGACACTATTATCAAAAGTTTTTGATAAAAAATATAGCAGCATGGATTATTCATTGCTTTACGGTGTTCCTTCAGGTTTTGGTGTCCTAATGTGATGTTTTTAATCCATTTTCATGTGGTACATTTGACACCAAATCTATGTTACAAATGTATCAACCCCAAAGTTGCTCATATCTATACTTTCGTTATAATCTTCTTCAGAGCCTGAGGTGAAATAAAATAAATAAAAAACAGATCAAAACAAAAGTGAGCAATCTGGATTTTGTCTCTTTTCTTATGTGGTTTTTGCTCACGTTAATAGGCTATTTTCGTTCACATATTCTTATTTTTTTCTTGCTCTCATTATAAACCAGTGAGCTATTTTTCTCCTTTTTTTTCTTTAGATAATTTGAATTTGTATAACTCCAGCACAGGCTGCTTTGCCAATAAAAGAAAAATGTCGCTCTGAATTTGTAACTGGTGCAGTAAAAGGACTGCTCGACCGGCCGCTTTTGGGTGCAACAACTTTTCGACGCTGCAGTGGAAAACGTACCCGACGGCATTCCCAGACCGCATTCCACAACACTATCTCAGACATAAAGGGAAGATGTGTGCAACCATCGCTGGAATGCGACACTTCCACAATTTGTTTATGTATTTTTCTTGTCCAATGAGCCACGTGGGCAACAGTATCAACTTAAGACATTGTTTTTCTTGAGGCTCCAACTCTTAACCACAGACCTACCTGGCTTCCTGTTTGCCCGGCAACAAGCCGGATCCCTCCACCGTCAGCACGGCTCCCGTCAGGGTTTTGGCTAAAGTGTTGGTGAAGGACACCTGGACTGTGTGCTCCTTCTTCATCTGGATGACATCCCCTCCTTCAATCTGAGGAGAAGCCACAGTTACAGACAACTACATCCTGGTCACGTGACCCACAGACAACACTCACACTTTGGTCCACATTGTTCTGAGCGGAGGTCATCAGGACACAAGTTAGAACGTATGTCAGGGATACAAGAGGGTTTTAAATCTGAGAGCTTCTCCTGTTTGAAATTTGCTCCATGCCAACACCAAGACAGATCAGAAGCAGATTTTCTTTCAAAAAGTAACTGTATCAAAGAAACAGATTGTCATTGATTCTTTTGTTTGGACCACAGGAAGACTTGGTAAATACTTTGTGAAAGCTAATGGGACTCCAAAATGAGAATAAGAATAGTTTTTTTGGGTGAGCTCGTGCCTTTATCCTCCGCACCTTTTATCCTCACACCAGTACCACGCCAATGCAGCACAATGTGGTGCCCAGTGCACTGACTGAAAGGTCAAAGATCTTAACCAACACTCCATATTTAGAATGCAAACACTAACAACTGATCCTAAAATATTTCCATGAATAACAAAGCATTTATATGGCAACAGACGGTGAGGCCACCAAATAAAAACCATGTATTCGACTTTTAAAATGTGCAGCAAAGCCAAGATGGGCCAAGTCCTTCTCTGCTGGCAGTGCACTACACCTATGATTCTAATTGTTTTACCATGTTTCACGCAGGAAAAACGTTGTTTTGTTAACATCTGTGAGTCTTAGGTTATTCGGCAAAAATTAAAGTAAATGTACTCTCAGTATGAAACTCTCATGAGATGCTGATTGCCAATTACTTGTTGTGGAAGTCCAAATTCACAATCTTGACCTCAAGTCACCTTGATCCAGATGTGATACTAGCTCGGCAACACATGACCATTTCTGCCCATCATCCATCTAAAGTAGATTTTCATATATTCAGCTCAAAAGGGGAATATCTTTGGCCGACAATTATTAGCACCAATGTAGGTACAAAATTATAAAAACAATTACGGAGACAATAAGGGGGTAATAATAAATATAATAATAATATTAAAAATATAATAATAAATTAAAAAAATCGGCAATTTCTCAGAAAAGTTTACTAGATAAAAAACTAAATTCAATATTCTGAGATTAGAATGTCACACATTTGCATAAAAAAAAACAGCCATCATGATTTATACGACTTAAATCCATACATATATATACTTTGTATATACACCTTATTTTTAACACAAACTAATTAAATACTGACAAATATTGATATTTTGCTAATTCTGTGCATCGTATATGATGCAATATAAACAGCACAATATGATTTAGTGTGAAAAAGAAACCAAAACCCAAAAGAGGTGATTGATGCCGCTGCTCCGTCGTTTAAACAACGTCCTCTTATTGAGCACAGCTGGCAGGAGGCTGAGAGATAACGATAAAGAAGACAGAGAAAGGAGGACGGCCATGCATCGTGGATGCTGCCGTACCTCTATGGTTATCTGCGGCGAGCTTATGCTGAACTCCTGCGCGTCCAGGACTGTTTCTTTGGTCTTCACGTCCTTGATCACCACCGCCACGTTCACAATGTCGTCGCCTGCCAGGACCGACTCGTACTCGGAGGAAGGGATGGTCTCGTGGAGCGTCAGAGCTGCAGAGAGCGGACCAGATGTGAGGGTGTGTGGGGGCGAGGTGTACTCAAAATGGAATTTACAGGTGAGGAGGCCCGTCTCCTCACCTTCCCCCGGCTGTATGCGCACTTCTTTCTGTGCTTTCCAGAAGCTCCGCTCTGGGTTGCTGTTGAATTCCTTCAGCTGAGCGTTGAGGTGCTCCATCAGGAGCCTCGGGCTGCTCGACTGGTTTGTGACCGTCACACACAAGGAGATGTTCTCCCCCAAAGATGGCTGCCCATCTATGCTTAGGGACACCTCCAAACCGGGGGGAATTTCTCCCGGAGGTGATGGGGTGTTCCCTACACCTGCGGATAAGGTAATGATAAACCAAACATAAACTATGCCTATTATGACTTATTAGCAAATACATTTTTAGTAGCTAATGGAACCACAGCTTCTGTCGGTGGCAAACACCTCCAGGGAATGCGCCCTGTGGCATTTGGAACAGCACGAGGAGTGAAAGCTTACCCATTAGGTTCGATGAGTAGGACTTTGCTGAAGAACCCATTGCTGTATGGGTCAGAGGGATTTTGTCACGAAAAGAAGCAACAGCATGAAAGCTTGCAACTCTGTAGCATAACAACTTCTGTTAACCACAGGGTGGAGGGTGGAGGTTGAAGACGCTTCATCACAACCACTCACCTGGCATCATCTGGTATTTCATAACGACTGCTGGTTGCTTCCCTGCAATGGAAAAGAAAATGGGGAGAAGAACTTCATCACATATGAGGAGAACAAAGACGGAAAACGCCGCAAGCTGACTCCTGGGCTTACTTTTCTTCGTGCTCTTATAAACCCCTGTCAGATTCTCTGGTGCGTCTGAGTCGATGCTCTTGGTGTAAATCAGCTTCCCCACCGCCTCCGTGTCCAGCTTCCTGCCCACCACCTGTCCCTCTTGCAGGATCAGCGTGACGATGTCGGCGTCAACGGAGGCGTAGACGAACGGCGTGTCGTAAGGGGCGCGGATGTAGCGGCGCCGGACGGCGACCACCGGGCAAGGGCCACAGCAGAATACCCCTGCGGAGAAAGTGTGCCGCGTTCATTGCAACGTACTAATTCACAAATGATTCACGGTATTTTCCAGGCCCTGTGACCTCCGCATCAAGACGGAAGTGAATGTGACGGGAGGGCTTTCTTCTCGAGTGACCCACCTGCACTCTTCTCCTGGGGGGTTGGGTCCACCACCTGCCAGCCGTCGAAGCCCACACCGAGGTCCGCTCTCCTCATCCAGCACTCCACCCACACATGGAAGTTCCTGCGATGAGGACACGCGTATGGATGCGCGCGCACACACACACACACACACACACACACACACACACACACACACACACACACACACACACACACACACACATGATCACAGGCAAAGGCCCAATTTTTTTTTTTTCTTTTAAATATTAAAAAAAATTCGGTTTAAATGAAAATTGTCAAATCATCCCGATGATTAACAGGTAAAAGACCAACGGGTATCTTTGTGGTTTGAGAGCAAGAGGCACCAACCAGATGCTGTCCTTTGACAGGTTCAGCTTTTTCCCAGTGCTTGAGTAATATTCATTAATTTCCACGTTGCCATCGCAGTCATGGGCGGCATTGAAAACTGTCACCACCCTGGAGGGGATCCCCAACACTCTCATCACTGTGAAAGAAAATAATAATCATTTTCAAAAAGTCAGTCTGTAGCACTAGATTCACCAGGATGTTGAAATCAGCTCGATTGACAGAACAATGTTATATGTCTGTTTAGTAGAAATATGACGATGATATTATAAAAGGTTCAGTTCATCAGAAATATAAAAACATCTCATGGTATCTGGCCATTTAGATACAGAGTTTTAGTTTGCTATTAATTTTTTATTTTTTTTCCTGTTCACATCAAGGCCTATTCACACACACACCAACACACAGCAAGTGTGAAAATATATATTGTTCCTCCATTAGTGGAATCGTCCGCCCCTTTAATGAAAGAAACTCGAGCATTTATTAACATTTACACACGGTATGAACTAAGCTGGCAAGATCACTATGTATCCCACAAAAGACAAAGCAAACATAATCAGGCAAATATTGCGTAACAAGCAAGGTTTGATTTGGACGGGGAAAGAAACCGTCATTGTTGTCTTTGGTGGTTTATCATCGTTCCGGGATGTGGTCCAAAATAGATATATACTGTAGAAACATGTGTTTCCATCTGATCGTCTATCAGAACAAAATCATTTTTGCAGAGGATGTTATAGACTAGATTATTTGTATGTCATCCTTCTGCCGCAAAGACATGTCAGCGTAGGCGGTCCCATCTGGACAAAGACCCTCAGGATCCCGAAGATAAACTGGAAAACACCACCAAGAGCAGCGGGGAGATTTTGGGGCAATTGTTGTCATTGCTCTCGTGTCCCAACTATTCAAAGTACCTGTGCAGAGAACAGACGCAAAGACCCAACACTGTCCGTAGCGCACGGGGCGGCAGTTGGACGAGGCCCAGCGGTGCAGGATGTCGGCGCTGCCGCTCCAGTCCGTGGGTTTGACCCCATCTTCGTAGCTGCCCTGCCACTTCCCCGCCAAAATACCCAGGTCGTCATTACAGTTCACCTTGGACAAGGGGGGAGGAGACACGTCACTGAGCTTTTCTCTCTTTCCTGTGAAACCACTCAACACGTTCCAGTCATGTCGTTGATCATATTGGTGAAGAATGTGACACGGGAGGGAATGCATGTGCACGCTTTTACATATTGGTCGCACATACAGCTGATCGTCGTCTCTCACCATGGCACATATCACTCTGCTGAGGTAGGCGGGGTCTGCCCGGCGAATGTAGTCTTTGTCTTTGTCCTTGAGGTGCTGTGGGCTGACCTCCAGGAGCTTCAGACACGCCTCCAGCACCCCCGGCTCATACTGCACACATGGGAACAGAAATGCAGCAGTGCCGGAAGCTTACCTGCAAATAAATGATATACATGATCCATTCGTGACAGCCAAGCGCCGCATACCTGACCAAACGACCAGGGCCGACTACTAATGTTCTGATAGGTGCCCATGTACAGCAGCCCGTAATCGCTCTTGATATACTCTTGTAGTTGGGCATCCAGTGGCATGTAAACTGGATCATCTGAAAGGCAATAGCAGGGGTGTGCATTAACGTCTACAACAAGGCACCAGCAAAAAACGTGATATACTGACGGGGAGGAGTATCAATCAGGCGGCATCCCTCCGGTTCTGAAAAGTGAAGCCAATGCAGAAGTGTCTTGAAGTTGCATTCTCTCTACTGGCCACTAGGGTTGTATAGAAGTCTGTGAAAGAAAATGACTCTACTTCTCTCTTGATTTATTCCCTCAGTAAACATTGTAAACATGGGTTTATGGTCCCAATCTCTATTTCCAAGTCATTTTCAATCCTGCATGATGTTCATTTAGTAAATTATGATCCATTTAGAGTCAGACAAAGCGATACCAAAGCATGGGTATGCTTTCGGGCGGGGCTACCTTGTGATTGACGGGTCGCTACTGCTACCAGAGCTGTACACAGCATCTCTACGTCACTCCGCCGCAGTCCAATAATGGTCACTTCCATATACACCCGCTCACTGTGGCTCAGTGGTGAGCAGGGTCGTCCTTCAATCAGAGGATCGGCTGTTCGATCCCCGGTTCCGCTAGCCCATGTCGATGTATCCTTGAGCAAGACACTTAACCCTAAATTGCTCCCGTAGCTGTGCCTATGGTTGATAATGCTGATGTGTGTGAATGATGTCATGTAGTGTTAAAGTGCTTTGAGTGGTCAGAAGACTAGAAAAGCGCTGTACGGGACCATTTCTTATATACAGGCTATGGTATTTTTACATGGACCCACCTTTCAACCACGGGTTGCAGAGCAGCACAAATCCTCCGACTGCGTAGCTCCTTCTGCCCTGATTGGTCTCTATGTGCAGCTGGAGGTGATACAGAGCCACTGAGGAATTAGCAGGGGAGCAGATGTGGACGCTGACCGACTGAGGATGCACGCCGTCTGGGGAGATTTTGGCCGACCAGCTGTGGGTGTCGGAGCGCTTGTCAGAGAACTGGACTGGGATCCTCTCTGACCGATTACCTGTGTGGGGAAAAGAAATCACTTAAAGTTAGACTATGTCACTTTTGAATGGTGTGTCTGGTAAGAGAACGGGATACAGTGTCGGAGGTAGCACCCCGTGAAAAGTATACCAGAAACCAAAAGTATACCAAAAACAAGTTTGACATTCAATTACAGAATTCAGATGAAAATACCTGCAGCCTCCCGCAACCTTACTCATCCAGGAGTCAACAGAGGAAGTACACTAGCATTACTTTAACCCTGCCGCCTCCCAGCCCTCGGCCCAGGAGGAGGACATTAACTCTTAGATGTAGTAACTTGACCTGTAATACCTGTTACATTTTCTTACATGATGCCAGAAGTTACTGGTCAAACCAGACCAAGTAAGGCTGTAGCAGGAAACACCCCTGACTTTATTGGATCGAGCAAGGGCGCTTTTCAATGCTTATGAATGTAACTTTTCATTTGTAAAAGAGCTGTGTTATTTTTTTCCCTAAATTACATGGTCTGGCTGTAAATGTGAACACGATCCCATCTTTGATACCTAGCCAAACCTCCAGGACCAGGCTATCCCTGTGAGGGTTAAAGGACCGGCTGCAAAACTGCAGAGTCACAGTGAAAGGTGTCCCTCGTCGCACCACCAGGTGCTTTTTGCTGAGCCCCGCTGTCTCATGGAAGCTTTGGTTCTCAAGAGCATCGAAGTTGACAAACTTCAGTCGGCACTGGGTAGCGGTGGTGCCTGGGGAAAGAGAAGACCCGTTACAAACACCACACTCATCTGAAAGAGGGAAAACACTGCTTACACTCACAGGACAGTGGACTCCAGAAGTGGAGTTTTTCTTTCTTGTACATTGTTGAAACGCTGTGCTGCCTCTCTGACACATACCTTTGCTAAACCATCCTCAAATGCTGTCTGTCACATACTCTGTGTTGCAGCCAAATTATTTACACTTCTGTCTTTGTGAATATCTTCGCACCTCAGTGACTCAACTCAATCTCATGTGAGCTTTGCCAAGTCAGAAATCGTAGACTGTCGCTCAAGGGGGATGAGTGGTCGTCCCGAAACCGCAACGTATCCGGCTCGATCCCCAGTCCCCCCATAGCTCACATGTCGAAGTGTCCCTGAGCAAGACACCCAACCCCCAGCTGCTCCCCGGGCGCCTCAAAGGGCCGCCCACTGCTCCCTATCCAGGGATGGGTCAAATGCAGAGAAGATTTTCCCCAAGGGGATTAATAAAGTGCATGTTTCTTTTCTTTTCTAACTTATACATTTATAGAGCATAATAAATTGCATCAATACCATCAAACAAAACTTTTTAAGGAAACTGAAAAGCATTCACACGCCTTTCTCTCAAAGGAAAGCATGATTTGCAGAGTGAACTCACCCCTGATGTGTGTCTGTTGAGTGAAATCCATCGTCTGACAGCAGGAGTTGCCAGCGACTGAAGGTATGACAAGCAGGCTCCACCTTCCCAATGATAAGCATCTCACTCTCTTTTATTGTGGCCATGCACCATTGAATGACAACTACAAAACAAAAATGATTGCTCAACCGTGGTGCATAGTTTTGCATAGTGGAAAACCAAGACCCAGTAGCAATACTTTAATAATATTATTTTTAAACAAACAGAATTAACGACAGCCCGGGGAGCAGCAAGTGAAAGAAGGAATCTAAGCATACGGTATACTGAGACAGTTTATCTGTGTGAAGACACTACCAGAGCTCTCAATGACTTTCAACGGAATACAATATGAATACTTTGGGATTTAACAGCCAAACCAGGCACAATGACATGCCTGATAAATGCAGTGCAACAGCCCTGTAATAAATACAGGCAGGTAGAACGGATGCTTTATTGGTCTTGACACCGTCTAGCGGACCGCCAAGCTCAAATCAATTTGTGTTGACAATTTATTTGTTGTATTGGATATTTATTATTTTTCCATGAATACAGGAGTGCTTTAATTTTGAAAAATACATTAGATGCAAGTGACAGAAGGAAATTGATAGAAAAAAAGGTCCAGACAGGGAAATAAACACGGAAGACACACAGTAAGGACGAACGAGGAGAGCACAATGTTTAAAGTTTCATTTCTGCTCTTATGACGGTCGACGAGGTGAATGGAAAACTGAATAAACGGCTTCAGATCACCAGTGTCTTTTCAGGTATTTGATCGTATTCCAAAGAATTGGCCAAATTTAAATTCTGACTTAATGTTTGCGATACATCCAAGATGTGTTAGGATTCATTGTCATTGGTCAATGCCACCCACAACAGTGTGCATTACATGTTTCCTGAGAAACCTTGAACGTGGAAACCTTGAACGTTTCCACATTTTGTCACATTACACGCCACAAACATAATTATATTTTATTGGAATTTTATGTGAAAGACCAACACAAAGTGTCACACAATTGTGAAGTACAAAGAAAATCATACATGATTTTAAAAACATTTTCACAAATAAAAAACTGAAAAGTGCAGTGTGCAGAATTATTCAGCCCCCTTTTCTCTGAGTGCAACCAATTGCCTTCAGAAGTTACCTGATGACTGCTGAATGATTGAATGTTGCCCGAATGACTAAATCGAGTCCACCTGTGTGTAATCTAATCTCAGTACAAATACAGCTGTTCTGTGACGGCCTCAGAGGTTTGTTAAGAGAATATTGGGGAGCAAACAGGACCATGAAGTCCAAGGAACACACCAGACAGGTCAGAGATAAAGTTGTGGAGAAGTTTAAAGCAGGGTTAGGCTATAAAAAGATTTCCCAAGCTTTGAACATGTCACGGAGCACTGTTCAATCCATTATCCGGAAATGGAAAGAGTACGGCACACCTGCAAACCTACCAAGACCCGGCCGTCCACCTGAACTTACAGGCCGAACAAGGAGAGCACTGACAAGAGATCCACAGCTCAGGTGGGGGAATCTGTCCACAGGACAACTATTGGGCGTGCACTCCACAAATCTGGCCTTTATGGAAGAGTGGCAAGAAGAAAGCCATTGTTAAAGAAAACCATAAGAAGTCCTGTTTGCAGTTTTCCAGAAACCATGTGGGGGACACAGCAAACATGTGGAAGAAGGTGCTCTGGTCGGATGAGACCAAAATTGAACTTTTTGGGCCTAAATGCAAAATGGTATGTGTGGCGGAAACACTGCACATCACCCTGAACACACCATCCCCACTGTCAGACATGGTGGTGGTAGCATGATGCTCTGGGGTGCTTCTCTTCAGCAGGGACAGGGAAGTTGGTCAGAGTTGATGGGCTGATGGATGGAGCCAAATACAGGGCAATCTTGAAAGAAAACCTGTTGGAGTCTGCAAAAGACTTGAGACTGGGGCGGAGGTTCACCTTCCAGCAGGACGACGACCCTAAACACAAAGCCAGGGCTACAATGGAATGGTTTAAACAAAACATGTTCATGTGTTACAATGGCCCAGTCAAAGTCCAGACCTAAATCCCATCGAATCTGTGGCAAGATCTGAAAACCGCCGTTCACAAACGCTCTCCATCTAATGGGTAGGGGCAAAAAACTCTCAGTCTCTAGATGTGCAAAGCTGGTAGAGACACACCCCAAAAGACTTGCAGCTGTAATTGCAGCAAAAGGCGGTTCCACAAAGTATTGACTCAGGGGGGCTGAATAATTTAGCACACTGCACTTATCAGTTTTTTATTTGTGAAACATTTTTGAAAACATGTAGAATTTTCTTTGTACTTCACAATTGTGTGACACTTTGTGTTGGTCTTTCACATACAATTCCAATAAAATATGTTTGTGGTGTGTAATGTGGAAACGTTCAAGGGGTATGAATACGTTTGCAAGCCACTGTGTGTGTGTATATATATACACACACACGTGTGTATGTGTATATACACACGTGTGTGTACATGTATATATACATAGGTAAGAACAACATTCCATAAATATATTGTGTATAATATGTATATTATATATGTATATTTTATATATATATATAATACTGACGATCTCACCATGAAACAGAAAACTACATTTTTAGCTGATTCGAATGGCTTTAAAGCAATTCGTACAGCAAATGAATCACAAAGAGATAAAAAGGTAAATATGTCCGATTTCCCACTCTTAAGAGGTAGCGATCCCAAAGAATAAAACAAAATACTAAAACTATTCAAAGACCCAGTTTAAAATAGTTTGACTGTTTTAAATTTCTCGCAGAATGCAAAGACCAATACCTCTGAAAACAGGTTGTCGTATTGATGAACCAAACCAGATGTAACATTTTGACAGTGGAAGAGTTTAAAGTTTTTAAAAAGGTGACCGGAAATACAACATTCATCCTCAACAAACAGCTACTAATCCTAATGAATTAAAATCTGGTTCCAAGACTAATGCTATGATATAACCCCAAATAATATACGGAGTGACCAGGGAAAAGCAGAAACTCCTGCAGTGTAAATCAATCAAAACCGTCTGCTGTTCCACATTCGGCCCTACGGACTCTCTGCACTGCCTCGCGGTGAAGGGCGCCCCCTAGCTGCACAAGTGAGATTGTATTTACTTGTGTGTGCTGTATACTGATGGCAAATAAGTTATGGACCTCAAAATGTTTTTTTTGCATTTGCTTCTGGTTGTGAACTCCTCAGTCTGAGCCCTTATGTTGTGTTCTAGTAATGATAGCTATCAAATATTATGTATAATATGTCCTCAAATACAACAGTAATGATGAGACTAACTTTAGGATTGAGGATCAGTCTAGAAGGGGTTAAATTGTAATAAAAAAAAAATGATGTTGCAAACTTCTCACAGGTGGACACATGCTGCAGGATGTCTGCAGCTCTTACGGTATTTAATTACAATCAAACGTTCTGAAGTTATGACCAAATAATACAGATTATTAAATGGGATACTATGTTTTTTGGGGTGAGAGAGTTAGATTCACTTTGTGCAACGGACAGACAAGACGTGGCGCAAATGGGTCAAATCAAAATAGTTCATTTTTATTTGTCAGAATTTCTTTTTTATACAAAATGGGCATATTAATAATTCACAAGTACAAATCTGTGTTGTTTTTTACCCACTATGTAGCGGCAAAAACAAAGTGTAAAAAAAAAAAAAAAAAAAACTCAAACAAAAACTGATTGTTAAATTGCTGGATAAGCTACGGTTTCTCTTAAAAGCACTTTGAACAGCGACTCAAACAGGGTTGAAGTCAACTCACTTTCATTCTGTACGTCAGCCGATTACACTTTTTAATGCACGTAAACCCCTTAAATCGTGAACCAGGCAATATATAGGGTGTGAACATCTGTACAGGAAGGTCGGGTCCAAAAACATTCAGACTTTCACCCTGGCGACCGTTGTTCTTGTCCCTTGTGAAACCAGAAGTCAACGATGATGTATTTGTCACTTCTAAGTCATTTTGTTGCCTAAACCTGACCCAGTTGTTTCCTGTGAAGACGGTGGTTTACTTTGAGGCGACTGTGTGGATGCATCACAAAGGAAACATCGCCGGACACTCGTGGAACGCACATAGGGAAGAACAACGTTCCGTGAATTGACATACAAACCATTGCGTGAGGATATTATTCATAATATTTCTGAAATGCTTTTCATGCTTTGACTCCTACAATCCCAGTTTTTATTTTTCTGAAAGTGATTTGATTTTCAACTCTGGTGCAAAAAAAAAAAAAATCCCCAACAAAAACAAAAGAAATTACATTCTTTCATCACAGCCGCACACAAAACAAAAATCCTGATTTGAGTTTTCATTCACGATTAAAGTTTTACCTCGACACGGCGATGCATTTGTCGCGCAGAGAACCGAATCGTGACAATGATGAACATGAAACAACAATGTTGACCGGCTCAGCTGCCGAGGGAAGCGAAACGCAGAGAGAGACCGAACATATGATGCATGCCGGGGGTTAGAGGGACGGCAAACATTTATAGGAGTTCGTAACTCCTGCCGGTTGAACGTTTTTCAGACGCTGTCGTCAATCGCGTGAGCCGATGACGATGAAAGGAAGCAGATAAGGTTTTCCCACATTCACACGACAGTTTGAGGCGCACAAAGGCTACACACATGTACAACCTCGGATCAGCTATGTTGCCTGCAACATGGAGAGACATCCGTCGTCGGAAAAAACAACGTGACCAAGAAGGTATGAAGAATTTTTACACGTATTAGTCAGTTCGGTCCAACTGCATTCCTGAATATGCGTGTGCATCATTAGCCGATGCGAAGGTTGCACATGCACAACAGGTAAGAATATATTCTCTAAGGGAAAGAAAGAAAAACATGGCAATATAAAAAAAAGGTGCTACTGATGAGAAGCTGATTTACAAACAAAACACTTATTTTCGCCAGTAAAGGTCAAATTTATCAATTCATGATTTGCTTGGATTCTCCAGATAATCATATGGGTGTAAAGCCGCTCCCTGCCAGAAAATGAACGTAATATTCCGTACCGTTTTTTTTTCTATAACTTCCTTCCGCTCCTTGTTGTTGTTTATAGTTTTAAATAAATATGAAATCCAACAAAACAATTACATGCACCCACACACACACACCAAACCCCAATACTTCAGAAATGAAAAAAAAAAAAAACACAAAATACAAACAAACATGTTAACTTACATAATTTAAAACAAGCGGAAAAGTCTGACGCGGCCGTTTCCAACTAAGGATACGTGACGCGGCGCAGGTTTTCCACCTCGTGAGTGCATGGTGTGAGAACGTCTTTGTGGAGACGCAGGAAAACAACCAGGAATTGATCCTTTCTGGGAGGCTGAGATAAGGTATCCCCGCTCGAGGCTATTGATTTAAGGCATGAACATTAACTTACTGAAGTGCATATGCTGAACAATAACAGCTTCTTTTTTTAAACATGCAATGAAGATTGTACGGTGTGTGAGGATCCACGGAGGTCCTTTAACTGCGTCGGGCCTGGGGGCTTCCCCACATGCCAATAACAGTCGGGTAGTTTTCGGGAGCATCAGTCTACAGGCATCTGGTGAACCTCTCGCTTTAAGCCTAAAAATAATAATAATTAAAAAAGCATGCACTGTCTTGAAGAATTTTCTAAACCTGCACAAAAACCTATTGTCAACTTACGCAATGAAATGCTTCGCAAACGGTTACACTCTCAAACATGTTAGCATCCAAAACGTTGATTTAAGACTCTGCTCCTCTCTAAACACCTGAGACTATGGCTAAACGCCTAGCTAGCTAGCTAGCTAGCTAGCTGCAGCGCACCATCATCACCTGCACAACAACCAAACCATCTGGACCGTTCACACTGGAGTCAAGTTTTTGTAACTTCAAACCACGAGCCTCATCACACCATGGAGTCTCTACAAGCGGCTTTCTTAACACCATGCGGTGAAACCAGACTTTTTCCCGCCAGTCGACAGAATGAAAATGCGCCTTTCGAAGAAAAGAAAAGAAAAATCGTGAATATTGAAAAAGTCAAGGTAACCCTTTAGGTTACTATTTATGAAAAAAATGAATGACGAAGGTTGCGCTCCCCTTTGTTTGTGTAGTTAGTCAGTTCTAAATGAACCTCCAGCTATTCATCACAGCCTCTTGTTAATCCAGTCGAGGAGTGAGTGGAACGGAAGCAGATCCGTTCCACTCACAGAAGTTGGGGCAGTGATACCTCGAGTCACCGTCACCAGTCAGTCAGGATTCCAGTGTTTTAGATCAAAAATATTTCCTTTTTCCAATTGAGAAACGGTTGTGCTTATGATGGCCTTGTATAATCATGGGGGAAAAAAACAAAAAAAACATTTGAGTGTGAAACGGCACGCAGCGACAAGATGCTTTTGGACACCCACACACCCCCACACACACACACACACACACAAAATGCCAGTTTCACCGACCCGGCGTCAGCAGCCGAATGCAAATGTTTCCCTTCACACCGAGAAGTGGGAGAGAGAAAAAACAGCCGCATGAATCATATGTTAGCTAATCTGGGTTTAGGAAACCAGCCCTACGAGTCCATACCACACACACACACACACCATCTGGATTAAACGTCTATATGGACAAAAAAATAAAATGCATGTACAAATTATCAAAATAACATTCATATAAATAATTTAAATAGCTATACTTAAGCTAAAGTCTTTGTCTAGAGTTTAAATGGCCAAAGAGCAGTGCTAATAATGTGCTGAACAATTTTGGGGGACAAACGTTTTGGAGTTAGGGTAGTATTTTGAGGATCACAGGCACAAATCACCCCCCCTCCTTCCCATCGCACAATTAAAACATTAAGTTTGGACTTTTGACAAGATTATTTGCCCATAAAACATTGAGGTCCAGCCCTCTTTTTGGAAGCCCCCGGGGAACTCCTCGTACGCAGTCTGCGTCTAACCGTCCCCCAAAACCTGCGACAGGTCGCCAAAGTCACAGTCAAACAGTTCGCTGATGCCTTCGTGGTCCTCCAGTCCAAAGTGGTAGTCGTGACTGTGGGGGGGGGACAGGTTGATGAAACCGTCCAGTTGGAGGGGAATGCCATCCGCAGTCAGGAAGTCCGAGGAGGAGAGGGGCGAGAGGTTGAAATCGGGCATGTCCCCGAGGCTGGAGAACGGGTCGCCTCCCAGCAGCGATTCTGTCGTGGAAATGTAAAAAAAAAAAAAAAAGAAAAAAAAAAAAAGAAAAAAAAAAAATTATTTTTGTGTTGCGTAAGATAATACGGAAAATAGAGCAACACCATTTGACCAGTCACAGCGGGAAGAGAGCATCTGTAACTGATGAATTAAACAATGACCGTTCCTGCTTTGTAGCTTCAACACATGCTACACACTCTTTTTTTGTGAGTGTGTGGGATTGGAAAACCTTACGAATTGTACCAAGGTCACAGGACAACCAGTTGCTGAAATTTGGTTTGAAAAATCAATAACAATAAACAAATGCCGAGCGTGCAGGAGCAGAAATAATATTTAATGAACACAAAATAATTGTAGCATAGGAATCAGCACTGAGGTTAGCATGCTTGGCTAACCAGCCTCCACTTCCTAAGTGGAATAGACGCCTCAGAGAGATGCGTTGCCCCAGATGTTTCACCACAAACTCTTGTTTAAAACGTTTTTTTTGGCCTGGACCATGAACATTGGACTAGGAAATGTAAATTGTATGTCAAACTTCATGGAATTTCAATAAATGTCCATCCAGTTACTGAGAAATGTGACCACTCACCTGCGTCGCCACCCAACACCAGCGCTG
The DNA here is from genome assembly GCF_910589615.1 of Taurulus bubalis. Taxonomy (NCBI): domain Eukaryota; kingdom Metazoa; phylum Chordata; class Actinopteri; order Perciformes; family Cottidae; genus Taurulus; species Taurulus bubalis. The sequence continues at coordinate 22,955,826 of NC_136599.1, read as the reverse complement.
AGGGGTCCTGCTGGGAGGTCGCCGTCACGGTGGACGACGTGGACGACGGCGACGAGGAAGCCACGTCGGCCGCTGCTGAGGTTCTGGTGTGCGACTGGTCTGCGGGTTCCGTGGGAGGCGGGACCAGGGAGAGGTCCGCATCGGGTTTGGAGGGACTACTTCCCGACACGGGGCTGCAGACGCCGGAGCTGTCCTCTGGACAGAGGAAGACGTCGATTGGACCCCGCGTGCTCTTCAACGACACCTGGTAACCCTGGGAGACGAAGACAAAACGTGCAGGAAATCGGTTTTATTAAACTTTTAATGATAATCAATGAATTTGATGCAACACAACATTGCACTTTTTTGGTTTGTTTCGTGCTCTAAATATAGCCGTTAAGTGCCCAAAGCCACTCTACCTTGCTGGGTTCTGAAACTTGCATCTGGGTCTCTGGTGGCGCTCTGATCACCATGACCAGCTGGTCCGGGGAATCAAAAGACTTCTTTAAGTCCTGGCAGCGCACGTAGCCCAACGTGACGAACACAACAGTTAAGGAATACGACGCGGCCGCTTGTGGACCGCAACACAAAAAACGGTGCTGGCAAAATGTAAACAGTCACTTCAAGTGGTCGAAAAGGATATTTCTTGTTCTGCGGCTCCTCCGTGAGCAGCCGGAGCTGGAGGTTGCATTTGGAAATGAGCTCGTCCAGCTGCTCCTCGGCGTCTGTGAGGTCACACACCTCTCTCTGCAACTCCTTATGGCGGGAAACCAACGCCGCGTCAACCCGATTACCACTGCAAGGGAAGACAGCGCGGAAGAATGAAGAAAAGACATTTATGGACTCCAAACAGACATCCCATTTGTTTTTTTATGCGCTTGTATTTACGCTTATAATGTTCCACTGTTTACATTTCATACACCGATTCGATGTAGTCGTATGTGTTCTGTATTCACACTCACAGCCATTGGATATTGTTCTTGGACTTCTTGGAGATGAGCTGAATTCCCTCCAGAACATTGGTGATGTCGTAGATGCGTCTCTTCTGGACATCCAAGACCTGCGAGGCCCAGTTCAGATCCACCACGCCGTCCGCCGACTGAGACAGCAGGTTCAGGAAGCGCTTGGTGGTCAGGTTCAAGGAAGTGTCGTAGCGAGACTTCTCCGTCGCGGTTCGAGGAACTGGACGGAAACAAAAGCACGCGTGGGATTAAAATGTCTGCTTATAACCACAACTCGGAGAGCTAAGGATAAAAAAATAATAATGTTTCGCACTAAACTGCATGTAAATACTTACCAAATCATCAACTATATTAGAGCCTTTGAATATAGTTATTTTTAAAACATTATTCCTTGGATTTATCCCATTTTCAAAAAGACATAAGAGACATGAATTTGTAGTTTGTCGCCAAAGAACAATGACTACAACAAGTGTGTCGAGTCAATTAAGAACTCCAAAACATGTGACCCCCGTCTGTCTTTAAACAATACACATAGATTGTCTGTGTTGTTTGTTGTGCATGTAGTGAATCTTGACACCACGCCAGACGGGTTGGCAGGCTGTTGTCTTTGCTGATAAAAGGACAGCAGTTGATTGTTGTTTTTTTTCGGACGACGGCTGTAGCAAAGGTCAAAGTTTTTTATGGATGTAGTGCTCACGTGCAGCTCTGAAAAAGCCATGGATCAAGCTGTGTGTTTACGTGTGTGTGTGTGTGTGTGTGTACCTCGGGGAGGAGCAGGTGTGGAGGGTGGCACTTGGCCTATGGACGGCCGTGTTGTGCTGACGTACTGATGGTCACTGTCCAGGTCCAACTTCCTCTTTACCTGAAGAGATACAGATGCAATATACAGATATAATTATGCACCGGTTATGTATTAGAAGAAGGGAAAGCAGAATGTCTTCTACAGCTTTGTCAAGTCGACACAATGTATTTAAGCACAACTCCTCGTCTCTCCTCACCGGAGGTCTTCCCAGCGCTGGTCGCCTCTTGTCCTGGACCCCCATGTCGACAGGGCCCTGTGGGGTGGCGAACAGCAGGATCTCCCCCGTGCTGGTGGGGGCGGCGGCCGAGCGGAGCGCCTCATCGCCGGGGCTGGTGATGATCACAATCTGGTGGCTCTCGCTCAGGTCAATGCTCCCAGAGTTCAGCAAGGTCTCAAAGTCAGCCAACAGATCCTCTGATGTCTGCCCCGTTATCAGAGTCTCTGACATTGTGGTGTGTCCACTGGACTTCAGGGCCAAGCTCAGACGCTGCAGTTTGAGTATCAACACCCACTTGGATCGGCCGTAGCCGGTGAATTTGGGGAACAATGAATCTTCTTGAAAGTTTGCATGCAGGAGTTTACAGGCAGCGTGGACATTTCTTTTCTTTTTCTTTTTTAAAGAGTTCCCCTTTCACCAATCGTCAATCTTATTGCATATTTGTTTTCTATAATAATAATTAAAAAAAGCAGCTATAAATGTATTATAAAACAATATCACTTCAACATGAATGACGACCCATTGGAAGCCAACTGTTGAAAAACAGTTGGCTTAGGGCTTGGTGGTGAAACGGCCACACAGGATGTTCTGCCAAACGGGAGATTTGGCAAATAAAAAGACTGTTGCTCAGACACCAAAACATACCAGCTCCGAGCCTCGGGGCTCAGCCGCTTGTGTCCGCGAGGAAAGGGCCGACACTTCGGCCGTGGCTGCAGTAAACACGGAGGGGGGTCAGGGGGGAGAGGGGTGTTAGCGAGCTAGCAAGCTAATCTTTTGTTGTCATCTCTCCTGTCAGCTACGTGGGAGTGGAGCCGCGAGGCGAGGCCCGGCCGCACTGCCCCGAAACACACAACCACAGCCCTGCTAACGCAGCTAGCTCGAGCCGCGACGACAAAAGAGCGACACAAGTTAGCAAACAACCGGGAGCAGCGGACAAACTCGCGGTTTAAGTCAATAAAACATCACAATGTCTCCTCGCGGCTCAGTTAAACGGCTGTTAAAACTTTGGAGCAGCATTCCAGCGGGTGAGCGATCGAAATAAAAAACATATACCTGCGACGCCCCCCGATTTTTTATTTTTTTTGCGAGTGCACGTAAAGAAGCGACAGCTAGCTCCGCGAAGCAAAGCGCGAGAGAGTTGTACGTGAAGACACAGGGCGGGTTAGCATGCTAGCAGAGTTACTAGCCGCAGTTCTTCAACCCCCTCGTTTTGTTGGGGGCACGCAGGAAGTGTGTCTGGCAAAACTGGAAATGTATGAAATAAACCGGGTGCAATGCACGCGCGTCCTTTTTTTAAAACAGCGGCCGCCGGTCCGCCGGTCGCTCGCACCGGGCGCGGTCCATTTATAACAAAAAAAAACGCCGACCGACCCCGTTAACGGCTGTTATTGTTGTTATTGTCCCAGCTGATCTACATCGAAACAGGACTCGGGACAGTTTTCGCGCGAAATCTTTTTTGCCGCGAAACCGGCACGTGCTCCGATGCGACGGTTGCTATTGGTTGAAACCCCTCACTTCCCGCAGGTTGGGACGGGCGGCCTCCGATTGGTGGGAACCGTTGCCTGTCATTTATTCGAGCGGCGAGTAGTCGATGCGACGGTGCGTTCAGGTCCCACGCAAAAAATCCGCACCCTCTGCGACGTTAGTTTTTATATTATTTAACGCACCAATGCTTACACAAGATATCGCGCCAAATGTGTCCCATTAAACACTACTGCGCTTGACACTGCTGCGCTCAAAACCCAAAGTGCGTCACGCCCTATTTCAATGAAGTGACACGTGAGAAAATGCCATTTGGAGCGAAACAAAGCCTCAACCGTGATGTCTCGACGGCTTCAGACAAACACATAAGCTCTACCTCCCGCCGGTAAACATGTCCTAACCCCCGTCAGTCCATTGCGAACATTTATTCGGACAACGTTTGCCTCCAAATACTTTGCTTGAGCGTTTGTCGCTGCACTTTCCGACCATCAGGGTGGGAGGGAGTGCGCCTCAACTGGCAGACCCTGCTAGTCGAGCGCCGATCGCGCAAGAAAGAGGAGCTGCAAGATGGCGCAAGCAATATTTGAAGTGCTTGAAGGTAGGCACAATTTGGTAACAACCACGTTATTACAGCTGTATTAAAACGCGGGGCGCATTTTAAACAGCGCCAACGTACCGGGGACCGTTTCACACGTAAATAAAAGTCACTATGAAAGGATACAAATCTGTCTGGTTCAGTTATAACGATGGAAACATCCCAGAGGGAGGAGTGACTGACTGTAAACAAACACACAGAGTGATTGTTGCTCAGATCTGATGGGCAGCTTGCATCATAGGATGATATTTCTGCAGTAGGCCCTTCTGATGACAACACTGTGCTGTTGCTGTAGTAGGCCTTCTATAAGGGCTAATAGTGTGTCTGTGTGTGGCATTTAGAGCGACCCATATTAGTTTCCTGATGTATTCATTATTATTATTATTATTATTATTATTATTATTATTATTATCAGATGAGTGTACATTATTACCACCATACATATCAATAGAGGGTGGGTAGAGCTGAAGTTAACCTCCCATCTTTATATTTTCATAGTTTTAGTGAAGAAGGACGTGCCTAGAATACAATGCAGCCTCTTTTTGCAGCAGCAGCATGGGACTTATTACATGATTCCCCACCCTCCTCTTCCTCCTCTTCCTCCTCTTCCTCAGGCATGGACAACCAGACAGTGTTGGCGGTCCAGTCTCTGCTGGACGGCCAAGGTGGAGTCCCTGACCCAAACAATCAGAACGTCTCTGGGACGTCCACTATACAGTCCATGGGTCAGTACAGCTAAAGACAGAGTTAAAACCAGCTGAATACATAAAAATGCTAATGATGACAGATCGTAATTGAAAACGTGTTCTCGTAATGTATTATGGTAATAAAATGATAATAAAAGGCATACTAGAATAAAGAATAAAAAACAAAGTACTTATATTTGGATTCACTTATTTATTCATATGGTGGCAATTAATACTTACTTACTCGCAGCATTTGCCTTTATTCCCCTCCTGATGTTATGTGTGCATATATATTATATAATATATATATATATTTGTTTATTTAAACGCAGACGACGAGGATGTGTTCCTGTGTGGGAAGTGTAAGAAACAGTTCAATTCTCTGCCGGCCTTCATGACACACAAGAGGGAGCAGTGCCAGTCCAGCGTCCCCTCCCTCTCCACGGTGTCCTTGGCCTCCACCAACACCTACACACCGGTGCCCTCCATCAGCTCGGGGCCGCAGACCCCTGCCAACAGACAGGTGAGGGTAGTCAGGGGTGTTTTAATGTGGGGGGGGGGATTGACAAAAGTGTTTGAGCGACGTCGACTTAATGGGGTTAGTAAAGTAGGTGAGGTTACATGTTGTTAGTTTAATTTCAAGCGTTCGGTAACCTGATGTAAAGGAATGTGTATGTAGGGACGACAGGTCGGGAATACAACAAAACAACTGTAAATATAACGAACAGAACAAAGGCATCTGAGAAATATCTTTGAATATATGTAAAAGACAAGAGCAGTGAGAGCAGGACGATGAGAAAAAGAAAAAAATAAGAATGACTTTAGACACACGCTAAAGATGAAGCCATACGGTGACACAAATTGTGCTTTCAAACATTTGTCATGCGTTGCACTCTCTCACTTGCGTGTGTTTTGGCGTTACTCTCATGTTTGCGTGACACTCCCCCGCTCACACATCAGGTATCCACCTACATCGCAGTACCCCCCTCCCCTCTGACACACACTCTGGTCCAGGGCAACGTTCTGGTCAGCGACGACGTCCTCATGTCGGCCATCTCAGCCTTCACCTCCATCGACCAGCCCATGGCCGCCATGCAGACGCCTGTGCAGGTTGTACGGCGCAACATTACACGTTACACAACACTACGGATGTGAAGCCATCAACAATGACGATGCAGAGCAAAATGTCCATTTGTTTACAATATACGTAGAATATGTATGTATATTTTTTGCTGCGCTGTTATCTAATCTATGCGCTGTGTTGCAGAGTAACCTGAGCATGCACACAGCTGGTGTATCATACCTACAGCATCACCACCACCACCACCACCACCATCATCACCATCACCAGCAGCAGCAGCAGCAACAGCAGCAACAGCAGCAACAGCAACAACAGCAGCAGCAACAGCAGCAGCAACAACAGCAGCAGCAACAGCAGCAGCAACAGCAGCAGCAGCAGCAACAGTCCTCTCACCCCCTGCCCTCCAGCCAAACACCAGCCCACCCCTTGCCAGCTGGACAGCCCACCCAGCAGCCGCTCTCCTCTCAGGTCCCATCAAGCCACAGCAACTCGGTGGTCCAGGTGTACAGCGCGCTGCCCCACATGGGCGGGGGCGCAGAGATCCATGCCTTGGGTCTGCAGCCTTTCCATCCCGTGCAAGTGAGCGTGAAACGTTAATGCTCCATTTCAATCCCAGACCTTTTTTCTGGCTCAAAGGCGAAGTGGCACTCAGCCCCGTCGTGTCTCCCTCCTCAGGTGCCAAGTCAGTGCGTGGAGAGCCACTCGTACACGACCCCTCCAGTCTACAGCCCCGGGAAGCAGGGCGCCAAAACAAAGACGTGCGGCATCACCGCCAACCTGACGGAGCTGGGCGACTTCGAAAAGGTCATCATCCCAAAACGGTCAAGGAGCAGCAAAAAAGGCTCTGATGGCGCCACAGGTGTGTGAGTGTGTTAGATTAGATCTAAAATATTATAAATACTGGTACTGATACTGTCACAGCTTCCACCACGAAGGAAAACACATTCATGCATACTGCTATTGTTAAATTAGTTTAAAAAAAATAACAATTTGACATTATGACCATGGATATGAAATGTACAAAGATGATCGTAAGATAAATATGCGCTCATGCAATTTCCCTCCTCAGCAGAGCAGCTGAAAGGAAACGTTCCGAAGCTGACGTGCAATTTCTGCGACAAAATCTTCTCGAAAAACTTTGATCTTCAGCAGCACATTAGAAGGTGAGTTATTGGCCAGCACGATGAGGCTTCCACCCAGGAGAAAAAAAGGTACTCTGTTCCCTTCCAGTAACTTATTCTTTCTTTTCTCCAGTCACACGGGAGAGAAACCGTTCCAGTGCATCGTCTGTGGCCGAGCGTTTGCCCAAAAGTCCAACGTGAAGAAACACATGCAGACACACAAGGTTCTGAATATTTTTTTAATGTTTTATTCAAGCCTTACAAACAAGTAACAACCCAAGTGGCAATCGACCGTTTGCTAAGCCCCGCCCCCATTAATGACCTGTCAAGCATTCTGTTCTTGCCACGGCACATTGCAGAATTTATAGACCACCTTTGAAACAATAATGCCCTTAATTTCAGTCGGAGGCGGATAAACGCAGGCTTTATCGTTTTTAGCTAGTTGGCTAGTTAAGCTAACGTTAGCGCCAAGACCAACACAGCTAAAAAACACGAGCTAACTAAACGATTGGACAATATGACTGTTTTCGGAGGGGGGGGGGGTTAGCGTAAAATGACCTTGGTGGTAATAATGTATCGTAAAGGACTTCCTGATTATTATTGTTTTCATGAGACGTGAGCGCAGCGTCGTGCCAACAACACAGTAAGAACAGCGACTCTTTATCTTCAAGGTGTGGCCTATGGGTGTGGCCAGCACGGTGTCCAGATTACCAATCACAGTAAAGATGGTACCAGTGCCGTCCAATGAGGAGGAGGTGGGCGGGGAGCAGCAGCAAGGTGACCCGGAGGAGGAGGGGTCACGGCAGCAGAACTGTCAAACACAACCAGAGGAAGAGGTCATTCAAACAGGTAAAATCTGTTGAAGAATTTGCATGCATGAGCTGCCCGATTATTAGGTACACATTGTTAAAACTAGCGGTCTGTTCATTAGCCTGCAATTAATGCTGGATCTAATTATAAAAGTAATGAAGGCTACTGATCCAGCATCAGATTCACAGCTCCGGCACTGACAGCGAGATGCAATGCCTGATTTACAGAAGCTCTGGTGGAATTGGAGGAGAGCGCGGCCGAGGCTACGGCCGATCCGGAGCACGGCCGAGGGCCGGCCGTGCAGAACGGGCATCCTCAGGCGCAGGCGCAGTCCCACCAGGACCAGCAGTGCCAAGCTCCGGCCGAGCAAATAGTTGTGATCGACAGCTCCTACCAGTGCCAGTTCTGCGCCAGCAAGTTCAAGACCTACTTCCAGCTCAAGTCTCACCTGACCCAACACAAAGGGGAGCAGGTGAGAGCAGAGTCCACACGTTCGCTTACTTTACTTTTTTTTTGTCTTGTTTTGGGGGATTTTATTTCTTACGGCGAGATTTAATGACCACGCTCCCCCCGCAGGTCTACAAGTGTGTGTTGAAGTCCTGCTCTCAGACCTTCCAGAAGTTGGATCATTTCCTGGAGCACATCAGGACGCACCAGGAGCAGCTGACCTACCGCTGCCACCTCTGCAGCAAGGTGTTCCCCTCGCTGTTCGAACTGGGAGTCCACCAGTACTCCCACTGCTTCTGCCCGCCGCAGAGCACACGCAAGGAGACCAGCATCTACAGGTGGGCTCCATCTCACAGTTGTGTTGCTTCCGTATTGATTATAGCAGAATAGAAGGGGGGGCCACTGGTTGGTTGGTACATCCTTCTTATCCCTAACAAAATACCTGTTTTCACCTCAGGTGTGTCAAGTGTCAAAGCCGATATTCTACCCAGGAGGCACTGGAGCAGCATCTACTGACCGCCTCGCACAACTTTCCCTGCCCGCACTGTCAGAAGGTAAGAGTCTGCCATGTTTTATTTTTCCATGTCACATTGGAAGACCCCGGCACAGCATCTGATCTTTTTCTTGTTCTTCAGGTTTTCCCGTGCGAGAGGTACTTCAGACGCCACCTCCCCACGCATGGCGTCGGCGGGAGGTTCAAGTGTCAGATCTGCAAGAAAGCCTTCAAGACAGAGCACTACCTCAAACTGCACACGCGCATTCACTCAGGTCTGAAAGACTTCCGGGAAGCTTTCTTTGTCCCCTTTGTATGAAGACTTTAGGTCCTTCAGCAAAGTCGAGGGTTGAGGGATCGATATTCTTGCTGTCTCATTTCTTTACAACCCAGTTCTGCACTTTATTCCTATCACTCTGGAAAATCTAGCTACGACAGAAGGAAGGACCTATTGTTAAAATAAGGAAGTGGTCAATAAAACCTCATAAAAACAATGCCTCAGTAAACAAGTGTATGTACTGGCTAAGATGTCAGCATTTGCTGCGCAACTGCAAGAAGTTTGCCAGAGGCAAGAGTTCCGTTGCATTCGCACCCACTTGTACATCACTCATCATTTAAAAGCCATAAATGAAAGTCACGGTGTGAGTTTGATGCTGATCCCATTTTCCAGGTGAAAAGCCGTACAAATGCTCCCTCTGTGAGGCGACGTTCAACAGGAAGGACAAAGTGAAGCGACACATGCTCATCCACGAGCCCTTCAAGAAATACAAGTGTCCCTTTAGGTGAGGCTCTCCGATGGGGAAAAAATACCTATTAGATTATTTAACTTTATTCTTTTCACCAATCAAGCTGGTTCAACTTGACTTTTTTCTGTCCCTTTTTTGTCTTTTGATTTTTTTGACTTACTTTTTTTTGTTATTTGATTTAATCTAACGCTCTTTTTCTGTTTTTTTTTTGTCATCAGGACACATGTGGGCTGCACCAAAGAGTTCAACAGACCAGACAAACTCAAGGCCCACATTCTGTCACATTCTGGTGAGTGAATAATACCAGCCATCGTTTTCATCCAAACAAAGAGGACGATTATTGCTTGTGATATTGTTGTGAAGTCGTGGCGATAATAAAACGTCCTTTCCCACGTGATGTATAAAAAAAAAGATAAGTGATAATATCGAATACATTATACAAAGGTGGTCACCCAGATGTGGAAACATTGCTGTTGGATGACTGTTTTGTAGCCACTGGTGACTGTAAATCATAAGGGCATGTTTACAGGGCAAATAGATTAAATAAAAAGATAGAAATATCATCTGTAGAAGTAGAAGTCGCTTAAAATGAGAGAATTGTTTGTTTCCTGAAACTTCACTTTGCAGTTACTTACAGTACAAGTTTGCATCAGGCACAAACTGAAAGTAGGGAAACCCTTCATTAGTATGAAAATGACAACATTACAGTGACTCTTATGAACTCCTCTTCCCTCCAGGTATCAAACCCTACAAGTGTCTTTTTTGTCAGAAGGCATTCAGCCGCAGGGCCCACATGCTCGAGCATCAGCAGTCCCACACGGACAACTACCGCTTCAGATGCTCCACCTGCAACAAGGGCTTCACCAGACAGAGCTACTACAGAGACCACAAATGTCCTGCAGCGGGAAACGGGACGGGGACCCAAGGAGGGGCCGGAGACGAGACCGCCGGCGGAGCGCCGGTGGGAGAGGACGACGACGACGACGACGGAGAGGACGACGGGAGAAGAAGCAGGTTCTTCAGGAGAGAAAACATGCTGGGCGGTGACGACGGAGAGAATGACGACAGCTCCAATGGCAGCCAAGAGCAGGCGGAAACACACGAGCAGGAGGAGGAGGAGGAGGAGGAAGAGGAAGAGGATGACGACGACGACGAGGAAGAAGAAGAAGAGGAAGAAGAAGAGGAGGAGAGGACTGACGAGGGTTGTCAGGCTGCAATGACTATCACCAGCATCGAAGGACAGGAGGAGGAGGATGATGGGCTGGAACATGGTGGCATGGCACTGGATCAGATTCAGAGCAATGACCAAAACTGTTTGCAGCAGCCATGTTTGTAGATTTAACCTGATGGAACATTTCCTGCACATAGACCAAACAAACCAAGCACTCCATTATTATTTATTTTTTCAAGTCTGGGAAATCATTATTTGTTTTATATTAAAACGTTGAATTATACGCAATGCTTTTTTTAAAGTAAGTAGTAGGCCTACAGTATGTTACCTTGTAGATCTATACTGCCAAAATGATCAGTGGACCTTCTCCACGTAATGGTGGACAATTGTTGTGCAAGATAAGCCACAGTGGTTCATTTAAAACGTCATGTCAAAAGTAAATTATTTTAAGCAGTGAATTCAGTGTATCAGTGTATTTGTGTCCACAGACAGGTTCTTAAACTGGATGATCAGACGGACATTCGGGTTCTTGTTGAACCCACTTCCCCCTCAGCCGTCCTGGTTTACTTCAGTTTGTGAACAGAAGGTAGACTACACATGCACAAGGGTTACATCTCATGGGTACTAGTCACACAGAAAGAGAAGGGACAAGAACTGGGAGAAGAGCGGAAAACTGACCCAGTGTCTGAGGCGACGCTCGGCTCAGACGTCCAGACAGGAAGCCACGAAGCCCGGATTTACTTTAAAAGGGTTTGAGTTTTATTTTTTACGTTTCAAAAAAGTTTGGGATTTTAGTGCATGTCAATGTATTCCATTTTATTATTAGGAATATGTTCACATATAATATTGATAAACAAAAGAAAATATAAAATTAAATATATATTTTTTAAATTCAAATTTTATTTTTGTGAAAAATATCCAAAAATATATATTAGTAAATATTTTTATGACATGAATAAATGTCAATAGATTAGAAATTTGCAGGTACTCAAATACCGTAATAAATATTTCTCATTAATTCGAGGCACACACAGATTTTTTTATTTAATTTATTAAGGTGACAATTTCTATATTACACATCTTTCATGTACATCGGCAATTAAACAGGAAAAAGAAAATATAGTGTTACCATAAACCTCTTAAACCTTTCTTTTACAAAAGAAAAATTTGTTATTGACACCATTTACAAGTTGTTTTCATATACAGGAGAGTGACAGTGGTTTAGTTGCACATGGAGGATTCTGAAAAAAAAAAAAAGAAACGCAGTGAATTATGATATTCACACATTTGCTTAACTTCTACATCCCTGGGATTTTAATTTGTGATCGACCCAGAACACGATTAAAACAATACTCTGCAAAAATGTTAATAGGCAACTTTACTTATCAACTGTCAATCATGATACATTCGTTATATTACACTGATTTTTGTCTCAGTAGTTGTTATCCCGGCTGAAGTCACAATTAGCCGTCGGGGGGAAAAAAAGTCTGTGTGTCATCAACTCAAGTGTTTTAGCTTTTCCACACCGGTGCAGTTTCTTCAAGAGAACTCGTTAAACTCCTCTTGGTCTCACTTCTCCACAGCAGGGCCGAGTAGGACCAGAGTCCACATTATCAATCTGGACCAGACGTGGTCAATAATCTCTTGTGAGCATCATGTTGGTTTAGAAGAAAGAAAGAAGGATACCTGATGCCTAAAGGAGGAAATAAGGCAACCTGAGGGCTAATGACAAACATCTCACCACGCATGTGGAAACCAACAAGCCCAGAGTCACCAACAACCAGGACCGGAGACCCCACATACTGAAGAAAGAGAGAGTGGAGGGATATTTGTAGTTTTTAAAGTGCTGTGCTTTGTCAGGTCAACAACTCCTGCATGTTCCTCAGTAACCACACCTGTCTTTTCAGTGTGCAATTATCCAATTAAAAGAAAAGAAAACAAAAGGATACTTCCAAATGAGCGACCACACAACCGTTTTGTGTGTTTTCTTAAGGATGAATCATATTCAAATTATTCACATCTTGAACACATCTTCCAAATTGAAAACAGCCATGTGCATAATTTCGCTGCATTCAGACATTCATTTTGAAGCAGTCTGTTAAATGTGACCGCTATGAAGTAAAACTACTCAAAGTACATTTTCTTTCTTTCTTTAAAAAATAAATAAAATAAAAATAAAAAAATCCAGTGTGCAAGATTCAGGGGGATCTATTGGTAGATATGGAACATTCATAACTATGACTTCACTTGCTGTTAGTTTAAAATGAACCAGTCATATCTTCATAGAGCAGTGCAGCAATGAGTCCTAAAACCAGGAAACGTGTTTTTGCATGTTTGCACTTGTGGTTCCCTCGTCTTGAAGTCAATGTTTTTTCATTTGTGAAGACAATCTTGTATTCTAAAACCTGTACGTAAGCCACAGAGCGCATTTCCTGCAGCAGTAACCCAATGGAAACACCCTGGCTTCTTTTGTTGGGGGAACCAGGGCACTGCTGACTTCCTGGTTGGCCGCGCTAAATACGTCATCTCTGAACCGCTCTATAGGTCGCGGTTCCCCACCCAGAGTTTTGCACCGACGCATTTCTACAGTCACCCAGAACGGATAAACCAAAAACCGGCTCCTAAAACGGTACCTGAAGGCCACCGTAGTGGGGTCGATATTCACAGTTGGTTGCAATCTACCACCTAACCACTAGATGCTGCTAAATCCTACACACTGCTCCTTTAAGTGTAAAAAAAAAAAAAAAGAAAAAAAAAGTTTTAAACACAACACTGTATCTCTTTCTCCCCCCCCTCCCCCAATAATTTCTAAACGTCTAAACATTTTATTTATTTTTCCTTCATTTATTTTGTTGTTGGCTGTGGGACAACAAGAGTTAAAATGAGGTTATAACTATCACCTTCCTTCAAATGCTACACATGTGTATGAATAGCTACTAGTTCTGCAAAATGTCTGCATTCAAAATGTCATTAAAGATATTACCCAAACAGTTTTATTTATTTTTGGTTCGACTTGCATTTGGTGTTTTTTTTTTTTTTTCCTTTAAAGATTTCCTTTTTTTCAAGTCAAGTACTCAATACACTCGAGTCATCTTAAAATGCTCACTTCAATCCCACTGGATTTCCTCAGGATCTTGTCTTTAACAAGACCACCCCATGTGTTTGAAGCTTATATATAAAGAGGAATAACTTTACTCTCAGAATACTCCAATCCAAGAGGTCTCATTCCCCGTCACAGTTATAGGGACAACTCTGTCCCTATAAAACTAGGAACAGATTACGTTCTGTTGAAGTCCTCCACAGATCCACCACGATAAATAATGGAGGCTACAATACTTTAAAAATTACTGAGTGATTCGCATATATCAAATACTCCAGAACAGGAAAGGGTTTCTCTCGTTGCGTACATATCAGGCGTCTATCGCCCAAATCTCTGGTATTGAAGCATTCATTTTTTGGGGCGGGGCCACACTGTAAATTAATTACAGCATAGCCATCATTTACCATTGTCACATGTTACCGTTCAAAAAGATGCACTTTAGCCATGTGCAGAGAAAAGCAGATGGAAGTGAGAGAGATTTGAGGACAGGATGGAGAATGACAATGATGTGGATGATGCTAACAAATAAAAGCTAAAAAGTGGATGAAACAATCTTAGAGCAACAAAGTTTGCTTTTTGTGTGGTGAAAGTCAACCCTGTTTTGACATTTACCAGTTGCTTTAATGCAGCGCAACTCAATAAGAAGAAATCAGGAAGTCAAAGACACTTTGACGAGACACTAATGTTAGAACCCGTGACCCTTCCGGTCGAACACTGGTGGTGTTTTTTCCCTTCGCACTCCAGCAGCCGCGATTCAAGCCTGTCCTGGTTGCTCTCACTCCTGTCCGAAGCCTTCCGTCTCCTCGATGGCAAACATCAGCTTCTCCTTCATTTGCTCGTAGCTCTTGTAGGGCGGCAAGTCCAGTCTGTTGAAGCTGGGAGGATTTAAAATGCATTTGTTCAGCTTGGCATTGGACTCATTCTCCTCTGGCCGTACAACTTATTTTAAAAAGAGCTGAATGGCCATCATACGTGACTGATGTGACCCATAAAGAACTACATTTCTCCTTATACCCATTACCCTTGTGGCTTGAGGTATTTTTCTTGTTGCTGGCTGGGATTATGTCGAAACAAACCAAACTATAGCAGGAGTCTATAGCTTCCCACAACAAAGCAAAGCGCTATGAACACAGAGAGAGAGAGTGTGTGTATATGTGTGTGTAAGTGTGAGTGTATGAGTGTGAGGTTTGCATGAACTCACCATGTGTGACTCCTGGGGAGCCAGTTTTCTTTTCCCACCTTCTCAATACAGAACTTCTGGGGACCGTTGCTTCCTGTAAAGTGGAGCGGAGGTCATGGACAATTTAACACACCATCGCCAGACAGTTTCAAGAAACTGGGACAAAACAAAAATCTGATACACCGATACTGAGCTTTACAAAAAAAAAGAAGAGAAAAAGCAGAACAAAACTCAAGCGGAATGTTCCTTGAAGCATTATCCATACTCTGGTCTAGACGCATATTTCAGCTGCATTTGGAATTAAATGCCATCTGAAATGGTTATAAAATGATGGAATTATTACCCATAAGGTCGGCAAAGCCTCCGACAGGCAGGCGACAGGTACCGGTGACAAACTGCAGCAGCCTCATCCTCTTCTCATTGTCCATCTCCTTTATAAACTGCAGAGCAAAGTGGCGTCATTTAAAAGCATCATAAATAAAAGGATTATGAGAAGGGAAGGATGAATTCTTTCCCCCTTCATATATATATATATATATACATACACATACATACATATACACATACATACATAAATAATAATAAACATTAAATTCATAGACTAAACAGAGGAACCTGCTAGTTGTTTATAACACAATTCACACAAGTACCACAACAAACTACTGATTGACTTTTCATTGCAATGCTCTCAACAGTACATTTAAATGTCATTAGATTTATATTTCCTCAATGTTTCTGTTTGTTAATGTAAGAGGTCTAACAGGTGACGGCTGCAGACGCACACCGACCTGCCAGAACCAGAGGATCTGTTTGCTGCTTCTAGCGTAGTGTCGGTAGATGGTGCTCCTTTGCCAGTCTGCAAGGTCGATCTCCTGCATACCACACAGCATCACCTGTAACAGGAAATATGTTTATTAATATTAAATGATTAATTGTTATTTTAATCAGCTCATTAAATCAGATACTTCTGAAACACAAATCACAGCACAAGAAGTGCAGATGTCAGATCAGTGTCTATACCATAACACATCATGTAGACTGGTCTCTTTACCATAACCCAGGGGTGTCAAACCTACGGCCCGCAGGCCGGATCCGGCCCGCCAGGGGGTCCAGTCTGGCCCGCGGGATAATTGTTAAATTTGCAGCCGGTATACCAGTCTCAGTTGTGCGAACGGTATGAATTGTTCACATACCGTCATACCAGTCACCGCTGTCTGGCAGCATCAACATTTAATGTTCACAGCTTGAAGCTGAAGGAGCAGCGGACCGAGCTACTTACGTCTCATGTTAACTCATTTGACTCAGGGTGTGCAAAAAATGACATCGCCAAAAGGCATGCTGGGTAAATGGCACCGCCCACACAGGAAGACTTTTCTTGTGAAGGAAGAAGTCTTTTCCTGTGCAGCACAGTGGGCGGGCTTTACCCATCATGCCTTTTGGCGATGTCATGTCTTGCACACCCTGAGTCAACTTATATCCGTGAGACGTAAGTAGCTCAGACCGCTGTACACGTATCTGTGACTGTAAACATTAATGTTGCTGCCGGATGAAGAATGACAATAGTCGTTACGGCCGCGCATGCGCCACTAGTATCAAGGTATTCCCCTGGGTCCTAAATCCCTCCAGGTTAGCAGCTGCTGGCCAGTTGCGAGCGAGTGGTGAATAACGATGGCGGTGACGGTCCTTTTCGTCGTCAATAAATTAATGTGTTTATTTGGAAAAAAAATGCCGTGATATACCGCGAAACCGCCAGAATCTTACAAAATACCGTGATATGAATTTTTGGCCATACCGCCCAGCCCTAGGGCACGCTATACATTGACCCAGAGTCAGAATTCATTAGACCACTGACATTACTATAAATATTGCTCAACTGCGAGGGAATCTGCAGAGGAGAGCCCAGGCAGGTAAACAGTGGGCTGATGTCTGAATTTTTGGTCTTTATGTTTCTAGTTTATTGTAAAAATACCTTAAAATAGGGTTTATCATCCAAAAACCTTCACCAATGATTTAAACATAGATAAATATTGTCATTATGTATGCGTTAATATGCTGTGATTTTACTGGTCCGGCCCACTTGAGATCAAATTGGGCAGCATGCGGCCCCTTCACTAACATGAGTTTGACACCCCTGCCGTAACCCATCAGGTATCACAAATGATAATCCGTACCTCGAGCTCTTTAGCATCAAAGTACTGCAGGTATTGCTGAGGGAGGACCTCATTGAAGCCTTCAAAGAAAGCCTGTGTCTGCTCTTCCACTCCTCTGGACATCCTCCACTCTGCTACCAGCCTGCAGGGGGGAACAGAGGAAAATAGTCACATGTTACACTCCACCTCATCAAACGCTTAACATTAGAAATACAGTAACACTATGTGCCACACTATAGCCTGAGGTTTCACAGAGTAAAACCAACCTGACATGAAATCTACTGTGTGGACTATTGTGTGCCGAATGAAAAAAAAAAGAGGCTGAATTAAAATGACTGAATCATATCAACAACCCACCTGATGTACTCCTCCTTGTTCTCCTCTGTGACCTGGAGGTCTCCTCCTCCTTCTTTCAGCTCATGGGTGGAGACTTCCCCCAGGATCTCCTTGTCAACAGAGAAGAACATCTCCAGACTGCACTCCTCGATGTTGTTGTCCCTGAAGGGCAGCATGGACAATTAAAGCACAACTGCTACAACAAAGTACGTCATCCGTTTGACAAATATGACACGACTTGTCCATCAAAATGAAACGAGTGGCAAGTCTTTGACGAGTTGTAGCAGGAAAGGGTGGGGGGCAACCAAACACTGAGGATGTTTGCAAACTGTGGCTTTATTTCCAGCGTGTTTCCACAGCTGAACTTCTTCCTCTTAAATCTGAAATTCATCAGCAGTGAAGTTTCTACAAATAGACTTGCTTGTAAAGTCTGAATCATATTGCAGACTCGACTCAAAGACCCTCTCAAAAGGTTTAAAACTTGAGCTAAATTAACCACGGATTTTTGGAACAATTGCACCGCAGTATCAAGAAATGACATAATCCGCAAACACTACATTTAGAGAGATAAAAAAAAAAAAAACTGGGCCGGTGTCAGATGCCCAAGTTAACTTTTCAGTAAAGCATGAAATACATAATTATTTTGGAACCTGAGATGCACAAGGGAGGTACACAACAACGTGAATGATCTAATATGGCCAATCGTACTTCAAATATTTCCTGATTAACCACAGAGTAGAAAAGGTACATCTTGTTGAACCACATGGCTCTCCGTACTCACTTGATCCACATGAGGGAGTTGTAAAACTCCGGGTCTATTGACTCCAGGTCTTTGAGGGCCAATGGCTTGTTCAGCATGCGCTTGTAAAATGGCAGTGAGAAACCAGTGTCGATGAACTTGCCGTGGAAAAGAGCCTGAGGCGACAGAAAAGCACACACACACACAGCTTACTTGTTGTGGTAAACACGAGACGTACTCTTATGCCGTGTTCACACCAAACGTGGCGTGAATGTTTCACGCAACTTCATGACAAAGAAAGTCAATGCAAAGAGTTAACATTTTTCAACCCGAGCGAGGAATTCACGTGACGGTGAGACTGTCATAACAGACATCCTGTCGTTTTCGAATGAGGATGTTTTTTTTTTAGAGCTCCTAGATACCTTATATTAGTAGAGATCAGCATTTACTATGTGTATAAATGTACACGTATAAACCGTATGGTACATTCAATAACGAGGCTGTCGTATTTACGCCTAGATGACGTTACGTTGAGTGTTGATGGAGCTGCTGCGACAATGTTAGCATAGCATAGCATCGATCGATCTGAGCTCCATTGATAAAACAGGCATTTTTAAAGTGATTTGCTTGTCGTCTTTCGGAGAGAACTAACACAACATGAATTCAGACTGCAGGTCTGTTTATCCTGCATGTCTTTATTTTGGGTTCATACAGCGGTGGTACACGGAACACAGCACGATGACGGATGATGCTATGAAGACGGCGTTTAGTTTCCCGGGATATGTGGGACTTCCACAACATGAACAAAGCAGCAACAGTGGTTATTTCTTCCATGGTTAATGGCGGAAATAAATAGCTTAATTGATAACGGTTTCTGTGGAGATAAACCACTCCTTTCCGGCGACGATGAACTTTCTTTACGAGACCTAAACAATTGTACATTTATAAAAATATAAAAAAGACTAACCATGGCGATGAAGCGTCCTATGAACTTGAAATACTTGAGGTGGTCAGGGTTGATGTAGGAGGCGGGGTTGATCTGGAGACAGTAGTTATCTTTCCCAGCATATTCAAACAGGCAGTACATGGGGTTTAAAACCTCATGGGACAGCAGGAAGAACCACTCCCTGAGAGAGAGGACGCCACAGAAATGGACATCACCACACAGCCTAACAGCTCACAGCCTATTAAACGGTAAGGAGTATTCCCTTTAGTGCAGAGTTACAGAAAAAGTAGTAAACACACATGTGTTACAATATTTAAGAAATAACACTCAAAAAAATATGGAAAGGAGACTTTTGCTGTAAAGGTTTTGAAAAAGAGAAACATTTTCCAGTTGATTTAGTTGGAAAAACTCAAAAACCACTGGCAATATCCAAGTAATTATTGATGAGGCCCAAAGCAACTACAATAAACTTACCTGGCAACGCCGCCGTAGTCGAGCCCTTCTTCTCCCGGGAAGATGATCCACAGCCTCCTTCGCAGATCTTGAGCGTTGAAGCTCATTATCTAAAATATGAAATAGAGACAAGATTGATCATTGGCCAGATAGATTTTGTCTTCATCGCTTAAGCACATCTCCAAAAAACTAAGGGCACCGGAAGACCAGTTCAAATATAGTATAAAAGATAAGAGATTACTTCTAAATAATAGGTTATGTTGTAACTGTGGCACTAAGAATGTACCATTATAAAATAAGGCATTATTAATTAGTATTAGTTATTATTACACAGATTTATTTTTCATTTCCACTCAAAAAGGCAACATCACTAGAGATAGAGTCGGTGTAAATATCAGTGTTCAGTGAGCTCCGTGTGACTGGCTGCAGGGGCGGGACACTGTACCTGCTGGAAGGAGTCCTCAAACAGGGTTTTTCTGGTTACCGAGATCTTGATGTGTTGAGGCATCGACAGTTGCTGAGGAAAAAAGAAAGGGGAAAGCATTAGGGATGGGTATCGTTTGGGTTTTTTCCGATACCGGTGCTAAACCGATACCGGTGCCTAAACGGTGCCTGAACCGTTACTTTTTTTATTGCCAAGGCAATTTTTTTTCTTCAAATTGAACAATATATTAACTGTTTAAAGTATACTATAAATATAAATAAATACATACATACAACACACTTAACTTCAAACTACAGCTTCAAACCTTTTAACTTCAAACTATAAACAATATATATTTAAAAAAAGAACAGACACAAGTGTCAGGTGGCCTGATGGGACCGTGTGCAACAGAACTCAGACACTGTTGGATCCTAAAACTGCTGCTTTACTGGACTACACGTCATCATTAATATCAACTGGAGAGATTTGTTCCAGCAAACCGAGGACGGATGTTCAAAAGCTCGTGCTCGTGTCTCCAGCGATCTCTGTGTGCGCACGCTGTGTGTGTGTGTGTGTGTGTGTGTGTGTGTGTGTGTGTGTGTGTGTGTGTGTGTGTGTGTGTGAGCGCTGGAAGCCCCGCCCCCTCGAGCCCCGCTCTGCATGCATGTGAACGACAGAGAGCGGAGCAGCGAGTGCACTCCGCACTATTTTAATAGAGTACCGATACATCACAATCTTAACGTTTTTAACGTACGGGTACCGCGCAACATTTTTAGTATCTATATACCGTGCAACTTTACAGAGTAGTGTAAAAAAAAAAAAAGTATTTAAATCGGCTCAGGCACCGGAAGGAAGCACCGAAATCTGCCATATTGGCACCGGTTCTCGGTACCCAACCCTAGAAAGCATTAGAAGAATGTAGTCATGCTATGTGCTTTCAGCTGACATTTGACATATTGGATTGGGAAATTGTGTACCACAATGTCAAGACTCAAAGTGACCTTCAAGGTAACATCCAACAGCGCAAAATAGCTCCCCCCCCCAAACAAGGCGGTACAGTTTTGTTGAGCTCCGAGCATGAACAGAGGTGCTGCAGTACCCCCCGAAATGCCAGGGGACGTACAAACAAAACCAACTGTGAAGAATCGCAAAACACAGGAGGGGAACTCGGAGATAAGCTCATAGGCTGTAGGTGTAACCTGCAAAAAGCCATGAACTAAACTCCATAAGGCCGATTCATGAGATGAGACTACTTCATCGCCTTTGTACAAACCCTGTATTTAAAAAAGGAGTCAAGTATTAAAGTATTATAAAGAAATAGAAGTTTAATATATTGTAAACAATGTTAAGACCTTTTGTTTCTAAAGCGTTTAAAAACAAAATTTACATTGACATGCACATAGTACTTTTATCAGTTAACTATTTCTGACAGTCTTGACTTAAAAGGGGCACTACCAAGCGCTGGGACCACACGCCGGCAGTCTAAATTAAATATGCAGTCTACTGACGATCATGGTACTTTTCCCCGATGGATAAAGCTGGAAGAGGAACACTCACTCCAAGAGAACTTTACTGAAGTTCAACGACCCAGTAATCCTGTCAAACTGGTCTACTGCTCCAACTCTTACCTGGCACCAGAATCTGAAGTACTGTACTTTGGCTTTGAAGTCTCGAACGTAGGTGATCTGAGGTCCGTTTTCACTGTGAAGGTAAAGAAGCACAGACAGACTCTTAATGTTTTTGAATACCTTAAAGCGTGATAAATTGTTATCTTAACCTCTTAACATTCCTGTAAAATTTGACGAAAAACGCCTATCCAGGTATACCCAAAGTAAATTGCAAGCTGTACTTGAACTATTTGGAGTAAATGCATGGTCTTGGTCTCTTTTGAAAGGTAACAATCTGAAGCTTTTTTCCCTCAATAGTCAGAATCACTTTAAGTGCTGCTGACACTGAGTTATATGAGTTTGAACACACTAAAGTATAAGCTTTTTATTTCCGTCTGAACATTTCTTTGTAAATAGATGCCTGTAGATGACTATAAATGGGAGTTATGGACTGGAAAACACAATGGAACCATAGCCTGAAGCCTTATCTAGTCTAAGTAAAAAGTTGATAACAATATCACAGAAAATGAATATTTTACACATGTTTTTCTAATGAAATGTCTAGGCGTTTTTTCATTTTGAGACTGAAAATATTCCTGATATATATACTATATACCTATTAAAAAGGCTTATCGTCTTGCAAACTAATATAGGTACTATTCATATATACTACCAGTATTGCTGACACAGGGAAAATGAAGTATAAATGCATTTTTATGCTAATTTACACTTCAGACTGAAGCTCTACAGTAGCTGTCTCTTCTCATCAAATTGAAGGCTGTTGGGATTATTTGCCCCCCCTCGTCCCGCCTATCTTTGTTTAGTGAATTTCATTGGCTGTCCGAAACGCCTGTCATCTGACCTGTACGACGCAGCAGACGTGAGCCACGTAAGAAAATAGAGGCTGAGCCTAAACTTCAACGTAGCTTCTGGTTGGGTAATGTAGCTTGTCAGTCAGGACATGAAGCTCCTATTGGTTCAAGTGGGGTCTCCTTGGAACCGTTAGATTTCGGCGGACATGTTGATAGCGAGTTTGTAGCTGTGCTCTCATGCAAACATAACTTTCTGCTAAAAACAACGCTACTTTCGGTCATAACTTTCAGCTGCAATGGAATTATGCAACGCCAGTTGGTGGATATTTATGGATGTAATCACGTGTTTTGGACTAAATCTTTTATGGGATTTATTTTTATTGGACCTTTACGACGTAACAACGCCGTTTTTGTTGGAATATTATGGATTTATGGATCAACATGAGGCGTCATCGGTGAGTCGTCTTGATTTTCAAATCGCTTGTTTGTTTGTTGTTGTCTGACAAAAGTATTGATTGTAGCTGCTGTGGTGGTCTGATCTTGAAACGGAGTGGACAGCTGGAATCACAAGAATCGTAGGTTTCCAGAAACATATGGCACTCGTACATCTATTTATAGTTCGGTATAACGGAATGTAGTGTATAGTTGAAATGTGCGCCCGCGCGACAGCAAAACGTTAAGAGGTTAACTTGTCTAACGCTCAATCCACGATTTGTATCCACGAATACGAGCATAAGAAGTCCCCTTTTAAGTTCCCGTCAGTTTGTATCCTCACATTCGGATTCCCCGTCCACCCAACTGTTTTTTCCACTTCTGGAACTAAAGCAAGGTAATTACTCGCCAGTTATACTATTCTCACAAAACACAATCATGACTCAACGGAGGCTTTACGTCCGTGAGAATGGCAGACGGAAAGACTGTGACCTGTCAGTCATATCGGGATAATGCTTCACAAGTTCTAAAAATAGAGAGCGAGTTCAGTGACTCATTTAGAGATCTGCGTAAACACAACCACCTTGTAGAGTACAGTGCTGGGGCTGTATGTTCAACCATTTAAGTCTCAAATACTTTAGAATAGAATAGCTAAAAAAGGAGCTACGAGTATACATGTGATACTGACAATTCCACCCAGAATCCATCCCAGTTGTTTAGTGACGACTTTCTTCATCTGTTTAAACCTCTTAGTGATTTCCTGACATTCCTTTCAGAATATCTTGACTACAGGAAGCATTTGGTTGTGAAAAAAAAGTTCCCGTACTACAGGGAGGCCCTTGTTACGCAGGTTTGATGCCGAAACGGCGTAAACTAGTTGTGCAGGAAGCAGACGAATCTGCATGCTCATATTTTATTTGCTTGGACGGATGTTTTACCCTCTGATTTCAGACAGAACTCAAGCAACTAGAGATCCAACAGGCCACTCAAAATCATTTATCTTATATTGAGACGAAGACGGTAGAGAAGAGCGCCGATGAGGCTTTTCTTTTCTTTCGAAAAACAACTAAGATGGCTGCAGGTGATGTGGAACTTTCTGTTGAAGCCCCTGTCGTGCCAGTATTGAACTAACCGGACGGTATATTTTTTTCTAAAAGAAGAACAATCAACTGCACTTAAAGCTCTTCTTGATGCTTTTTCTGCACTTCCGACAGAATTTGCCAAAAGTGTAATGAACCAACTGGCCCCACTAGTCACCAATAAGATGGCGCGCAGTGTTCAGTTGCTCCAATTGGTTCGAGAAGCCTTTTGGTCTACAATCACAGATTACGTAATATCTCTTTAAGCAACAAAGTAATACCGTTATGTGATTCTCAAATCTCAAGCTTTTTGAGGAAGTAGAAAACAGAAAAGGTGGAGGACGTACAGTGAGGATTTTCCAGTGCGAGGGTCGATGTAGGTGGTCGCTCTCCTGTTGTGGTCTACAAAGTAGGGAATACCGTCTACGGTGAACCTCATCTCCCAGCCCTCTGGGAGTGGCTTGTCATTCAGCAAACTGGGAAAAAAAGAAGAGTTAAGATCAACATTTAGTGACGAACTGTTTCCGGAGAACCTAAAATGATGATTCAATTTATATGGAAACTGACCCCTGTGTTCGTGGGTCCTCCCACTGTGTTGCTCGCGTCGGGTGATGTACAAAATAAACTCTACCAGTCGAGTCAGTTCTCTTCTCTGAAAAGACACAGGAACAAAATTGATTATTTAACTTGCATTTTGGGCGCATACTTTACACACATTACAGTTTGAAAACCTTAAATGTCTTTAACTTATGAATTTGCGAGACATTAAGGGTTTGGATGAATATTATGATTTCCCCGAGAACACCTAGTAGCCTTAATAAATATACTCAAGTCTCTATAAAAATTGTTTTTAAAAGCTAGCAAGCAATGTTATGATAATTACAGAACATTGGTGAGGGCAAACTACTTAAACAAACAAATCGATAAGTTCTTGAAAGGAAAAGTAATGGGGAGTACTTTGCCACACATTAATACATTAGAATAAATAAACTCTACGTTATTAGATTAATGGTTAATATTTACTGTCACAGGTTAAATGAGGTCGTAGAAGACCATGAAAGTCGTAAAGTTCTTACCCCATCCATGTGGCAGAGGCCCGAGGGGATCAAACTCCTTATTCTGAGCAGCTGACACCTGGTCTTGCTAGACAGCGGAGAAACGGAACAATTCGTAAGGAACAAACTCCCACGGACAACTACAGTCTTCTGTGATTTGATGCACAAACAAACGATCGGAACAAATCAGATTTAAAAAGAGAAACATCAGCTTGGACCAAGTGACATCTTTAAGCCAATCTTCTAGTTTGACACGAACCGTAAATGTCCCAAACACAAACATGTTGCTGCAGACAATGTCAATAAGTTAACTCAATTATAACCGTGTTCTGCCTATTAACAGAAACTGGGCTTCAGCGTGCATTAATACCAGTGGATGTATTGAAAGAACGGCACCATGCTAAGATTTCTAACCGGCAAAACCTCTTCCCTGCAAAAACGGTTTCAAAACACTTGAAACTCATGAACTCGTGAAGGTGACGCACGGCTGTTTCTTCACAGGAGAACCAGAGGGCTGCTTTGCAACGACAGCCACCTTCATTCCAGTTTGTGACCGCCCACTCCTCCCACACACAGATCATGAGTAAGAGGAAGTCTCACCCCGAATATGAACCTCTGGTTGAACTGCTGCATGGCTCCCTGCAGCTGGCTGCGCTGGTGCTGCCACTGCTCGTAGTTACGCACCGTCTCCATCGTGGGGCGCTGCCACGTGGTGGTACGCGTCATGTGATCGACGAAGTAGACCCGCCCCATCTGGTCGACGCGGCGCTCCCAGCTGAGGACAAATGGAAAAGAGGGAGGACGTTAGGAGAGTGTGCGGGTAAACTGGCTCCAAGCGTGATAATCTCAAAGTCAATATTAAAACCCATTAGTCTAGCTCAATGGAGTTTAAGAATATACATTTTGTAAACAACTTGATGAAACATTTGATTACCAGCCATGTCAAGAAAGAGGTAGAAAACCCACAAACATGTTCAGAAACAAGAGAATAGTTAAATAAGGCAGCTATGGTATACGAGCGCCACTGTAGCCACCTTACCTGACCAGGTGTGTGTGTGTGTGTGTGTGTGCGTGCGTGCGTGTGCGTGCGTGTATTGGGAGACTCGAAATAGCTCGGTTCAGTAAATGCGTCACACTTCAGGAATAAAGTAAAGTGTCAATGTGGTGGATGCACAAGTCAGCTGCTCTCTGCAAATTACACAATTAAAAACACAGGCCAACGGCAAAAATGGGAGAACAATCAACAAGGCCTGCAGGGTTTGTACATCCATCCTATGTACACATTGATAGGGAAATATTGCGAGTGAAAAATTATTGCAGTTTAAAAATAAAATTTAAAAAAGTACTCACTAGCATTTTCATATACACGAATCAAAGTGTTTCACCAAAAGGCATTGTGGGTATCCTTGACGAAAGTGTAGGATCTCAAAAATCGCATACCTTTTCTTTTCGTACCTACAGCGGCGGCCTTCACACAGTACGACTGTTGCATTCAGTTAGGAGATAGTCCTCCTTCATAACATGGCACAGTGAACTTTAACCCTCTTGCTTGTAGATCTGCTGCCCAAAGGATTGTGGGTCAGAATAGTCAGAGAAGCAGGATGGCTCTAATACTGCAAAATGTGCCCGTATGTAGAGGAGCATCCTAATATTTTTATGGTAGTTTGGGTATTGGAAAGCAAAGTTCGATACACATACAACTATATCTATAAATATCAATACCATACTATTTGTATGCCAGAGAAAGATTTAGTATGTCCCAATACAAAGAATGTCAAATGTGGTGCTCCAAAAATACCAGGATGCCCGACTGCGTCTGATTGCATTTTGCAGTACGGAGGCCGGCATGCTTTACCGGCTATTCCGCCTCTGTGGAGCAGATACACGAGCAAAAGGGTCAAAGTTCAAAGTGCCATGTTATGAAGTGAACTATGAAGTGGTATGTTGTAATAGAATGCTTACTGAATGCAACAGTGCGTACTTCGCAAGGGAAGCTGCAGTATGTACTAAAAGTATGTGATGTGGAACAACAGCTCACGTTCTCCAACTAGCACTCTTCTGCCTCGTCTTTTCACATCCATCATCATCAGGAATTGTGATGATGACGAAATGTGGCTAACAGAACTGCTAGTCAGATGGATTGTGGAACAGCAGATAGCAGCTACTGTAATTACCAGTACATGGAAATAACATAACCAGTACTACTAGTATGTAGTAACCCTGTGTCCTAAGATGGAGAGACCCTCTCATTTGATCTAAAGAAAGATTCTAGTCTGTAAACAGAATCCAATAAACTTCAAGCGAAAGAGCCCTCTGCGTTTAAGAAAAGACAGATCAAAAGGGAAGGACTTCTTACCCAGGGGGCAGCGGTTCAGGGCGCTCCCACGATGTTCTCTTTTCCACGTGGTCGACGAAATACAGGCGGCCGTTCTGATCCACCCTCTGCTCCCATCTAGTAGAAACAACGGCAATAAAAAAAAAACTGTTAAGGGCATTGGGTAATGGTGCACAGCGCCCAGAGCTGTTAGAAACTCACAACCACTCACAAACATGAGTCATCAGACTATAAAGAGGCAGAAAAATATAGCCAATGGAGGTCATGATGTCGTCACAATGACGGCACGGCTCAAAGGAGTATTAGAGAAATTACAGTCTCAATAAGAACAAAGACAAAAAGAGAGCAACGATGGCCGCGCGAGTTAGTCACAACCACTCAATGCTCAGACACACCTTTCTACAGGTCACGTCACTCTTTCCTCTTCATATTGGTATGCTCTAAGTTTGAAAACATTTCTCCAACCCTCACATTTGTCACTTGTGCTTGCTCCCATACATGGTGTGTGTCTTCTTATGGATTTCAGTGACGGTTTGATATTTAAAACCAAACAGACCAGAAATCCTACAATCCTCACTGTTGTACCATTACGTAATAATAATAAGTGGGAACCGTTTGTGTACCGACTGGTGTGATGATTGTATTACCGCTGGCTGTGCAACAAAACCTGCCTGTCGGGGAGAATAAAGATTACCTTACTCGTCATGTCTTTGCAAACTTAAAGCAGGGGGAGGCCCTTTATTTTGGGCAGTATTTGGCAAAAAAAATCCTGTAATAACCTATCAGTATATTTTGTATTCAAGTGGTACCACAGGGTAGACAGTAAAAAAAATCCTGCAGCTCACCTCCGTCCTAAGCCCCTCCCACCAAACAAGCGCAGGGCTTCCTTCAGTAACCTGCCTTAGGGGGGGGGGGGGGGGGGGGGCATTTCGTCTAAAAAGGGTGGTGCACGCCCATCTTGATTCGTAGAACGCCCTCTCTCTGAAATGACCTGTGATTGGCCAAAATCTCCCGTCATGGGCTAGATTTTCTAATGGCTGAAAACCTAGCCAAGAGGAGTTGTCTAGTTTTCTCTTTGAACCCTTGATTTTACGAACGGATTATTATGGATTTTTATTCCCTATGATGCTAAGAAGATACCGTCTCCCCCAGCTTCAATGTGTGCACACACTTCTAGTTATCCAAACATGGCCTAAGGATTTGACTTTGCCTCGTTGCTGTAAATGTTATCCCAGAGTTGCACTCTACTTTTGGCTCAAGGATGACCCAATTTCTTTGCAACACACTAATCCCTCGCTGAGTGGTTAATCGATTTTTTTTGCTTCTTGAAGTTTCTGTTGATGAAGTTCGTGTTTTTGTAACTTGCTCCCCCGTCTGAATAAATATTGTTTAGATTATTCTTAAAATAAAAAAGATCTAACCCAGGGGGCAACGGCCCAGCGTTGACAGTGGGGACCCTTGGCGTGACAGCAGAGGTCACAGCAGTGGTGGCAGCAGCGGTGGTGGTGGTGGCAGCAGCAGGGGGGACGCTGCCGGCCGGCTGTCTGGGTGCCACGGCTCCAGCGGTGTAGGCCGGCGCGGAGTTCCTGTCGGAGCCTGCCGATGGACTCGATTCTGGGGCTGCTGAGGGTCCGGAGGCCGGTGTTCGCACCGGCGTGTCAGAGCCCGTCTGGCCATCGCTGCCGTCGACTGGTGCAGAGCCGTTGCTGGAAGACGCTGAGGAAAGAATCAGAAGTCACTGAGGGTTAAATCATACGTCTTCAGATGCTAAAACACTACTCTTTATTGAGGAGGGCCGGCAAACTGAACAGTGTCTGGAGCAGACCAGAACGGGACGCGCCTTCAGTAAATGTCTGACCTGGCGAAGAGGTGGGTCTGCGCGGAGTTGGGGGTGGAGGTCTGGAGGGCCTGGGTGGACGGAGAGGCTTTGATGACACCGAGGGAGACCCCGAGCTGCTCACTGACCTCCGGCCACTGGGAGAAGACCTGTGCTCCACGCCGTCCACCGCTGGGGAGCTGTCTCGACTGCGGCTGTGAAAAAGAAGAAGAAGAAGATTCAATGGGGCTAAATAAAGCAGAAACCAGAAATGGGACAACTAGTGAGACTCGACTGAAGACGGAAGCGACCGGCGTACCTCACAGCATGGTCCCCGTTGGTTTGGGAATTCCCATTTGATGTACCTGAGGTGACAGAGCATGAATGAAGCAGAAAAGCAGCTCTTCACATGTAACCAAAACCAGAGAAGCAAAGTAAAACAGTGAACTGATGAAAACACATTTATAAAGCTTTTCAGTTTGCTTTCTTTTTTTTCTTTTTTACTCGACAAGTGCAGTGAAATAACAGTATTTCTTTCAGTTGAAATGGCAAATAGACCACAACAAAAATACATATCAAACAGGGTCCTGGGACTCACTGTGGTGTTCGGCCTCGGCCGTGGCGAACGCCTCAGAGTCGACGGTCAAGCCGTCCAGGCAGACGGACAGGTCTCCCACCACATCCGACTGGTCTCGGTCGGCACACAGCTGGAGGGTCTGCACCACCTCGGAGACTGCGTTGGGACGATGACGACAACACAAGATGGTCAACTGAAAATGTATCGCCGCGGGGCATTCTTTGAGCCAATCGCTGTCAAGACGCGTTCTCTCCTCGAACTTCGTCAACGACAGGAGGCAGATCACAAAGAGAACATTGCGAATATTACACAAAACGTGCTGGTCACAGCAGTTCCGTACTTGTGCGGCGGAACAATACAGTTTGAGTTCTGATGAAATTTATGTGAGGAACAAGACGAACGCCGTCAGCTATGCTGGTCCTGTTCAGGCTGACTGTTCTTGCTCATGTAATCGAGGGCTCATGTTCACAGAGTAATATGTAATTACAGATGCAGTGACCGGTGTGTATTTTCCTGCTTTGTCATGGAACACCAATCAGCTGTTTGGAATGCGATTTGTAGCCAGAATTCCCCCGTCATGAGCGCTGCGGGACAGGGTCGATGCATAGACAATGACGAGGCAGGGGACTGAATGGATTCTTTATGAGAAATGAACCAAAGTTTAAAAAAATAAAAATCAACCAGGGCAATAATGGCGTGGGGAAGGAAAAAAACACAATCTCTCTCAGGAATGTGAAGTGGACTTCCTCATTGATTGTTTTTTTTGGCTCTGAAAAAAAATAATATATAATAATAATCAGATAGCACATTCTGTAAATGCGTTGCAATACTTCCTGTATCTTTAGAAGAGGCCTCAACAGAATCAAGCTTTTCCATTACAACAAAACTCCTACATTTTGTTATCAACATTCAGCACAACAGACCGGTCTCTGCCCAAACCTCAGGTGTGCACAAGCCAATTTTTTTTTTACATTTTTGGAAACATTAATTCAAACAGCCATTTGAAAATTAATTAAAAAAGAACCAGTGTTAAGTGGCAGAAACAGACAGAACTGCTGAAACGGACTTAGTGTCGACACTAATTCAAACATGAAGCTGTTGTTTCACATAGCACACGCTCTGAATACTGATCTACCTTTTCTAGCCATTTCCTGGTGACATCTTCACAATGTCCCTCCCTCTGAGTTTGTAGTCTTGCATTGTCCTGTGCCATTGATCTTAGTTTAAGTGGGGATAAGTCAGTCCAGGTTTGGTTAGTCTCAACAATTGCACACGCTGTTGGTTGTAATCCCTAAAAAAAAAACCCGGAGAAAACGCTGCTGCATAGAAAAAAGCGTGCTACCCTCTTCTGTGACCGTCTGAAGTGTTTGAATAGTTTCAGCGAAGATGTACTTGTTTGGCAAGTACTGAGCATGAGACTTGGATTATACTGGAGGAGCACATGGCCGATTTTCTTTTTCAATATGTTTGAAAAATAGTTCTTGAAGGAACGTCATCTGTGACGACTCGGACTACTTTATGCCTCATTGAGCGTCTCTAAACATAACAATGAAAGGCCAGGATAGAAAATAAGTAGAACAGCTGTGTGTGAGAGTGTGAGTGTGTGATACACCCACTTTTCATGTCGTTGGACTTGAGCGTGTCACTGACATCCAGCGTGGCCATGCCTAGCAACACGTCGGACTTCAGGGTCTGGTGGCTCCACACGCGAAACACCAGTTTGCTGAACGGAGTCACAATCCTGTTGGGGAAAAAAAAGCGTTAATACTTTTGACCACCTGACGCGCGTGTCCAATCTCAGAAGCGTTTCATTTCAACTATATTTTTGCGAAACCAAGAGGTATTGCTCGCAGCGAAAAAAAAAGATTAAAAATGAACTTCTACGGCAGCAGAATTCCCCTCCCACCCCCAGATGTGTCGGACGTTTCGCCAGGTGACACCCCACTGTTCTTGTCACAGATTAAAAAAGTGAAAGAGGCTCGGGGTTGGCCGGTTGGGCTGTGTGAGCAGCAAAAGTCTTTCTCTTGATGTGAAAGCAACTCACGGACAATGACGTTCAGAGGCTATTCAGGGACAATGACAGTTGTTCAGCTAGCAACCGCAGGAGAGAAGAAGAAAAAAAAAACACATCTGCGGGCACAGGTCCGATTACACCCCATAGTAAACACTTGTTACATAATAACTAGGGCAAGAGAAACTGTAGAACTCTATATTAAGAAGGTCACAGTGCACAGCAGAAGATCCTTGACAGGCTAAAAGCAAGAGTGTGTGTGTGTGTGTGTGTGTGTGTGTGTGTGTGTGTGTGTGTGTGTGTGTGAGAATATGAGAATATGCTGGACTGCAGGGAGTCACATGGTGTGCTAAATGTACAGTGTACATTTAGAAACAGGATTCAGGACATGCTCCCTCACGACTGTGTGACATTTTCCTAGTAGGTGTCAACCACTGATTCGAGAGATATTTTTATATATATAAAAATATCTGATTTCGATATTCGATTTCTGATTCGAGAGATATATATATATATATATATATATATATATATATAGAAAAGGCCCGTTCTGAAATTTATGTTCAAAGCATTTTTCCCTCTGTTGGTAAAGTAATCTGCAAAGCCTTAGTTGTAATTTTTTTTATATATATATATATATATATATATATATATATATATATATATATATATATATATATATATATATATATATATATATATATATATCTCCAATCAGTGGTTGGCACCTACTAGGAAATAAAAGAAAAATACACACACCATTATCTGAACTCTCAGAGTAACACAAGAGAGAAAATCCTCTGCAAAAGCCAAGTCCCGGTGACTCATTTGAAAAAAGTTCGGCAGTCAAACCCTCTTGATTAGGATCGTATGTTACACCAGCAATTCTGAGCAAGAACAAGGAAGTCTATTTCTGCGTTCTTTTGGAGAACCTCCTCAAGATCGGGACAGTTTTCTTTAGCAAATTATGATTCACTACGCCAAACACTACAGTCAGCACTATTTCTTCTTTTCAAGATACGAGTCTTCCTCAAAAGCCAACCACCCAAATAAATACACTGGTTTCGCTCAACGAGCAGACGTCACGGTTTAACGCACCAAGATCATCGGCTGCCTGGAATACCAGACTGGTGACATTTAACACACTACGGAGAATAAGAATTAGGGTAAGATGTCTATCAAAGCCGACTAAATTGCCTCAGGATGCTTTCTGGGAACAATAAAACATTAGAATTCACTACCAATGTGGCATATCCCAGCATGCAAACAGCACAACATTCACATTTCTTAATAGAAGCAACAGAATAATACGATTGTGACTATCATAAACACAATTGCAATCAAACGGGGCTCACAATCCCGGCAAACGTTTGACTCACACAGTGAGCGGCTGCTTCCATTTGGGGCTGTGGGTGTTGGTGCACTTCTCCGTCTTCTTGGACTGGCCGTCGACCGTCACTTCCACATAGGGACTGGGACCGAACCAGTTTTTCCTGTTCTCTTTGAGTTTCGCAGACAGCACTGCAACAGAGAGAGGGAAAACGTGCCAGTGGACTGTCGAGTCACATCGGTGCAGAAAAAGCCTGCTTAAGGTCCCACAGTAGTAGGCCTGCCTGAGTTATAGTGGGGGGGGGGGGGGTGTTACTACATAACATTAACAATGCCTCCATCTTATTCAGTCCCAGTGAACCATGATAGTGTAAACGTGGGCCGGCACGCACAATAGCAGGACACTGAAAGTGAAGCAGGTAAATAGAATTCAGGCATCATCAACTGTATGATCTTGCACGTGTGCTTTTCCCGGTTTTATGTTAAAAAAAAAATTATTATTATCATCTTTTCACTGAAATAGCTTCATGTTTAATGTAAAATGAAAAAGAAAACAGAAACGGAGGAACCGCTGTTCATTTTGTTGAAGACTTACCAATGATTTGTAGCTGTGCCTTCATCGGGTAACCGTTGGAAATGCCCGTCTTGGTGACTCCACTTGCCATGACATAGGGCTGGGGTGAAGGCCTGCAGCGCAGACAACACATCATTAGGGTGGTTGACACATCACTCTCTCGCTGCTGCAGATGTGCAGCGATATGACAGACTTGCAAGAACTGGAATATTTGAAGCTTCAATAGAAGCTTGACTGTACATTTTAAACCAAACTACACAAAGAAGGGTCGGCCAGCAGGTTTGAGCACAAAACCCCTCCTGCTGTTCTAGTTGCATCTAATTGACCTCATGTGCACGTCCAATATGTGCACTTTCTTTTTTGACTGTGCACAAACAGTTTGGTCCATTTCTGCAAAACGAATGAGGCAGTTTTAAGTAATAATTAAAAATTAAACATTGCTCACTGATCCCCCATAACAGCCTATGCAGCCCTCAGCTACATGAAATACTACCACTACTGTATGTCAAGCTCCTTATTTCTTTGGAGGCCAAATGCTATAGGTCGCTTTGGACAAAAGTGTCCGCCAAATGAATGTAATGTAGTCACGCTCTCATCTGGAGCATCAAACTTAATAAATGGGTAGGCTACACTTATAAATTGTCCTCCTGGAATCAACCCAGCAACACTGAAACAGCATTCAACTGTTGACATTTGCATTCACTTTACCAAGATAAGAAGAACGGCCCGAAAATATAGAACAAGTCACAAAGTGAAACAAGCCTGTCACTCTGTTGAGTTACCTGTCAGATGAAACGTCACGTGAAAACACACAGGACGTGACATCATTACAGAAAGTAATAAAAGGAGACAAAGGTCAGGCCTGTAGCCTGTGAAATACAGTCTCTATAAACCAACCAGCGCTGCCTCCTCGACTTTAGAGCGACTCCAAAATACAGCCTGTGTCTATGCTCCTGCTCTGTCCTCGAGAGCCAAAATACACCTGATTGCAAACAAACAAAACCGTACACAATTGTGAACGACGGAATACCTGAGGATCACACCGTTATGCATGCTATTAACATTATTAGAAGCATTCTTTTAAACTTGTAATTAACCCTTAAGACTGAATAATAAATGTTCCTCAGTCAATCCAGTACGCACACGGCAGGGCCGAAGCAAGTAGAGGAGCTCCTGGGTAAACTTTCACTTCGGCTGCTTTAGGCTCCGTCAATAATTTATAGCAACTGCTGACTTTGCAGCCTCGCGAGCAGGCCGACTGCGTTCTGAAGTCGAGGGTATCCACTGAATATTAAATTCTACAATGGCCAGCATTGACTTGTTTTTGGTAACCAGCTAAATAACACAGGCCAGTAAATTGTCTGGTAATACTGAGGCAATTTCAAATTGAATTTTAGCTCAAACGGCACCATTTCCTTGGCTGCAGAGCTCTGAAGTGTGGTCTCTAATAGGACGTTGTGCACTTGAACTGCCCACTTTGAACAATACAACTTGAACTCATATAAAAAAATAAAATAAAAACTCCAGAACTTATTCTGGATAAAATTGTATTCTTTAAACAGTGAGGTCCTCGGCGTGCTTAACTGATGGAAATACACCGTTTACACCAAGACTAAGTGTACAAAACAATGGTGCACATCCCCAAAACAAACGACGACCGACTTTAACAGGTATTATGATGAGTCAAGAAAACAGCAGTTAAGAGTCCTGTGTGACAATATTCCCCAGATAGATACATAAGTGCAATGCCAATTTTTTCAACCAAGGTAATTCATGGATTGAATTTAAGTACCCCACAATAACATCATATTATGTCATAAATGATTAAAAACTCTGATGTGATCACAAATAAGGTCTCAAGACTAACAATAATCAGGCATGAAAACGGGTCAGGGGTGAAAAAGGTGAGAAGGATATTACCCCTCTAGGGAGGTCCGGGGGCATGCTCCCCCGTAAGAAAAATGTAAATATTCCATATTTTAAAGCATCAATCTGATGCATTTTGAGATGCTTTTTTGCCAACCTGGGGAGAGCTGGAGAAACTTAACTTCAGCCATGAGTCAAACATTATTATGGCCTCCTTACTAAGTATTATGCAAGCCATTTCATGCCAGCCTGTCACTGGGTCTAACATTTACAGTACTAATAAAGAAAAAAGAAAAGCTGGTCAAGAGATGTTGGATATGTTGTTATGGATTATTATTAATACTAAAAACATTTCCGATAGAAGGGCCGACCGGGTAAACAGCTGCTTCTTCAGCCACCAGATGACTAAACATATGACACTGCCTGTGAAGAACAACGGCGGCATAAACAACACAAAGCAGCCTGACAAGTTGCTAACGCCTAATAGCGGCGACAATAAATACCCTTTGTGTCTTAAACTTATTTCCGGTTTGCTTGACGTTCAACCACTGCGCTTGGTTGGTATCAGCAAAACATATTTCTTAGCTTACATCATGTCTACGATGGACTGCATTGGGGGGGAAATGGCTGCTATTGTCTTTCTTTCCCAAGACTTATTTTGTGTGTTTCGAAAGAATATAACGTTCATTTGACCGATGAGCGCGAGACCAGCAAACTACCGGATATATTAAAAATAATAATAATGGAGTTAGACTAACAATAATGGTGTCCTCTCCGTATCAGAACACGGAGCTCCACTAGTTACATTTTAATCCAACTGAACTGACGTCCAGCGTGTTTGTTAGCAACTGACAACAACTGCCCAGTCGTAATCATAAACGCCAACCCTCTGAACTTGGTCTTTTTTCGGCATGCTAATTCAACGAACGTCGGCACAACTTACATAACGTTAAAACAACCCAACTCGAGAATGGACACCGAGCTAACGCTAACTCGGTTAGCCGCACAGTGGGGAACAGTGTGTCCGGGTTAGCTGCACAGCACTGGCGCTAAAACAGCGCCTATGCGCGTGCGGTGGCGGTTCGGTCCCCGGACTCACGTCGAGAACATGTTGAATGTCAGCCGGTCGCCAGCTTTGACAGCCGGCTGCCGTCCCAGCCTGGCTAACTGCTAGCCTACTAGCTCGTGTCATCATCATGGCTGGCTGGAAATCCCAAAGTCTAACAGCTATGGGGAAGAAAAGAAACAAACAACCAAATACCGCCGGAGAGATATGTAGCCTTTTAGTAACCACTTACCCGAATCCAAGAGACGGTTGTAAAATAAAAAAAACTGGAAACGCCGCGGTGAACTCCGAGCCCTCGGTGCTGCGGGATGTTTAGGTTTCAGTCGGTGCTCCACTTCGAGGAAGAATAAACTTCCACCATCTTCGTAAACTCACGTCACGTGAGCGAAACAAGGTGGGGCGCGTGCTCCTGTCCCCCACCCCCCTGTGCGTTGTGATTGGACCAGAGTTGGGACAGAATGGACCAATAGACGGCCAGTAAACACGATGACGCGTTCGGCCTCCCTGTTGAAAGTGTCATACACAACTGAATGGATCTTACGTCAAAGGGATTTTTCCTCAAGTGCCGTGGACGCACTTTTCAGTGCAGTCATTAAGTGAACGGAATACAACGAGGAATCAGCGTCTGAATCGGCCGAACACCAAAATATATGTTTTGCTATACTTCCTGGTGGCACGTAAAGGCAGTAGTACTAAGATATACCTGTACCAGACCCCTTTAAATGACACGATTGTGTATTTTACTTGCTATAACACTGGCTAATGTGAATGGCACTATACATTCCTGGTATTCTCTCCTGTTTTTAGATTGTTCTAGTTATTGTATTGTTAGACACTGCGGTCCAGCTGCCACCGGCTACAAACAGTAGATGGCAATGTTGTACTTCACAGCAAAATGACCGCAGGTTGATGCTGCAGACAATAAATCAATCATTATTGTCTCTTCAATCAGGACGTTGGCAGCTTTAATCCATTAACCGAATTTCTAGTTCGGTGGCATTTGGTTTTGGTAAACTTACAGTGTCAGAACATCACAGAACATAACAATCATCATTTAGACATAACCACAAGACGAGATTGCTGGCTTGGAACAGCTTGCTAAATTATCTAATCATGATTTAAAAAAATATATATTGTTTTATAACCTACAAAAAAGTAAGATTACGTCACAATTAACTGGAAACAACAGCGTTTTTTGCTGGAATGAAACTCAATAAGTGATATCACTCTGCTTTGCTTTTTGAGTACAGATTAGAATTAGAAATATAATTATGTATTATTCCTATTCCTCGTCATTATTATTATTGTTGTTGTTGTTGCTGCTGCTATTAGTATTCCTATTCTTCTTGTTATTATAATTATTACTATTATTATTTGTATTATTGTTGTTGTTTTTCTTATTATTATTATATGTATTGGTATTCATATTATTGATCACATTCAATGTTCTTACGTCCGTCCTTATAGTTTACACATATTCTGTGACACTGGATCTTTCAAAATACCGTGATTGGGTTTTTCGTTGAATGAAATAAATCCAGCACGTGTAATGTCTCGAGCTCTCTTATGACTATGCTGCCTGTACCAGTCGGATTTTGAAACGACCACTGAGCCTCATCTGTCAAAATATTACAAAAATATGTCTCTGTCAGACTAACGGAGACGAGCAAGATGTTACAGGGAGTTTTTCCTCTCCGTCAAAATAAAGGCTTCGAATGTGTCTCTTCGGAACAAACATGAAATCAAATACAGTATTTAGATTTCAAGTTATATTATCATTTCATTAAATCACCAATACTATTCTCTCTTACCTTCAATCATGATTGTGAAGACTTTGAATTGGAAAATATAATGCATGTTTTTTTTTTAATAATGCATCTGCAGTGTCATACGTATGATCTGACTAAAGTAGAACACATTGTTCTATTGCTCACTCTAACTGTGCTCCAAAAGCTGAATGTATGTGCTGAATAAACACTCAAAGTGCCATCAGCTTAATACTTTTAAAGTTGCTCCTTCATTTGGCGAGTTTTATTTTGAAAGTGACAACCGGAAAAGATGTGCATTAACCACTGTGCCCAGCTCGACTGCTGCGGGCTGAGCAGTCGAGGTTGGTCAGTGTTGTCCGATGGTCAGCATGAGACCTCTCTCTGCGCGGTGTATGCGAGCATGGGAATATTTGGAGGAAACGACAGTTTGACGGGACCCTCAAAGAAAAGGTGAGCTCTGCATTTGTTTTCCTCTTTAAAAAAAAAAGAAGAAAAAGAAGCCAGGTCACTTATTGCTGTGTCTTTTTTCCTGAGGCTTCACTTGAACGTGGTGGCGTGAAATACGTCCATAAGTCAGGATGAGAGTGAGCTGTGGCTGTGCGACAGTCAAACTAGAACAACATTTGTACTTGTATAAAACAACCTTTGTATAATGCTCCTATTACTGTTCCTGAAGGAAAGTCTTTAAAGGGATTGTGAAGTATAAGCATAGAAGAAAGTAATATAAGAAGACTATTGGATTTATGTGTTTATTATCACAAACCATATTAAGGTCACCATGAAGTGACCATTGACTGCCATGCACAGACACGATTGAAGGTTCTCACAGTAATATTAAAAGGAATATAACTGTGTGTGTTTTTTAATGTATTTATTATTATTATTTCTGCACAGGGTTGTAAAGTGTATCATTGAGGATGAATGAAGGTTGAGGCAAGATCACGCCCTGAGTTGGCTTGTTGCCTGCCTCTACAGTTGCAATTCTAAGTATATGAATTGAAATAGAATAGAGTTGAATAGAGTGTCGCTGTGATTATCTCCACTAATTTGAAACACACCAGATGGCCGAAAAGTCCCATGGTCAGCATACAGGGTGGATGAAGTGACAGTAAAGAAGGGTGATTTTGGTCGTTTACTGGAGCATTTCCTGTCATCTTGGATCAATCGAACTTCAAGCTGCTTCTAATACACTATATAGCTTCTTCTTTTTTTAAGCAGGAGTCACGTCAGAGTATTGTGTCACCTGAGTTGCAGTATATCTCTACATGCTTAATACAATCTTAATATAAACGACTGAGGGGCTTTGATACCAGCAAAAGAAGAAGAAGAAAAAAGAAGCACATCTCTCTGACAGAATTATGCAGTTTGCAAATAAAGCATCCTGTCCATTTGACATTCAGTACGCAGCCAAAGCACCAAATAAAGAGGGAAACCATGCAGGGACCACGGCGGTGTAGTCACGCAGGTCTACCCTTAAACTGCTCCCAGCAGGCCCGACAAGTGTTCCCAGAATTTGAATTTCTCCTGGGTGATTTTCATTCACTTTTGAATGCACATTAGCAGGAAAGCAGCCCTGTATACTTTGTATATATATATATATATATATATATATATATATATATATATATATATATATATATATATATATATATATATATATATACAGCACATAACGTATATATAAATAAGTAATAACGTGACGCTCACTAGTATTATTGTAATACCCTCCTCGTCCTCGCACTTGCCTCTGCAAAATTCGCCATGGCAGCTTTTATTTCCATGTTTGCTTTGTGTGTGTTTCTGTCTGTAATTGGCTCCATTTCGTTGTAGCACCCTCTGACCCTCGCGTCCGTCCGTGGGAAACTTTTACCCGAGCCCCCTACCCCGATCCCCCAGTGGGTTCTCGACTGGAACAGCCTGCTCTTGCCAGGCAGCTAGCAGTGTATTAATAAGTGTTTTGGCAGCTACTTCGGTCCCCAACCCCCTCCTCCCTTTCATAACACAAACAAGCCTCCCCCCATCGAAGTACCTGAAAAAAACACATGCTTATTTTAGATTCAGGGGACGATAACACGTCAGGATTGGACACAAATGATTGCAGGGAGGAGGGTTGTAGTTAGAGTGTCAAAGATGTGGCACGATGACAATGATAGGACTCATTGCATGCTTGAGCGCCTGTGAGCAATATCAACTCCCTCTATTATGTTTATTTTTGTGGCAAGTTTGCACTTATTGGAGATCAGTTACACTAAATATGGAATATACACTATACACTAAATATGGAATATATGCAGATCAACTCATGTTCCAGATAGATACGCCTCTTTAACCCTTTAAAAACAGTGTGCGAAAATCCCCCTCAACTGGGAGACTGCCTCCAAAAGGCGGAAACAGGAGTCCAAACTGAAGCAAGGCTTGGACCCTTGACAGCATGACGGTGTATGAACACATTATATCCTGGTGGATATAATAATGATCGACAAATGATCATGAATTGTAGCCCTACTTCAGATACAAGATTTCGGACATCATTCTGAAATAGTGAATGTTCGGTTGTCTGACCGGGACTCTGTGAGTCCATATCAAAAGGCCATAAGGATGTCAGCTAGGTCCCCTCGCTACCAAAGTCCCCTCCATGTCCATTTGTGTACGTGTAACAATGGCCTATTTTTAACCTGTTGGGCTGTTGGAGGAAGATCCTCCTCAACCTTCATCCTTCCTCCACCTCCCCTGGCATACACACAGTGACACACATTCTTTTTCTCCTCGGATCGATGCGAGAGTAACCCTCCGACAGTTCAACAGCAGCTTATTTATTAGAGGGAACTCGAGAAAGCCGGAAGGGAGAATTCAGCCCTGAATTCGTCAGCCTTGAATCTTTAAGTAACTTTCACAGAACTGAATCTGTTGTGCTTCGGCAGACGAGAAGAGGCAGCTCGAACAAGCTGCTGAATGTATTTGTGAACAGCAGGAGATGGAAGTGAACGGTAATAGCTGTTATAGATGGTGTAAGAGATGAATTCCTCGTGGTGGAAACCAACCAGGTACAACAAGTACTGAACATAAATGAACAGTCTTCCATGTGGTGCTGTTTATCAGTCTGGATTGTTGGAGACGTCGGGCCGGAGAGATGTCTGCTTTCCCTTCAAATTATTTGGACTAGATGGCACTGGGCTTGTGTTGCTCCAAGCACCCAAAAAAATTAAAAATAATAATACATTAATATAGTTCACAGAGCGTGTTGCGAGAAGTTTCATGAGGGGGGCTATGGGTGATAGAAAATAGATCCTTCATGAAGCTGCTCACAATGAGTTCTGTGGATTATTATATGGTGTAACCTGGTCAGGATTTCTGGAAAGAGACGTTGCTGTTGAGTTTTTCAAATATTCATTTTTTTGGGGCTAGACAATGTAGCCATGTAGCCCCCATTATATTGGAGAGAAGGCAGACATCTCTCCAGACGATATCTCCAAAATAGGCAAGTCACACCAAAATAGTCTGGACTGATAAATAGCACTGCAGGTTTCAAATAAAAATGTTACATTAAAAACATGTGATACCTTTATGCAAGAGCATTCATTTGTAAAGATTTGACCAGTGGTTCCCAAAATATTTTGGCTTGTGACCCTTACAATGAATCAGTGTCTAGTCGTAGCAGTTATACATCAAAGGGTTTTTGTCCCTCTAAAACTTCTGAGATGAGTTAAATAACAGTTTCAAGACTAAAGAGGTAGAATTATTCCATAGTACACAAAAAGGCAAAGATTCACTCCAAAGTGTTTACTTCTTTGCCACCTCATTAATCATCTCACGACCCCTTCAGATTTATCTTGTGACCCTTTTTAGGGGCCTGGCCTCCGTTGTTGGGAACCACAGGTCTACATTACATCACTGTAAACTAGCTAATGTCATATAGAAAAATACAAAAGCGGGACCTTTTTTTAATTTCTTTTGCAGAAAGAGAATGTGTATTTGTCATACTTTAAGAACATTTTGTTGATAATACTTCAATACTTTGAATTCAGATATGGAGAGGGCATGTTTGCATTCTTAGGTTATTGGTTCTTTCCTTTGATTATGTGAATAGCCATTCCACCCCTGATAATTGTCAAGTAGTATATATTGTAGTTTAAAGAGCTTAGTGGATGGTAAGCATGATATACAAATACAATTAATTAATTTCATTAATTGATTCATCGTCAATTCTAGATGTGGACATTCGGGTTGTGTTTTCAATTTCTAGCTTGCTAAAATGATCTTTTCTCTTTCGTTATTGTTGTTCACAGTAGAAGTAGTTGCTCTCAAGGCTCCTAGGTTATTTTTCATGGAGGTTTTTCTAATCCAGGCTCTGGTTCTCTGCTCCCCGAAGCATCTGTTCCATCTGTGTGTTTGTAATTTACCAAATTAACTTGAATACTTCGTCAAAAGCCACTGCATCCAATTACAGCATTTTGTAGTCAAATGTGCACGTCCCCGCAGCTGATATCGAATGAGAAAAAAAAATACCTCGGGCAATAATGACCTCTGGGGTCGGGACAAACGTCACAGCAGCATCTGCGATCCGTCTCACTGGGTGCAATGGCCGATGGAGCTAAATCTGGTGTAACAAAACAGCAATGTTTGGGTTTCCCACCATCCCGTGATCCCATGAGAGCGGGATGACTCTCACAGGGAGGTTGTAGGATGTGGACTGACATAAATATACACTGATAGTCCTTATGGATTTTTCTTCCCATTGTGGTGGATACTAAGACATAGAGACATTAGATATTTTTAGCATCTACAGGGGGGTTTGATCAAAGATGTTTCAACAGGTTTTTGTGTCAGCACGTCGATTTTAGGCACTTGTTTTTTCTGTGCAGAGATTTATTATCATGCCGGAAGAAATCCACTGCAGAGGATGAGGAGTTCAAAAGCACTTATGCTTCTAAATGGAAAATTACCACTCCTTGGATGTTTTCCAAAGGGATTCTGGGAAATGTAGGATGTAAATGATTTATTGTGTGGAGGGCGGGGGGGTTGAGAGAAAGTGGGTGTACAAAGAAATTACAGCAGTTCATCAGTAAGTAACTTAATGGATGAAACAAAAGAAAGCTTTTTCTAAATGAAGGTTATTATCCTCCCACTCTGTTGTCAGTTGCTGGGAGTATCTTGTATGTGCTGTGTTAATGTGCATATGTTATGGTCACAAATACACACACTGCATGTCCTATACCTCCCAGCAAAAGGGGAATATTGCTGGAGCCCCTGTTTCTTTATTTTGAACCTCTGGCTTGCCAACAAATACGAAGAAATACATTTATTATCGTTTTAACGACTAAGCCCTGCCATAATATCGCTAACATTGACTTGTCCTATTATCGTGAGGCACGTTATTGACTTTTGTTTAAGGAAATGCACGTTTCTTTTCCTCAGTTGAGGTTTGTCTTCATTGGAATGCTTCTAAATATGAAGGAAAGGATCCTGAAGCTATGTGCTTTTTTATAATTTGTGTGGTAACCCCTCTTGATTCAATCAAAACTTCATCTTTACATGAGATAGATATTTAAAAACACAGGAAGCTGTTTGAATGTTTGGGTCATCTCTGCGTAGCATTTGGAGTGCTTCCTACAAATGAGTAGGGCCGTTTCATCGTTCTGATCGTTGTGTTCTTGTTGCCCGGTGCGTGATATCTGCAGACAAAAGACGCATTCATTAGAAACATATCTTGGGCCTGAGTCCCTTGGTTTCAGCATTGGGCAGCAGCTATAAACAGCAGATTGATGGCATTGTAGGGTCTGATGTGGATTTTGGAAAGCTGCTGTGCGGCTGTCTTATGATTTCCCCAAATACGGTGTAGTTGTGGCTCAGTGTTGTTTCCGCAGCTGTTACCAGACAAGCATTCCAGTTCGGCAATGACTCGTCTACACATCACGCTGGAGAAAGAAATCAAGGCTCCTTTACAGGAATGCAGTGAGATCGGGGGATGTATCCACCAACAGAGACACCAGCGATTATTAGTGATTTACTTTTAGATCATAGCCCGTGGTGCTGTTCTAGAGGACATTGTATATTTATCAGGGACTATTTTCAGTCCATGTTTTATTGCATTTCGGAGTTTTTACAGCAGCAAGATACGCTACCGGACCCATGTTCAATGGAATAAGCTATATTAGGCTTTGTATACATACGTAGGCAATCATTGTCAATCACGTCATAGCTGGTTTCGGTTTTCATTGGTTTTGATTGATAGTCAGAAAAATATTGCATATCTCTCGACGTATCCTTTAAAGTAAACCTGGCGGCTACATCAGCTGATATTTCACGCTTTGAATTTAGCACTCCACGGCCTACAAGAGAAAGTCAGAAACAGCATTTGTAAAAGAGTACTCCACCAATTTAGCATTTGAACAATGTTGTTTGAAAAGTTTTTATCTCAATTATTGCATCAATGAATCTGACTTTATGCAGCTCCCTCTGCAGCCACGAAAGGCCTGACACAACGTTTGTCATAAATGCAGTACAAGACCTGTAAACGGACGTTGAGGTGTAAAATTTAAATGGTCATTAGGAGATTATTGCGTCAATGTCCTTATCACTTTCCAGAATCGAGCTGACCGACAGGCCATGAAAGGAAATTAAAACCATAAGGGGCTGAGGAGAGTCAGGGACCCACAAAGACAAACAGGAGACAGAGTGACGGAGATAAACGCTG
Source organism: Taurulus bubalis (assembly GCF_910589615.1). Taxonomy (NCBI): domain Eukaryota; kingdom Metazoa; phylum Chordata; class Actinopteri; order Perciformes; family Cottidae; genus Taurulus; species Taurulus bubalis. The sequence goes on along the minus strand of NC_136599.1, from coordinate 22,910,884 downwards.
ACAGGCGACCGCGTAGGAGAGAAAAGACAGAGGAGGAAGGGACAGACTGTCCAAGAACAGCAAAGGGAGAGGACAACGAGAGATAGCACAAGAGAGGAGAACGAACAATAGAGCGGTAGCGTAGATGTGTGTTTGACCCGAGTTTAAACTCCTCTTCTCCTCAAGTCTCCCCACGGGGAGTATGTCAGAACACAAAGTAGTTTATCCAGGCGATACAAATTCCTCAGTTTATACTGTCAGCGGGCTCGTTTTTTTTTTTTTTTTCTGATGCTCTCGATCACTGCCGTCGTTGATCAGAGGCGATGACCCTGGACAGAGGAAGTGAGAATGCAGCAAACTTTCAGCTTGTATTGTTCCCAGAAAACAAGGCGAACCAAACTACTTGGCTGCAGTTCACATGATAGGTTGGGCGCTGTGTCCGTTGGTGCCAATGGCACACATCGAGCACTGCCAAGGTATTTCAGAGCCTGTGTGTGTGTGTGTGTGTGTGTGTGTGTGTGTGTGTGTGAGAGTGTGTGTGTCCTTTCACATAGATGTGCCCCCCCCCCCCCCTCTCTGTGTTTCATGAGTTTCATGATTTTCTCTGAGGTTTAGTGTTTCCTGCTTTTATTTTGAAGTTAGCTCTTCACGTGTCTTGTTTTACTTCCTGCCTTTGTGTGTTTTCCCGCCCTTGTGATTGTCAGCCCCGCCCTCATTAGTGTCACCTGTCTCTAGTCAGCCCTGTAGTCACCTGTGCTCCTGCTCGCCTGTTCCCACCATTACTCAGTCCCTATTCATACCCTAAATATTCCTCTGTTCTTCGTCAGTTTGTCTTCAGTTAGATTTGGAGTTTTGTACCAGGCCCGTTTGCGTCCATCCCTCATTGCCTGCTCTCCAACCTTGATAGTTTTGGAGGTGTTCAGCTCCAAAGATGGGGGCACATTTACAGGAAAATGACATCTCTTACTTGAGGTGACCACCTTTAGTAAAGTTCTTGATACTCTTTGATATTTTTGCTTGCTGTTTTTCAAATTTCAAATTCCTCAGGCACCGGTTCATATGATATCCTGCGAAAAGTGACTCCTTTTCAAAGTTAACTTCCATCTTCACAGGAAACTCAGTTAGGTTTAGGCAACAAAACCACTTAGTTAAGTTTCGGAAAAGACTCTTGTTTGGGTTAAAGTAACCACGGAAGTGTCGTTGTTGAAGTACGCAAGTTACGTGACAAAACATAAACACTGACTTTCCGCTTCACATGGGGAACGAACAGTCCCAGCTGAAAGGTCACTGTTTGTTGGACCCATCCACCTCCCCTCAAGCCTGGTGTGTGTTTCTTTATACTTCCTGTGGATAACATACGAAAACATTTCGTGGGTTATCTACAAATTAAGGCGCATTATTTTTCGCAGGCATTGCTACGCTGTGTATGTCAAACACAGGACTGTCCCCCAGGAAACCAGGGTCTGTGTCCAATGTAAAAATAAAAGTCTATGTTAAGTTCTTTAGGTACATGTAGCCTACGTATGAAGTGAAATGAGTAACAAAGTTATTTGAAAACAAACCGTGGTATCTTCTTTTCTGAACCCAAGCAAGTAGTTTTGTTCCTTAAACTCTAACTTAAAATTGTTTCTGTGGTGGCCATTTTACACATTACGCACCGCCACCACGCAATGCGGCTGTTAAGCAGCCGTGGTCATTTCACATTATTACGAGGGACGGAGAGAAAGCAGGAGAGACACAGGCAAAATCTGTAAATATGTCTACTCGTGACACTTGTAAAAGGTTTTCTCATGTCAAAGGGCATTCAGTATTATATCACATATACCAGAGTAACTGCAACTTGACGGGTCTCTGCATTACTTCTGTCAGTTACAGAGTTTCCCTTCCACCATGGTCCATTATAAATGGTCAAGTTAGACTTGGCAGAGAAGGCTGTGCTCTCAAAGACTCCAGCATAAACACTCAAACAGTGGTCTACAGAAATCAGAGATAACTATGCAGAACACTGGATCTTAGCACAGTCAGAAATACCAAAACCTTTTTTGGTGGTTGGTGGAGGAAGCCGCAGCACCAGGCAGTTTTAAAGGAACAGTTTGGCATTTTGGGGACATACGCTTATTAGCTGTTTTCTTTTTTGGCTGAGAGTTAGATGGGAAGATGCGATACCCCTCTCATGTCTAGGGATGGGTATCGTTTTTTGTTTTTTTTATACCGGTGCTAAAACGATACTTTTAAAACGATGCCGGTGCCTAAACGGTGCCTGAACCGATACTTTTTTATTGCCAAGGCAATTTTTTTTCTTCAAATTGAACAATATATTAACACCAACTGAACCGAGGAACAAACACGTCTCCTAATAATCTAACTTTGTGTCGCGGCTTGGAGCGTTTCTCAGCCGGTGTTCTTGCCGGTCAGCTGCGGTTTCTCCGCTCTGACGTTGACTTCCATCAGCGAAACAGACGTTTCTAGCAGGGAGTTTAGAGTTTAGAGTTCAGGAGTCTTCCCTGCAGCTTTCTCGTCCAGATTCCAGCATTTAAAACAGACGTTTCCTCAACGAGGTTTGGTGGAGGAAACGGAGCGTTTCTCTCTCGGAGTTCGGCTCTTCTTCTTTACACGCAGTTGTTTTGTTGCATTTGCGCCACGTCGCTTTGTTCGAATCTTTTTTTGCAAAATACAACCACACTTTTGACCGTTTACCTTTCGGACTTTTCTCTGTTAAAAGGTTGATGGCTAGCTAGCTACTGTAGCTATACAACCTGCTGCCAGGACGGACTCATCAGAGTAGTGTAAAAAAAAAAGTGAGTTTCGGCTCAGGCACCAAAAGGAAGCACCGAAATCTACGTTGCGTTGCGGTCCGGTAGGTACCGGTCGTATTGGAAGGTTTTCGGTACCCAACCCTACTCATGTCTGACCTTTAAATATGAAACTTCAGCCAGCAGCCGATTAGCTTAGCTTTGCACACAAAGACTGGAAATAGGAGAAAACAGCTGTTCTGGCTCAGTCCAAAGATAACAGAAACGCACCAAATAGCACCTGCTAAGCTAACGTTAATACAGCATTTTGGTCTCGGCCATATTCGTTTTTGGCCGACACAATCTTGTTTTTTGCTACCAGAAGTACCCACAACATTTTTAGGGAAACCAAAATATTGTATTCAACTTTTATGAACGGAAAACACACTGTGAAAGTTGTAAGACGAGAACACGGACAACTCCCAGACCGGACAACGTCGTGGTAGCGACCGGTCAATCACTAGGTAGCCCTAAACTTTAAGCATACCCTGCTTTATCGTCTATTTTACTCTAAATGGGACCATAATTTACTAAATGAACATCATGCTGTATTGAAGAAAACTTTAGACTAGAAATTGAGACATCAACTCATGTTTACAATGTTTACTGAGGTAATAAATCAAGTCAGAAGTTAATTTTCCCATAGACTTCAATACTATCAGATCTCTTTTGCAGTCAAAGGGGTGACCCTCTGCTGGCCATTATAAGTAATACAATATTAGATGGTGTTTTGTGGAGGGAAAAATTCAGACCTATTTACTCTGTTATTTGACCAACATCCTGACCTTTCCAGCATCAAAACGTCAGTCACCACCGGCAGTGACTGAAAGGTTGTACTTTTTAAATTCTTGAACGCTGAGAACTTATGTACTGCAGATGTTTTAATGATTACCTTTGCGTCTTGGGTAGAGTCCAAAGAGCTTGTTTCTGCACAACCTTTGCACATCACTCCCTCTGGATATGAGCCGTGACGCAAAATCACTGAGAATGTATTGAATTGTGCTTTGAATGCTCACTTAAACATGATTTATTAAAACGCTAAATCTGGGCTTTTCCCCCCTCAGTGACACATCTCTTGCAATCTGTGAGCGACTAGAGAGAAAGTCCAAATAAAGAATGTATGATTATTTTGTACAATTCAAAGCGGTTACCGAAACCCTCACACGCCTGACGCAGGCTTTTCTTCTCCATCTACTCTTAACTGTCTAAATGTTTTTGTTCCTCTACCCTGAAAAAGGAGCCTCCTGGCATGAGTGTTTGTTACTGCTCATAACACAGATGGGTGCTTTATTTCTTGGAACGTTATGTTTACAATATCGCATTTAAATATCTGGTCACAGTTATTGCGCTAAAACATTTTGTCCCGCAAGACTGACGTTGTTAAACCACTTAAATACCCAAACCCATGTATCACTTTTTTTTGTGTGACAATTCTCAACGTGTGTCATTTTATATCTTTTTGCCTGTAATTCAGTAGATACACTGCATCCGGAAAGTATTCACAGCGCTTCACTTTTTCCACGTTTTGTTATGTTCCAGCCTTATCCCAAAATGGATTACATTTTTTTTTTTCTCAACATTCTACACACAACATCCCATAATAACAAAGTGAATATAACATGTCCATAAGTATTCACAGCCTCTGCCATGACACTCAAAATTGAGCTCAGGTGCACCAGAACCACCAGAGTTGGCCGCCCAGCCAAACTGAGTGATCGGGGGAGAGGGGCCTTAGTCAGGGAGGTGACCAAGAACCCGTTGGTCACTCTGACAGAGCTCCAGCATTGCTCTACAAAGAGAGGAGAACCTTCCAGAAGGACAACCATCTCTGCAGCACTCCACAAATCAGGCCTGTATGGTAGAGTGGCCAGACGGAAGCCGCTCCTGGGTAAAAAGCACATGACAGCCCGCCTGGAGTTTGCCAAAAGGCACCTGAAGGACTCTCAGACCATGAGAAACAAAATTCTCTGGTCTGATGAAACAAAGATTGAACTCTTTGACCTGAATGCCAAATGTCATGTCTGGAGGAAACCAGGCACTGTTCATCACCTGGCTAATACCATCCTACATTGTAGCATGGTGGTGGCAGCATCATGCTGTGGGGATGCTTTTCAGCGGGAGGAACTGGGAGACTAGTCAGGATTGAGGGAAAGATGAATGCAGCAATGTACAGAGACATCCTCGATGAAAACCTGCTCCAGAGCGCTCTGGACCTCAGACTGGGGCGATGGTTCATGTTCCAACAGGACAACGACCCGAAGCACACAGCCAAGACAACAAAGGACTGGCTTCGGGACAACTCTGTGAATGTCCTTGAGTGGCCCAGCCAGAGCCCTGACTTGAACCCGATTGAATATCTCTGGAGAGATCTGAAAATGGCTGTGCACCGACGCTCCCCATCCAACCTGATGGAATTTGAGAGGTTCTGCATAGAAGAATGGGAGAAACTGCTCAGAAATAGGTTTGCCAAGCTTGTAGCATCATACCCAAGAAGACTTGAGGCTGTAATTGCTGCCAAAGGTGCTTCAACAAAGGCTGTTAATACTTCTGTACATGTTGTATTTTCGTTTTTTATTTTGAATAGATTTGCAAAAAAAATTCAAAAACTTTTTTTTACTTTGTCCAAAAATTAATTTAATCCATTCCCGGGTGCACTGTATGTTCGGTGTTCTCTTTAAAAACTAAACTTCTGCTCTTATAACTATGAAGATTGTTGTTTGGTTTGCATATTGAACATCTGCATATAGTAAATGTGATTATGTGGAGAGAGAAATAAAATGCACGGGGGTGACAGAGGTTCACGTAATTACTGCTGTGGAGACAAATTCACCTTTTCAGAGTCGTGCTCGTCATTTGGAATCAGCCGGCAGCACAATTATGCGTTCCAGCATTTCAACGCGTTCACACCGACATGAAAGAACGCAGCTGAAGTTATTATGTGGTGTGATGCTGGCCTTGAGGGGGAGCCAGTTTCCTCCCTCGTAGATAGATGAAGCCCGACGTGTTCCCCCACCAAAGAGACACTATGTATCATGTATTAGAATTTTGAATTGTCCTCTCTCTTGCTGCCCTATTCACCTCAAAATATAGTAACACACATACATCTGTTTTTTCTGACCCTGAGTGGGGAGCATGAACTTCCTGTCTTGATTGATGAGAAAACACACACACACACACACACACACACACATACACCGTGAATAAATATATGTACGCACAAACGATTTGAATTCAAATCACAATATTTCAGGGACTCTCCCATTAGGTTTATAGATTTTTTTTCTTACTCTGCCAAGTACATATGTAATTAAAATACATACGCTGAGCTAAGCCTCAGACGCCGCATGTTTTTACTATTTGCATCCTGACTTCGCTCAAAGCACAGCTGTGCAGAAGTGTTGTGAGTGACTTGTCTCATTTGGTTAATGCTGCATAATGTAGAATAACTGAAGAACAACAGTTCTTGGAACAAATAACATGTCCTGGTTCTCGTTTCCCTTTCAGAAACATGTGGAAGACCCTGACACTCTCACTGATAGTGGCACTGGCGTTGGGCACAGAGGTGAGTGCGTAATGTGTCGATGTCGATGCTTTTGACACTAAAATGACGCTAAATGGGTACACTAAGCAGGTTTTCACACACAGTATTACTTCATCTTTTAAGCCATGCGTGTTCACCCATATATATCCAGGTATTTATCGGCCTTTATCAACCCCTTTGCTCTGTTTTCGGTAAACCTCATTCTTTCTTTTGTGCGGCTGTGGAGAAGGCACTGGACGAGCAGCAGGAGAACTTCAGCGACATATCCAACGTCCCACGAAAGTCCGAACACCAGATCCTGGCGGCTCAGTTCGAGTGCTACCTGAAGATCATCCACGATCCGCCGCGCACAGATGAAGGTGAGAACACTGTCTCGATGCCCTTTAACAGCTGTCCTGCTGGAAGTTAAGTCTCCTCAATGGTATCACATTTTATCTCTGCACATTTAATCACTTATATCAGTAAAAGTAAAGTATCAGCATGAGTAAACCATTTAATGACAGGATATATTTTTTAACTAATCTGTTTTCATTGTGCTCCGGTAGCCTTGCCATGAACTCCATAAGTTCCAGACTGAAATATCTCAATAACTACTGGATGGATTGAAGTTTCCTTTGTGTGGACACAGTAAGAGAGAAAGAGAGAGAGAGAGAGAGAGAGAGAGAGAGGGGGGGAGGAAGTGAGTCTGAAAGAAAGGAAGCTTGCCCTTTGTCTCTTGTGCGCCTGCTCAGGACTTCACTGCTTGAAATGTTATTTTGTGGTCCCTTTCCCAGCATGCGGCGGCACAATCTGGTACCGACGGGTTTCCGTCGATTGTTGACGAGCTTTGTGCGGGCCCGCTGGAGCCAGAGGTTTATTTCAGGGCAACACGCCGTTTATGTTGAATAGAGAACATATACTTTCCGTCGGTGACTTACCTTCATGATTCTCTGTTGACACGCGTGCTACTGACAGCATGGAATCATTACACAGCTGTTGTAGTGCACGTGTTAAAGTGATAATTACTTCTGAAATACTGCAGTTAAATCTTTAGCACTGTATCATTCTTAAAGGTGTACTAAGACAAGCTGGAATTCAGTCTGGATGGATATGTTGCTCCAAAAATTATTGAATCCAAAATACCCTTGTTTAGAATAAAAGAGCAGCCTTGTTTAACAAGGCGCTCCTATACAGAGCATCCTGTTCTTTGGCCTGGTTCGGTAACAGGCACAACCGAGACCGTGATAGGTGCAGCGCATGATCAGCTGTCGGCCGCTCAGTAGCGTAGAGTCGATGTAGCCTCTATGCTAGTTTGCTCGAGCGTGTCAGATGTTTGGAAACGCTCTCCCTGTGGGATGGAAGGGGGGTTACTGCGTATTGTATATTTGTACCGTATTCATATATGTTTTTTCATTTTTTTGTGCATATATAATAACGTTTACCTTGACCTTGTTACAACTTTTTTTGCTGTTGACAACATGCAGTGAACTGAAACTGAAGTCAGTCGGAATCCTCTGCCATACAAGTGGTGCCTCTCATTCCTTATTTGATTTCTTTAAAAAAAGAAGAAGAACTGGATGGTTTGCATGAGCTTAGGGTACTGTTGCCTCTATGGCTGAACAGACAAACAGCTCCACCTACAGAAACGTCTGCACATTCAACATATGATGTTATTTATGGAATTGGCATTCAGCACCAGGGATGGAGACACTGTTCAATAAGAAAAGTATCTACAGCTGAGACGGTCTTCTGGAAACATTAGGCGTCTCACTTGTGAATGCGTCACTTTGAAGCTCCGGCTGGGCGTCGGTTATCCTCCTCATTAACCCCCACGCGGTGTTGTGTTTAAGTCCTATTTCAAATGCTCGTGCATTTTGCAGTCCACTGCTCCTTCAAATACTAACGATAGGTCAAATGCAGAGAATACATTTCATGTATGTATGTAAAAGTATATACTATGACAAATACTTCTAAAATAAAAAAATGTCCTCAACAGGTACTTTCTGCAACCGTACGTGGGACGGCTGGCTGTGCTGGGGGGATACAGCTCCAGGGACCGTCATGCAGATGTGCCCGGAATACTTTTTTGACTTTGACTCTGGCGGTGAGGCGTTAAGGCACACGCACACATGCGAGCACAGCTGTCCATTTTTGTGTGTCTTATATATAATGTGTCACTTGACTTGAATTCATGGCTGTCCACTGTATAAACTAACCTTTTGTGCTTTCGGTTAATTTGCAAAAAATAACCAATGGTCTCTCATGAAATGTCAGCTTTTCACTGTCTATTTGGCTCCTCAATCAAACCATAAACGATGTTACCGTCTGCGTAAATTATTTCAACAGAGAAGGTGACCAAGGTGTGTAATCCTGGGGGCCAGTGGTTCCACCACCCAGAGAGCAACAGAGTCTGGAGTAACTACACCCAGTGTAAGGCCTACACCAAAGACAAGCTCAAGGTGAAACACACGGCGTATGAGCGGAGGGCAGGTCGCTTAACGGTGTTCGGAACAGCTCAAAACGTTTCGCCAAATTAGGTGACAGAAAGAATTATAGTTTAAAAGAAGATACAAAATGCTCAACTAAAATAAAAATGTAAAAAGGTATTCACAATTATGAATGATCTTAAAGATTACGCAAATATTTGAGTGCACAGTTGAATTATCAAGAGAGAAAAGAGAGTATACAACAGTGGTGGTATTGACATGTTTTTTGAAAATTGTTATGTTCCTGGACTATTTTTACAACATTGTTTGACTTGAAGCCCTATAGAGGGAACTGTGAGGGGACGAAATGCAACATTACACCTACTATGTTGTTGTTTTTTTTGACATGGTGTGGTAAATGTAATCTGAACACACTACAGGAAACAACACCAGGAGGGTTCATGGCAGACGTTGACATCTGATAGTCAGAAGTTATTTCCCGCTTGGACAGCTGAGGGCAACCTGCGCTCTTGAATTTGCTGACTTGTGTGTTGGGAACTGGAGACCGCGAGTCTTCTGACTTAAACGTGCGAGTCATTTAGGATTTGTTCCACTAGGCTTTTCTGTCGGAGCGGTCTTTGGAAAGGTTGCCCTCCATGAATCTCGTCAATGTGCCTTGACATTGTATTCATTCAGGAAACGTTTTCTTTTCTGAATTTCCCCCAAAAGGCTCACGTTCTCTGTACAGAGGTTTTCCTTTGCTTACGTCCATGCTTCAACGAATACAGTCCTTTTTAGTCAGTGAATTTCATGTATATATATCACGCATAAACGATTCTTCCTCCCCGCAGATCGCCATTAGTCTCTACTACCTGGCCATGGTGGGTCACGGCCTGTCCATCGTCTCCCTGATCATCTGTCTGATCATCTTCTCCTACTTCAAGTGAGTCAGGACTTTCCTTGTGTCTCGTCTGACTCAATACCTCTCGTACTTTTTCTTTTGCTGTTTCAGTGTCCAGATTGTGTGCGATGGTTTACAAACCACTGCCTGTTTGTAGACCAGCACGGTTTTAGTATGAGTCTAACAAATGTAACTGTCCAGAAAAAGTAAATAGCTTACATTGTGAGGAAGAACATGCTTTGTTACAATCCGACAATGTTTGTAAGAGCCTTTAAAACTCCCCCCCAAAAACCTTAACGATTACACCTTGCCTTCCCTCTCTCTGTCAGGAGTCTCAGCTGCCAGAGAATCTCCCTCCACAAGAACATGTTTCTCTCCTTCATCTTGAACTCCATCGTCACGATAATGTGGCTCTCGCTCACTGTGGCCAACTACCAAACCATAAACACCAGCAACCCTGTGAGTCCCTGAACGTCTCTTTCACCATTACACTCTTGGATTTCAGTTCGCTTGCCCATGTAAAAAAACAAAACTAAAAGAAAGTGCCACACTTAACTTAACGGCATGCTCTTAAGGCATTCTAGTCCGAATCTTGGTGCGTGACTCAAATCTGTGGGCTGGCTTCCTGTCCCGTCAGGTGAGCTGTAAGGTCCTGGCCGTGCTGGTTCAGTACACGGCCACTTCCAACTACTTCTGGATGCTGTGTGAGGGCATCTACCTCCACACGCTCATCATCGTGGCCGTCTTTGTTGGGGAACAGCAGCTCTTTTGGTACTACATCGTGGGATGGGGTGAGTCACCGGAGTTGTTCCAAACTATTGTCTTTTTGGGGTTCCAGTGCTTCCATCTCATGGATTATACAACAACAACTGCACCGTGTATATATATTAACACTGAGGAGACAACCTGGAAGATATAAACAATCTCCAGAGACGGCATTTAAGCGTCACACTGCATGAGGATGTGCTGCTAGCAAGAAAAACATGGAGGAGTTGCATAAACGCAATACGTTGCATTTTGTTGGTGCTTATATCTATCATTCACTAATGCTGCGTTCACACCAAACGCGGCGCAGATTTTTCGAGCGACCAGATTACATGCAAAGTCAATGCACAAATAAAAAATACAAAACAACAACAAACAAAACAACATATTATGAAAAATATTATGAACCCAGAACCAGAACATGGAGTTTGATGTTCCGACGTATGTGGAATTTACACAACAAGTATAAAGCAGAACTAGTGGTTATTTCCATGGTGGATGAAGGAAACGGTAACTGTTTTTTCGGAGATAAGCCAGACGCAGTTCCTGGAGGAGTCGGTGAAATTCACCGAGCTGTGTGCGGCTACAGATGGTATTATATAAATAATGGTTATTTCTTCCATGGTCGATTGCGGAAATGATAGCTCTTTCCACGGAGATAAGCCACGCCCCCGTTTGCTGTGAACGCAGCATAACAAGATGCTAATACTGCAACCTCATAATACCTCATGAGCAACACTCCAACTGAAGAGTTACTGCAACAGACAATTTCAAGGTGAACAGTCTTCCCAATTCAAGTGCCAAAACATGCATTTACTCGCTTAAATGTAATGAGAGCATCTGTAGTTCGCTTCTATAAAAATTTGCCGTGAATTCTTCTGTTGCACTGAGAAAAAAAACAGCGTATTTCCATCATAATTCAATACATAAATGTAACCTTGAAGGCTGGATGGGCCTGCGCTCAGATAAGTGGCCTTTTTATTTCAGCTCTCATGCAGGCATCCAGCTCTTATGTATTAGTAATGGATTTTTGTATGTCTCTCTCTCAGGCTCACGTCTTTTTATATCCGTGAGGTATAGCGTGCCTGTAACGAGCATGTCCTCCGTCACACCTTTATTTGAACTCGCTATTGTTGGCAGAGGAGCTGAAAGCTTTCTGACTTCAGCTTTCTTTAAAGGGCCAGTGTCATTCAGGGGCAAATGGAAGGGCAGAAATGGAAATATTAATAAGCATGTTTTCTTCAGTGTATAATCATCGGAAAATAAGATTTGCTTAGGGTGAGCCGTTTGTATCTACACAGGGAGCAGGTCCTCTTCATGTTGCACCGCCACAAATTGGACAAACCAATTCACGTTTTTCGTGTCGGCTACCGTACTTCTCCCTACACTCTTGGCATGCGGTAGAAGTTTCAGTTGGTCGCATTCTGCAACTTCACCAGTAGATGCCGCCAAATTCTACACACTGACTATGTATATCGCTTGGGGTTACAAACTTAAAGCAGTTCAATATTTTGGGGTTAAAATGCATATTTCACTTCCTATATATATACAATAGCTTGTGTCCTCTCAACACATTAAGGTGCTGTATTACCTTTCACATACTGTTTTAACAGTGTGATGCAACTGCGGACTTCCCTGAAGAGATTCAGGACGTCGGCCTGATATTTCTGTCTGTGTTTCTCTCTCTGTCCGAAGGTTTTCCATTTGTTCCTGCCATTACGTATGCCGTGGCTCGCGGGCTCTACTTCAACGACAAGTAAGATGAAGCGTGTTTGCTGTTCTTCTGTGTAAGTCCAGATCAAGGCCAGGAATGTTGCAGCATGCAGTCTACTGTAACATAACTACAAGCTAGGATCTCTCTCTCCTTCCTCTCCTGACCTTCCTCTGCTCCAAGTGGTATTTGCGAGAGCAATTTTATTCACTGAGTCCACCACTAATGGTGAACGATTCAAGCTTTGTTTAGGCCCTCAGGCTTATGCATGTCACTGTACATGTACAATCTTACTGGAATGGTGTACTAAATTTCACATTTTCCTGCTGTTTGTTTGTGTTTGTTTCAGGTGTTGGCTCAGTTCTGACTCACACCTGGTCTATATCATTCATGGGCCCATTCAAGCTGCACTATTTGTGAGTAATTACTAAAAGTATAGGGGCGACTGTGGCTCAGTGGTTAGCATGCCCGTCTTTCAATCAGAGGGTCAGTGGTTTGAGCCCCGGCTCCGCTAGTTGTTGCGTCCCTGAGCAAGACACTTAACCCCAAATTGCTCCCTGTTGCTGTGTCTACGGTGTATAAAGAAAACATGTAAGCCGCTTTGGATAACAGCATCAGCTAAATGAAATGTAATATATTCACATATCACGTCTTCCCTTACGTCACTATGGACAGATTTAATCTCGCTCCGACTACTTTTCAAAAGTCTTGTGACAACACAGGGCAGAACGATGCTTTTACTGTAAACTCATAATGCAAACACACGCAAAGACAGTCAAATAGCAGCAGTCAGTTTTGAAGTCCATAGCACCTAAACCGAGACCAGGTAATGAGCAAGACCAGACCAGTGCGAGTCCCAAATTTCCTTTTAATTTATCCCTTTTATTGCCATATATTTATATGCCCGGGGAGCAGCTGGGGGTTCGGTGTTGTGCTCAGGGACTTTGACATGTGAGCTGTGGGGAGACTGGGGATCGAACCGGGTACCTTGCGGTTTCGGGACAACCACTCATCACAACCACTGAGCTACAGTCGCCCTGGAAATTCCTCGAAATTGACAACAAAAGCTTATTTTGTGCTTTCTCCATTTAAATGAGTAACAGGAATTTAGGTCTTAGGAGACTAACTTCCATGGACATGTTACTAAAAGGTGTTGTTATAGTGCCACCCTCAGGCCAGTCATTGCCATTCTTTAGATAAAATGCAAAGGTGGTCCCTCCCATTCAAGTTAAGTCAAGTCAAAGACTCTGTATTAGTAAAATCAAGACAGATTTCTATCTTTCATTTCATTATCAACCTATCCAGGTGAACTTTTTATTCCTCCTGAACATCGTCCGGGTTCTCATCACCAAGTTGAAAAGGACCCACTGCGCCGAGTCAACGGCCTACATGAAGGCGGTGAGAGCCACCCTCATCCTCATCCCTCTGCTGGGAGTCCAGTTCATCCTTTTCCCCTGGAGGCCGGAGGGACGCATCAGCCAGAACATCTATGATTTCATCATAAACATCTTCTCCCACTTCCAGGTATGGGTCATCAATAAGATGCACGTGAAGAGTTCAAACAAAAGGCCGATGAATTAAAGTTACCTAGAACCAATTATAAATCTCAATTCACAAGCTTTTTACATGTTCTGTAAAAACATGTTCTGTTGGTGTTTAGCATGAAGGATTTGTATTGAATGCCATTGAATTCCATTTTAAGTGCCACTAAGCAACAACGTCAAAATAAAGAGAAATTTCATCAGTTGCACCACACTGCAAAGCACGATAGAGCCACTCTCTGCTCTTGAATTGGATTAAAGGTGCTACTCTGCCTCTTGCTTTTGGAAATATGACCCATTATTTTAATAATATTAGAAAAATATGAACAAGTTTCTAATTAAAATTCACAGCAACCAGAGAAAAACAAGGTATCCGTCATTTAGTCCCTGCTTTTCACATAAAACACAATGATCCATTTACATTTATTAATTACAGCATAATCTCACTGTGACATCTGTTCCCGTATGAATATTTAATCAATGTTTTATTGCTTTTCAGGGACTCTTGGTGGCAATTATATTCTGTTTCTGCAATGCTGAGGTACATTTAAACTATCATATTTTTAATGCATCGGAGATATTTCAAACTGCCAGGACTGTTGTTGTTGTTATGACTCCAGATAATGTAAACTGTTGTGTGAAAGACTTTACAAAGATACTGCATCGAGACAGAGCACAACGTGTCATGCTGTGAAAACCACACCCAGGTTAGCTGTTAGCAAGCGACTATTAGCAACGCGTTAGTAAGCTATTGTTAGTTCGCTAAGGCCTTTGCAAACATAATACTGCATTGCTTGACACAAGTTGCATACTGTCAAATGTATTTAGCTTGACTAACAGAAATATAGTTAGCTTAAAACTGGACATGTAAAGTTGTCGGCATACGGAGTGTTTCCCCACTCTTTCTGCTGATGCCTCGTGTTCTCATTGCCCGTTTCCTCGTTTTCGTTTTTTTTTAGTTCAACAGCTCATAAAAACTTAGTTCTGGGTTCTTGAAAAATTGCTTTCCCCTCTGGTGTGGTCGTAACTTAATTGCTCTGTCTCTCAGTAAGCTCAAGCTCTTTTGAACTCGACTAAACTTGAACTCTGTTGACGTCCCAGGCTCAGACAGCGCTGAAGAGGAAGTGGTCTCAGTCTGCCTGGGGTAAAACCGGCTGGGGGGAAACACCCATCACCAGCTACCACCACAACTCCTCCATTACCGAAACCAGCCGAGTGACCGTCTGCTCGGAGGAGTCTGTCTCCGGGCCTTTTGAACCAAACGAAGGCAGCCACTTCCTGCAGCAGAGAGCCAATGGACAGCAGAAGACGTGCAGCAACGGCGAGGCGGACCCGCCCAACAAGATGGAGATCACCGACATTTGACCGGAGGGGAAACGATGGTTGCGGTGCCAAAACAACACACACACGCACACACTCACTCACAAACACACTCTCGCTTATATGTGTGCACAGAAAAACAAAAGAAGAAAAAAAAAACGAGGCCAGGTGAATTTTCAAAATAAAGGTTAGTAAAAGCTCTAGTTTGTGGACTCAAATGAACTGATGAGAAAATGATAGACTTATATTATGGTGTCATCCTGTAATCTTATATTAACAGCTTTTAACATACATGTGTTCTGTCACTGGTAAAAAGTCCACTTGTGTATTTTGGTTATTGTTTTCTTATCAAAGGCTGTCTTTCTGTTGTCTTTCGAAGATTCTGAATGCTTTACCCGTACACCACTGTGGCCGATGAATGTCATAGCCCAGTTATGTTTTCTATATGTTCTTTTACATGCTTTTAGGATGATTCCATCTAGGAAAGGTAGTGTAATCATCACTGACCTTCAAAAAGAAAAAAGACCAGCATCCCCCTTTTAACCTGCCTTTCAGAAAATGAAAAACACATTGAGAGAACCCTAACCCTGTGTGAACAGGATGAAATGAAAAAAGCAACTCAACCATGACATTTTAATTTCCCAACAAGTGACAGAAATAGTATTTAATTTCAGTCCGAGAAAGAGTACGATGGGTCCAGAACATTTTAGGATACTTCATTTTGTAGAGTATTTTGTACTTATAAGGCAAGAATCTGACTTTTTGACTTTTACGATATAAACAGATATAATACTTTTACGATATAAACAGGGTGTAACATATCTTTTTTTTTTTAAACTGAGCAAAACCCAAACTGTAGTTAGACAAGAGTTGGCTCTTGTCTAGAAGTCGTCGTAACAGAAAGACAGCCAGCAGACCCATTAAAGCAAGAGCGCTACATCAAGTGTAAGCTAGCTGGTGATTAGCCACAGCTTAGCATTAGGCTAAAACTAAATCTATCTTCCAATTTTTCCATCTGTAACTGTTATTCCACATAACTACATTACACAGTTGTAAAAATCCAATCAGGATGGAGAAGAAAAATAAATGAACACTAACGTTAACCCAGCAACAATTGTGCTAATGGTAGCCTCCTTGGTTTAGCAGCGTAGCATTAGCTTTCATCTCAGCGTTGCACTTTTATGGAACTCATGGGATTTGTTGAGGTTCAGTCACTTTTAAATTCTTTTTTGTGTCTGACTTTTTCAACATTTTTTTCCAACTTCAACATTTCAGCTTTTGCTATTTGCCTTTTGTTGGGCAGTGATGTTGAAAACAGAAGTCACATTTTCATTTTGGTTGGTAAAACTAGCTCTTGGCATGTAACTGATCAGAAAGAAACACTGTATCCGCACATTATCGCTGTAAAATGAGTCTCTTCAAGTCGATGGTCTCCCTCTTCGTACGCTTACACAAATCTTCAGGTTGCCAAAATAATGATTTTACATTTATGGCAAATAAACAGACCTCATTTGAACGTGGAATGTACTATATATTTTTAAAGGGCTTCTGACTTTGAGCTTAAAGCTAGTGCCAAGCTGTATGTAACTCTGAAAGCATGGTATAACATCTTGGCTACATGACAGATAAAACACGTATGTAAAAGTGGTGGGAGGCTAATTTTGAGGCCCAACTGATTCAAACTGATTTGCTTCCTGGAACTAAATGATGTGCCGAACATTATGGGTAACAACTATCCTAATTCAGACCGGGAGCAAAGCTTTTAGTGCAGGGGAATTACTGCTGCAGAGATAATGGAGCTGTGGAGTGCTGCAATAATCTCACTCCCACTCAGTCATTCGCCTCATTTACTCCATTGGAGACGCAGGGTTTTGGGATATTTTGGCGAAAGTGTGCGCACATGCAACAGACGTACAGACAATGTGGCCTGTGAAATAATGTACATAGGGAGCGTGTGCACAGGTGCTTTTCACGAGTAGTCCCTCCAACCTTGTTACAATTGGTGGGGAAAGAAATGCTACTTATTTAATATCCCAATCTTCGCTTTCTATTATGACATTTATTGTAATACGATAGTAAATCTTAATGTGATTTTTAAAAAGCTTTTATTCCCTGAACATTCAGGAGGAAAACAAAGATGAGACAGTTCATGTTTAGGATTCCATTTTTAAATGTTTCTCTCTCAAATGTAGCCTTTGCATACAAAACAAGACTGTGCCAAAATGTTTATATAAATTGTTCGGAATGAATGTTTTTCCTTTTTATAGAAACCCACTTCAGTCTGCACGGAAGGAGACAATTTCAAAGGTTTATTTCATTTTACTTTATTATTATAGTGTTCATATTGCTTTGTAATGTTCTCTGTTCTTGTTGTGGCTGTCAAAATGGTCGGTTTCACTATTTGTAATGGGTTGTATTATTGCTACAATATGCTTTATTTGCAATTACAATTCCCTGCCACTTCACATTTAATTTAATAGTTTTTCCATTGCTTGTGTAACGTGCTGTATGTACACTGGCAGGCGGACAGGACCAGCACCTTTTTTTCTGTATCCACTGGAATACTGAGCAAGTCTAATGATTGAAAGAGAGTTTGAAGCAAATATATTTTGGTGTTCTTCCAGGAGGCATTCACACAACATACTGGGAATACAAATGTCCCAGTGTGGATACAGCAGGCTTACACTGCTGCATGGGGAATACAACACAATTGAAGAATATTGGATCTCTGCACAGAGACGCCACCCTTGTACACGTTTGCCAATGCTGCCCAGTCGAGAAAAAACACCTGTCGTGGACATATTTGTAAAGAAATTTGAAAAACATTCCAATAATACATCAAAAAGAAAAGTTAAATTCAAGCATATTATTGTTTATACATTTTTAACACTGCCATTCATGTGTGGAAATAAAGTTGTCTGGACATACGTGTGGTATTCAGTGACATCTATTTCTGAGTGTGATTATTTAATCTGTGCCGCATGATTTTTTTAAGGTTGATACATGTCTTTGTTGCAATATTATACTGCAAATATCAGGTATTTCCACTGCTGCTTTATTTACTGCTATACTCCACTATTACAGGGGAAATCATGGTCCTTTTTTAAATCTTGCTTAATTTGCAGATAGATTTTAATGAAAAAATTAATGAATACGTTAATGTGATAGCTGATATAGAGTGAAACTAACACCGTATTAATGTTAAAATGAACTCCCTCTTGACTTTGAACATTTTATATTGCTTTAAAAGTACAGTAAAGAGTATGAGCACTGTGAGTGTGGGGCTAGAGAGGTCACTGCAGGTCAGAATCTGTCTCCTCAATGTACTTTAGGCTCTGATGGAAATCTTTTCGGGAATCCTCACTTTAACCCAAATTCATAGGACCAACACGTAAGGAAAACAGCTTGGCAAGGTGTGCAGTGTCCACAGAGTCGCTTTGTAGTTTATGATACAGATGTGGCTGCTGCTTCAACATGCGACTGCAGTCTATTGACTTTTGTTTCACACCTTGACACGAACAATTGCGCAATGTGTCGTTGATACGATATGAAACAAAAGTTTGAGGTCCCACCGAGATTTGAACTCGGATCGCTGGATTCAAAGTCCAGAGTGCTAACCATTACACCATGGGACCGGATGGTACAGTCGGCATGGTTTGTCGAATTATCAACAAGAATAAGAGGCACCGAAGCGTCACACAGTGCTTCTTCGTGGCACATGTTGTTTAAATCATAGTTTACATGTTGCACGCCTGGCTGAGCTCTTGACATGAGCTGGGGTACAACGACGCAGCTGTAAATTAGACATTGGCTTAACATTAGTTTAGGGACGGTTCTCTTTATACATCCATGATTAGTCCCAGTGACGCGCAGAGGGTTATCTGTTTAGTTAGACGAAAGCCCTCTCATCCAACTCTTATAAGGAGCCAACTCAAAGACACAACAGCTTAAATAAATAAGTAACGTTCAGGTCACGTGGCCGTTACTGGGTACATCCCAAGTCTCTAAATTGCATCCCCGTTTCCCTCACTTGCGTCCTTTTCTTGCGTCTTAGTCCCTGCCACCAGGGATCCATTGAGAGACGCAAGGGGTACATCCCAAGTCTCTAAATTGTCGTTTCCTCGATCCTCGATTGAACCGGAAGTGGTTCCGGTTCATCTTGACGGCCGTCCCAAAGCTCTTATTCTGCTCGGAGGAGCGAGGAGGGAAATCGGAGGAGCATGATCGAGGATCCCCGAGAGCGAGCTTCCAGGAAGCGTTTTAACGCTGGACACGCCCCCTCGCTGTTCATCTGTTATGTGATTGGACGCTGCAGCTGAGCGGACTGATCGCTGGAGTTTCATACCAGAGTGAAGACGATCACAGATTAAACTCAAGATATGTATTATATCTGTTTTCTTATTCACCATCTGGTTAAAATATGTTCATTGTAGGTCTGAATAATAAAAGGACCACAAACAACTTCTTCAAAGATTTTAACTGTTTCCCTCAATAACTTGTATTTTGTAAGTCATTATAATGAGAAACTCTCAAAATAATTGTAGTTCATTATGAAATTGTATATCTCACAGTGGCGGAAAATGGGCTTCCAGGAGGTATTACGTATCAGCCATCTACTTAAGATGTAATGGGGTGTGAACTATCTCGATGCCTTTGTATCTTTGATTCTAGCCACACGGAGTTGTAGTTTTCTAAAATGCCACGTGGGGGCAGCAGATGATCTATCCGTTCATCCATCCATCCATCCATCCGTTCATTTATCTATCTATCTATCTATCTATCTATCTATCTATCTATCTATCTATCTATCTATCTATCTATCCATTATTTGAACAACACCACACATTCAATCAGGGTTGTGATTAATGTGATTAAGTCATGCTCATGTTTTCTGGCCTGCTGTAATTTTTTACTTCTAACGTATTTTTTTGTCTTTCTGTGGTGATGATTAAACTTTAATTTTATGTATAATAAATTCAGATTACCATGGTCACTGAATTTCTGCATTAGAGTCAAAGAAGCGTAAGCCTCTTTTTCTCTCTCTCTCTCTCTCTCTCTCTCTCTCTCTGTCTATGGCGCATGCATCTCCATCCATCCGTGGTTCAGCAGAGAGGTGCTGTGAGGCTACGTTAACCTGATGTCCCAGAGTTTAGCCTATAGCAGCAGTAACAGCTTAATGCACGCACACACACACACACACACACACACACACACACACACACACACACACACACACACACACACGCACGCACGCACAAGAGATTGATGAGGTGCTGGACTTTGGATGCAGGGATGTGACTCGAAATAAATCCAGCGTTATGTAAGACTGTCTGATGTATATAATGTCAAACCTTTGCTGGAAGCATAGTTCAACCGCTCAGAAGGAAATTAATAACGTGGGATCATTTGTTTTCCACGCCCTGCTATGTGATTATATAATTTAAATATTTTTCACCTGTGATGAAGAGAAAAGAAATCACTACATTTCTATATTGTGAGAGTGGTTCAGACGTAATAATGAAAGTCCACAGGGAACGGAATGAAAAATGAATTGTTTTCTCACTAAAATAATGAACTTCCTGTTGCTCGCTTCCTTGACAGCATCTAAGAAGGGGAGGGGAAAAAGATGAAAAGTGTGGATTTATACGTATCTTTCTTCTTATTCTTATTATTTCGAACGTCTTTAAATCATACAAATTAATTATATAACATGATTTATAATCAAACAAAATATATGGCTCCAACATCTCTCATGCCTCCTCTTGAGAGATGTTGTACTTCTGCTGCTGACACTGTGTGGATCAATATGTTTGATCTTATCTTAACCCTTGCTTCATCGGGTTGTTAGGCATGTCTATATTTAGCTCCAGGTCACCTGCACCGAGGGTTTACAAACAAAACACTGGTCACTGGGTCACTGGGAGTCAGCAGAGCTCCCTTTGGTCCACTTCTAGATGTTCTTTACTCAAATCGGTAAACAAATCAGGGTGAGATAAAAGAAAATAACTCAGTTCCATAGTAAGCCGGATTAGCTTTATTTTATTTTTTAAATAACTTTATCGATATCTATAAATTTCACCACTAAAGTCGTGTAGATTTTGTGACGTGACACATTTCGGTGGTATTAAAAACTGTATAAAGAACCTCAATTGACAATCCGAAACATCAGAACATATTTGGTTAAAAAAAATGTACAAATGAAAAAAAAAATATAAAAGAAGCAGCATTTCAGGAACATGTACGACTGCCAGAGCTAAAAAAAAATCCACTACAGGAAAGTCATCGAGTGCCTTCTTATAAAAACAGACGCCAGTCCTTTCTCCAATTCTTTTAAATCATAGTGCGGAACATTAAGATAATAATGTGCGACCCGGACCCCCTTTTTGCTGGAGACAATTACAGTGAAAGAGGAAGAAGAGGAACAAACAGCATGATATTTTAGGCAATTATAGACATTAGATGAGTCGAAAAACGTTTTATAATGCTTGAAATTATGTGACTCATTTCACCACATTCTCTTTTTAACCCGTTACGTCAGCTCCTTAGTTGTCTGAATTGTAGCTGATTTAAACTAGTGTTAGCATGAACTCAATGCTAAAAGCTTGGTGTCAGTGAATGTCCAGAATATACAGTGACAATTCTTTAAAACTGGCATGAAACAACACAAGCTTTTTTTGGGAGTCCTCTGCTGGTTTCAGATAAAGGTTTCATTGGATGCCAAAGTCACAACCGGGTGGCACCAGCTGACCCCAGGAGCACGGGCCTCTTAAATGTCACGCTGGGCAAGCATGAAGAGTGGAAGGAAGTCATTTGGGGCGGCGGCTGATTTTTTTCCCCAGCTTGAGGAAAAGGTGACAAAAATGTCACTCATCGAACAAGCAGAATGCGTTGAAAATAAGACAGAGCCCTCATCTGAACCTAAAATATTATATATATATTTGTGTCCAGGTGCGCGGGACACATTTTATTCTTCCAACTTTTACATAACTGTGCAGCCCTCTCTCACGCGTGTTACAAGTGAAAGTGTGTCAAATAGTCAAAGCCGCCGGGCGGTTCATCCGATGAGAGGCACGTGAACAAATTTCCACCGCTGTCATCAACTGTTTGGTCTTTTGTTGGCAGAGTTGGTGGTTTGTGTTTGGCCCAGCTCCAGGGATGGCAACGTCGGTCCGGCCGGCTTACCACTTTGATCTAATTTGATCCCCCAGAAGATGTCGCATATTGACTTTTGGAGACCTTAGCACCACCTCCATCATGTCAACGTTCTAATACGTCCAATACTTTAGTTTGTGTCCAAATACCTGCAAACGTATAGTGACCCTCCCACCATAGCCAGTCGTACTTTGTGTTGCAGTGCTAATGAGCTAACGCTACCATGCTAACATGCTAGGTTATGAAAACCTGCGGAACATCAACACGCTAGCACTGTCGTTGTGAGCATGCTAGCTAGCTTAGTTTAGTTAGCATTGAGATATTTTTACAAACTCCATTTTGCTCACATTATTTCCAATCAGATTTTGTCGCGTTTTTCTTTCTAGATATATATTTCATATCCTTGCGTCGCAGAAATAACCAAAATATGGACAAAAACCTTGTCAAATAACCAAATATGTTAATCTTTTCAAAAGGCCAACCGATCCGATTGATGTGAGCCCCCAATGCATTCTTGGCTGTCTTCTCTCCCTTCTTACTGTGTTTTAGGAGCACCCCCAATGCTCCATGCGTATTATTGGCGTCCTGCTCGCTGCACACAGTTGTTTGGCTGTCACCTGTCGATCCTGCGATCTCGCTCCAATCTAGTATGGATAGTGTTTGCGCAACACCGGCATGGCCCCAGATTAGCACCTTTGGACCCCCGTCCCCCTTTCTCAGCCTCGCCCCAGTACTCTCCCTTGATCTCATTTTGTCCCCTCTCTCCCTCACTCCGGTGTGCTCGTATCCTCTCATTCTCAGGCTCTTCTTCGCGTCGACAATCCTGTACCCGCGTCTTGATGTACAGGGCATGAGGCGGTTCCCCCTCGGCAACGGCCTTCCTTGTTCCAGATCTCCTCCTCGGCCTTTGTTCCCGCCGTCATCCCTTCACACGCGGGGCTCCTTCACCGCACGCAGCTCTGCCACATGTGATCTTGTCATTCTGTGTCTTTCGCTTCACGCCTGCCTGGCTGTGGCGAGAGTCACCCTGTCCGACCTCCGCAGAGGTTTAAGTGTAGTTACTTAAAGCAAAGGAAAGCGACATCCTCTGGCTCCGGTGGGCTGGGTTGGGGTTGTTGTGCCGCTTTTGGGAAACCTGGTACCCGAATGAGATCATGACTTCAGATGTTATGTTGGCCACGTTTGTTTTTCAGCCCCTTTTTCTCATGTCATTTCATTGCCGTGATCTTGAGACAACACGCGTTGAAACCTTACGGCCGCCGCGGCAAGCTGCTGTAGAGTCGACGGAGTTTACGTAAATACTTAAACTTAACGGTTACTTTAATTATGCTTCACATCCGACATATCTTCTCATAAGGGTTGCGGTATTGTAGCACTTTAAATGAAGTTAAACAACGACGTGGTTCTGGAGATACGTAAGGAAACGTTTAAAAAAAATATGTTGTTGTTTTTTGTCTGATAATAGGCGCAGGGTGATTTTCGCACACTGTTTTTAAAGATTTCCTCCTAGGCCAAAGTTGTACTT
This sequence comes from Taurulus bubalis, assembly GCF_910589615.1. Classification (NCBI taxonomy): domain Eukaryota; kingdom Metazoa; phylum Chordata; class Actinopteri; order Perciformes; family Cottidae; genus Taurulus; species Taurulus bubalis. The sequence continues at coordinate 22,887,252 of NC_136599.1, read as the reverse complement.
TCCGCGCCTTTGTGACGTCAATTTCGTCATCAGAGTATATGCGCGTATATTTCCGATGTCCGTGTACCGCCAATCTGATGTGTGACCGGGCCAGCTGCTCTCATCAAGCATTCGTACCTTTATCTACTAAAATTAGTGTGCTGTAATTCGTACACATCCCATGAAAGGAAGTCGTAGGAAATTCACGTAAAAATGAACCAGACCGCAAAAAAAACACATAGTGCGGGCGGTGGATTGGACAAACAAAAAACTGATCATTCACCCATAAGGACGCTGTTCGTTCCTTGTGAGAAACGAGAAGTCAATGAAGATTTATTTGGCACGTAACTTGTGTACTTCAGTAACGGTACTTCCGTAGTTAGGCCCCCTCCCCCGCCCCTCCCAACCCTAACCCTTAACTCAAATGACAATCTTTTCCCGAAACCGAACTCATTCTTTTTGGGACTTTATTCCTGGACTCAGCGTTCCTGCATAAATTATGACGAAGAGCACCACAAAATTGTAAATTGTTACCATGAAGCAGATCCAAAATAGACAACATCTTATTGACTTGGTTTTCTCTTAAATGTGCAAAAGTATTTCAGGCCGTGTGTTGTGGTTCATGTGAACACAGATTGAGACGTCAGTTGAAAGTTGTATTTTATTGCTGTTTATTGCTGCATCGTCTCCCTTTCTCTACACTACCGCAAGTTCTCAGAGCGGACCACATGGTCGTTTGATCTAATAACTTAATAAAAAGCGTAATATTGAAACACAACAATTCACAAGACTTCCCAATAGAAACTCCTTTTACCACTGTGTTTAATTTGTCCCAGGACTGTCCTCGGGTTCCTGCCTGACTGCACGCTGTCACACAGCTGCCCTGCGTCCTGCCCTCTTTTCTCCCAACTGTCTCATCATTTCCGCACTGTAACCACTGTGCAGAATTAAGGGTCGCCGCGGCACTTTCTAAAGATCATAATTAACCTCTGACACTTTGATTTGTGTCGTGGTCGGGCTCTGAACTAAACACCCGCCACCAAATACATACAGCAGTTAGCTGGCAGACACGGTTGCTTCTGAAGCACACTGGGATTTATGTTTGTGGTGATGATGACATTTTGGTCAACCCAAAGGACAAATCATATCTTCAGTTACCGACCATGGGGACTTGAGTTTATTGTCAGCATTAAATCAGTTGCTTATCAGATGCTTGTCTTAAAATAAATCAGACTAAATCTTAATAAAACACTGAAGATAAAGTGGTATTTTTTTCACTTTTTGAACCTTCCACTTTTAGCTTGGCTTTCGTCCAGGTTGGATTTGGTTTACCTTCATAATAAAACTGTGGACATGTCACTAATGACAATAACTGGTATTCTGACTAAGATTTGGTTACATGTGCGTGCAACACATAATACAATGAACTAAACATGTTATAGATTCATTCTGTATTGTAATGAATATGTTGCAATATGAAAAATGAAATAAATATCAATTCAGTCAAATTTTGAAAATGTTGAAGCAACACCTGAAAACCTATTCATGCAATAATAAATAATAATCAATACATATTCGAATAAATGATATTCATTCATTTATAATCATAGTCATTCTTATTTGCTTTGACTAAATCTTTCATTTTTATTATTCTTAATAATCTTTGTATTCTTTTTTTATTTTATTTAATATTCAAGGATCTACTGTCTTTTTGGCCTTGTGTGTGTTGTCTTTCTGCCTTTGTCTGAATATGTCACAATAGCATTTACCTTTTTTGTAATGGACTTCAGGCTACATCTCTTGGATGAAAAGTTATCTATCAATATAATACTAATTATGAATGATACATTTATCTGAACTGATGGACGGGATGCTACGGCTCACAAGTATAATTGATGATGTTGAACATTGCATGACTGTAAAAGGAAATATTGTGGAAACGCTTTTTATTCAATACCAGACAGGAAGTCAGTGACAGGCATTGAGAGGGCAGAGGGGGCTGGGGAGTGTGCCACAAAGGTCCTTGACCGGATTAAATGGTCATCGTCTTTTAAAGCTCTTGGCCAGCAGGACAGTGAGACCTCTCCTGTGGGGGTGGGAGAGATCTGACGCTGTTTAAGGTCATCTCCCAGGTAGTCCCTTTACAAGATCACATGCCATGCACTGCGTTATCCTAGGTATGACAAAGCTTACACTCATTAGATGTACACATGTAATACTGTTAAACGATTTTGAATTAAGCGTAATACACATGCTATTCATGATGAGTATTCATCTGTATAAATAAAATTTGTTTTTATAAGCTACCAGCTTTAAGTTTGATTTGATCTTAGTCAGCCAGACTTAGTTTAACCATAAACGGTACAATTCTTACATCCATCTAGAGAATATCTATCTATCTATATTCATGCTAAAATCCTAGGAAACAAAACTTGTGTGAAAAAAGGGCTTAGGTGAGCAGAGTAATGGCCCACAGACCAAGAACATAAATCCAACTGTGGTTTGTTTCCCCCCCAAAAAACATGCTTCAATGGGGCTTTTGACATTTCTCTCAGTCCACTAAAAGCTGATATTCTGCAGGGAGAACATTGTTGTTTATTGGAAAAGGTACAGTCTTTCACACGGAGCCTTCTACACCACCTTCGATTGAACACCATTAAAAGAAAACACACAAATCAGTGCCCATCCCTGCTATTTTCTATTTATTTTTTCTTTTAGGTCAATTCCGCGTGTCGGCATTTTGCGGATGCAAGGCTTCTACCCGTTACAGCATCATTATGCATCCTCACACTCCAGGAGCCACTTACCAATGGGAGGCTCGCTCTGAAAAAAGAGGAACTATTCAAACCCCATGCAACACAAACATCGCCCATTCATTCCTGCGGAGCACGACGAGCTCTAAATCTGTCTGAAGCTGTGTTTTTGCTCCCAGACTCCCTCCAGGTGGGACACCTCTGATAAAACCCACAGACGGCACACTGTACCGAGGAGAACTCCCACAGACAGGCTCATACTGTAAGCGAGGACTGGTGTGCACACACACAGTCCTCGCACGTGTGTGTGTGTGTGTGTGTGTGTGTGAGGAGGAAAGAGCGAGACGGTTAGACAAATAAAATTGAGACATAAGGAAAAGCATCTATGGCAAAGAAATACATGAACGCACGTCTAAATTATTCACTTCAATGAAGTGGCGTAACATTGACAAAAGAAAATATCTATATTTTATCCCAAATAAACCTGTAGCGAGACACCGCCGGACTCGGACGATGTGTGTGGAGGTGTTGGCGGAGATTACAGGCCGATATCGCGGAGGGGAGTTGGAACAGAACTGATGATGACTCAGGAGCCTTTGCGGCCTTTTGTGTCTCTGGGGGGGAAAAAAGAGAAGCCGATCAATGTTGCCCTTCTCACATTGTATCCATGACATCATCGGAGTGCACCACAAGCCTGCTAATTGCAACAGGGTACACGTTAGACTGTGCAAATGATAGACATGCAGCAAGGCGTTCTGAAGCCCGCTGGGCACGAGGGCCAAGACCTGAGAGTCCAGATTTTTTCTTCTTCTTCACAATCCTTCCATGAGTGCGGTGAAGACGTATGTGCTGCTTTGGTAGCTCCAGTTAAAGTTCAAAGTACAAATAAAACATCCGTAGAGCTTGGAGTAAAACAAGCTTCTGCATTGACGATGGCTCAGTTCCATCAATGTCGTCAAATTCTCGTTTGTCATATTTAACATTTTCGATTCCACATGTGCGTTCCCTGCTGTGATGTACCAAAACATTACTCCCCTTACAACCACAATCGTAGTTTTTTTGTGTGTGGATTGAACAAAAGAGACAATTTTTTTTTTATATATAACCTTTGGACGGGCTAGCAGTCGGAGACCTAACCTGAACCAGAGACCGGGGTGGTATAGATATTCTCATCCAAGAAAGCAAATACATACTGAAGTTTCCCCAAAATGCAGACTTTGACCTTTGACCCTGTGCGTTACAGTTTGAATGTTTCGTCCAGAACATAATGGGTTTGGGCCGAGAGAAAGGAAACGCAGACAGTTTCCTCTGCTACTCACAGCAAGACATCTCTCTTACCAAGTGGGAACGTTATCTTTTGAAACAGGGGGAAGTCTTCACGCCTCTCTCTTTCTTTCCCAAAGTTAAAAAATATACCTCTACTTTATTAGTTCCGATCGTGGTGCATTTAGATCCCAGCACCTCAAAACAGTCTCACAGGGCTTCTTGACTGGATGAAATGTGGCCGTAACAGTTCATCCAGGGATTCCTCTTGTCTGATTGGTTTACAGCGTCTTGGGCTGTAATCCGTTCGAGGTTAAGGCACGCTAAGTGGTTCTTCTCACAGAGGAACAGTGTTAATGGTCTCATTTTAGCACTTTAACAGTTGAGTGACCACACACTGGACTTCATGCTCTTTATTTGCAAGAGGTCCACCTACGGGTCTGTGGTGACTGAAAACCCCCGAGGAATGTCAGAACTCCGACCAAAGATTAAAGGTTTTCTATTTTCCACGCGTCCATGTTACAAGAAGACAGTGTTTCCCCGCCGGCTGGAAAAGCTCTCGGAGCAGCATGTATAGCAGACCATCACGAGACATTAACTTTCCACTGAAAGCCAGACTAATGAGGGTTCTTTGAGGTTGGCAGCTTTTTGAGGTGACCCCCTGCCACCATCCTAAGAAAGAGATATTAGACTACTAACTACCTAATTACTCACAAAACCTTCAGTCATGCTTCACTATTTACGATAAAAAAGAAACATTGGCGGCTGCCAAATTAAACACACTTGTACACAGAAGTATCATTTTTTGTATGTGAAATGTTGTCAGAGGTATAACTTACAGTGACAGTATTTCCCATGAAGAAAAGCACCCACCCTCAGATAAACACCCTCTCTGCTCTATCAGAACTGTTTGTCGTACTTTGCGCCGTTAGCTGTGAGCCGCCGGCTCAGCCGCCGCCACCGCGTTGAAAGCCGTTCGGAGGCAGTCGAAATACCCACAATCCCCTGTTTGGCACCTTTAAATCAATACATAGAAGAGCTGAAGTGTGTGTGTAGTTAGCGGGTAAGCACATACAGGAGCAGTCGAGTAAACTAGTAACCACATAAGTGCAACTAACATCGGTAAATGTGAGCACAGTGCGATGAGCTAACGGTGAAATAACTACACAGGAACCTGGGAAAGGTTCAGTTCAGGTTGATTCTGAGCGTGCTCATCCCGCTGTCTGACTTTCTGGGCGACAACAGCGTGTCCTCCCACTCTTGGGCCTCCTTCTGCATGCTAGCGTGCAACAAATGCAGCAAGTAGCGACACGCAAACATTTGCCCGAGGCCGGTCAGGGAGCTAACGGCGCTGTCTGGGGAGCGCTGTTTCTATTCTCTCCTTCCCGAGTCAAATTGTCGGAACTCACATTAAAAAATCTGCACCACAAGTTTGGACGCGGATGCGGATTAACAACCCTGTTACTCACACGCACACACACACACACGCACACACACACACACACACACACACAAGTTACAACTCCCTTCCCCCCCCCCTAGCATGAAAGATTTAACCTGGGCATGTCAGGGAGCTTATTGCTTTGCTCGGAGAGCTCCAACAATACCGCTTTCCCTCTTCTACCTCACAGCTTTTTAAAACTCCATGTTTAAAAAATTAATAGCGAGTCGGCTTGCATTGCGTAACAGCCTTGTGGCTGTGTAGCAGCGGCAGAACTTCATCCACGGTGTAAATATAAAACCGGGATGTAAAAAAAGGGCTGCAAATGCTGATTGTTTAAACAAATAGTAAGTTAGGGAACGTCGTGAGTTCTCCGTTTGTTCTTGGGTGTACCATATATTTTTTGTTGTTTTATTAAATGTTTTTCTAAGGTATGCATCCGTGTGGAGTGTGTCCGTGTTTATGTGTGTGTCTCTTTGTGTCCTGTATCCAGTTGCAGGCTTGAGTCAGGAGGGGTTGGCACACCAGTGTGTAATTTTCTATGTATAACTCTAGCTCCGAGGCATTATGGGCAATGCGTTGCCAGAAAGGGTTTTTTTCTTCTTTCTTTTTCTTTTTCTTTTTCGTTTTCCTCTTTGCACATCTAAACACACAAAGCGCATAGCAGAAATACACAAGCATATGAATACAAACATATACGCTCACGTGACTTCAGGGAGCACACACTATTTGACTTTGCAGCTGGTGAAAAAATACTTTTCATGTCTCTCTTAATCCTTCCTCTCTCTCTCTCTCTTTTCTCCCTCTGGGGAAAGCAGTTAAGCATACAGAAACGTGCACCTGTTGTCTTGGGAGGAGAAGAAAACATCATGACAGTTTGTACTGTACTCGTGCATCTTCCTGTGTGCAGCCGCACTCAGACGTCCTCATACATCCTCATACGTCCTCATACGTAACCAAACACGTGCACACATCCACTCGTGCATCCACCCATCCAAGTGTACTCACAGACATGAAGTCGTCGTCTGTAACACGCACGCAAGTGTTCCGGGAGAACAACAAAAACACCAAAAGACGTCACAAGGTACAGTTAGTCATCTACTCTAGCTCTCTTAATCTCACGCCATTTGTTACTGATGGTTAACGATGCATGTGCACCTTTGAATGTCATATGCACATCGTTTTCTACGACTCACAATGCATTTGTGACAGATTTAAGGTCAGACTTGAGCTTGTTGGGTCCAATACTGCTACAACAGTAATATTAAAAACAGACAGACACGACTGGGTCAATACTAGTTGTCCAAATTGTTGTTGTTTCAGCTATGATAATGAGAATTCCAGGTTGTGTGAGGGCCTTTATTACTGCTGTGCACACTGTAGTGACCAAAACTGCCGTAAAGCATTGTAAAAGGTACGTGTGCCCAATATGACAGATTCAGTTTATTTGCTTTAACTATATATATATATATATATATATATATATATATATATATATATATATATATATATATATATATATATACTGCTACTGTATATATGAATGATCTGAATCCCGTATCCAGAGCATTCATATAGCAGTACACAAGTATTTGCTGTGTGAAGAGATAGCGCAACAAGAAGGTGATGCAGGGATGGCGTATTTTTGGAAGTAGATGTGCTCTGTCTTCCGTGTTGAGCACGTTGTATTTGAGATGGAAATGTTGAATTCAATTAACTTCTGTTAAGTTTTAGGTCAGGTCAAGTCAATCCAACCCTAATGGTATAGACCCAGAATGCACACGTCCTATGCAATACAGCCGCATTAATATTCAACAGCATGCTAGTGAGCAATGCATATTAGCGGTATGTCACAAATGCCCCTTTCAATAACAATCCACGTCATCACCTTTGCTTTCTTATCCTCTTGTGTGCTCTTGCAGTCACATGCTCCGTGCTCTCTGTAACCCCTCAAGCTTAGCATGTGCTTCAGGATGTTGGGATCTCCGTCACATGCGTCCGCTCCTGAACGTGCTCGTGTTGGTGCCCGAGCTATGCATGACGAACAGGGGGAAAGGTGAGCACTGAGGCCATCCTTACGGCTGAAGCTGCCTCCTGTTGACGTCAAGGAGAACTCGTTTCTGCACTCGTCTCAGTGTCCTCAATAAGTATTTGCACAAGTCTGCAGACATCATTAATGTCGTCCAGAAATAGCTTCATACGGATCTCAGTAAACGGGGATCTGTCGTGTCATCTGTGTGTGTTTTGGGGAACAGTGATTAAAAGAAAAATACAAGTAAGACAGAAAGAAACGCATCAATGGGAGGGACACGTGAAAGTGATACTTTCCAGTGGATTCTGGGCAAGAAAAAGAGACAAGAAAAGAGAATAGAGAAATTCACAGAAGAAAGCCGAATAAAGAAGTTGTTGACACCACACAGCCCGCAGTGGAAGGGAATGCCGGCCAACTGAAGCCACAATGTCAACGAAAAATGAAATAACCAACAATGGGAGGTTGAGGATGGACTGGTTGAAGGGAGAAAGGATCCCTTCTGTCCTTTGAAACCTGCTGCCAGTTTTTCAGCCATGGGGAACGACATAAAAACATAAATCTTCGCGGTAGGAAATTGCCAGTATTGAGCGAAAGTGTATGATTTCATAGTTCACTGAAATTGAATAAAAAATAGGGATAAAAATGGCACGAAAAAAAAATCTCTAAAATAGGGGCCAAGAAATGCACTGAGAAAAAAAGTCTAACCCTGCGTTATATAAAGACAATCCTTATCTTTTATGCATGAAGTTTATGTTTTCACAGCGGTTGTCGAGCTTCCAACTGTACCGGCACCGGCGTCATGCGAGGATCCATTTTGGGTTCTGACGCAATGCCCTGTGAGCATTACATTACACCGTTCTATGAAACACGGCACCGAGACGAGGGATGCTTTCAGGGGATGATGTGTGGTAAATAAAAAAGGGGGGGATTAAGCGCAGAAGAACGCACCAATTAGACTGGAATTCCCACTGCTTTCTGAAGTAAAATACCTCCCATCTGTTTGTTGCGGGAGGGAGGGGACCCTCACTGTTTCCAAACACAGACAGATTCACTTGGAGCCGTGATTCGGGCCTCCTCTTCGCCACTCGTGACGAATCCCAGTAGGGCAGAGGTCATGAGGGAGCCGAGGGAGAGGGAGGGGCGGAATGAAAAACAGCAAGAGGAGAGCAGAGCCCGCTCTGTCATTTTCCTTTCAATGTTCACCCGAATGGGCAAAAACGGAAATAAAACGTTCCGTCGCGAGCTCAGACGTGAGGCGACTCACTGTGGACCGCTAGGAACTATTTGATTATTGATCGAATAATCAAATATGACATATTTGAATTCCTTCATGGTCCGTGTTGCTCTGCAGCATTACGGGCTTCTGCTGTTTGCGGACTGAGGCGGAAGAGACGACAGAAAGCGGCAAGAAGTGAAGCAAGAAAGGGGGACAAAAGGAGGAGGGTGTTGCGCAACAGCTTGACATTGATCAGGGCTCTGGACTGATGACGCGGCAGTCTGTTGTCTCATCTGTCTGCAGCGTGAGGCCTCTCCCTTTTCTCTCCTCCAAGTCAACTGGCTCCAGGAAACTTTCTCTTTTCCACTCCTCTACGTCACATATATTTCCGATACACAATGAATGCAAAATCTGTCAGTGACCTGTGTTATTGTTGCAGCAACTCGGACGGAATCTGAGGGACTTCCACAAGCTTTTCTTTCAAAATGTTTTAAAAAAAGGAGCGCTTATGTCTGGTTGTGTGCACCAGTTGCATGTACACTGTGTATGGACATCTTTTGGGGATTAAGGCGGATTGAAAATTCAGTATCTGGTGCTAATATGTAATAGTTAAGTCTGATTTAAGGTACTTTATTTGGCCATCTCCATTCTTTAGCTACTCTGTGCTCCACAACTTCAGAGGGAAATATTTAACTTTTTTACCCCTCTGCATTGATGTGCACGCTGGAGTTGGATTAACATTACTTACAATTAGTTGTAAATCAGTAATAAACTTCCCACATTGTTTATTGGTATAATCGTACTAAGGCACAGAGATGAGATATCATAATATATCAGTCAGTTTTTGTGCAAAACTGGTACTTTACTTGAAGTACATTTTGCTAAACACTTATGTACTTCAAGTAAAGCTGAATGAAGGACTTGTAATATGTATACATCGCTGTAATAATTCAATTCAATTCAGTTTATTTTGTAGCCCAAAATCACAAATACAAGTTTGCCTCGGAGGGCTTTACAATCTGTACACATGACATCCCTGTCCCGGGACCTCACATCGGATCAGGAAAAACTCCCCCAATAAAGATAGCAAAAAAAACTTTCACAGGGAAAAAAGGGAAGAAACCTTCGGGAGAGCAACAGAGGAGGAGGAGAAGCAATAGATGTCATGTGACCAGAATGAATAATGTAACAGAGTTACAGCACATTACATGAATATGACAGAAATTATTCATGTAATGAGTAATAGGTATGGACCACGATCCAGATAACCACGATCCATGAAGCAGAAGGAGATAGCGAGGAGGGGCATCAGCAGGGCCATGGCAGGAGGCAGGACCGCAGAGGTAGCTGTGTATACTGGTGTACTATAGCAGCATAGTGTTTTCCACAATGAAGGAAGACAGAGATTCCTTTATTTTTTAAATAAAGAACATTTGTATATA